>NW_022198046.1:7742619-7747597 GCF_009176525.2 Contarinia nasturtii
AAAAAAGCAGCATATTCCGATAAAAGTGCATGTTCAATAGCTAGCGGCGGTTCAAGTTCGATTGGCGGCAATAGTACAGCGACGCTGGGCAATGATTATCCCAGTTTAAGTGCATCCGACGATATTCCAGACGACATTGAATTTTTTACGAATTATGGTAAAATGCACATATTATCCAAAGCACTAACAAATAATATCGACGTATAACCAAATGGATTTCGACGAAAACCGATTGTTCCTAAACCAAAATTAACTACATTGCAATAATAATTTTTTTTGTTTATCATTTGTTATTAATTTTCAAATTGTTCCTTTCAATACTTTGATGTCATATTTGCAAAGCTCATTTTTGTTTGATCGTGTTACCATTCAATAGTTCTTATGTACATACATGAATTTTTCTTTTGTTGAACTTTTACTGAAAATTAATCGAATTTTTGACATTTTTCCTCAATATAGATAATGCCCATGCATTGTTTGTTCGAGCCACATATTTGGTGTGTCATCGATTGATATCTTCGTGGAAAACTGATTTGAATGTTTCTCTCGCAGCACTAGAACTGCTATCTGGTCTCGCTCGAATGAATATCAAAGATTCTGGTAAGCAAATGTTTTCTTCTTTTTGAAGCAATATTGTCAATAAATAAAAAAATGCTCCAATTTTTAGATCCACTTGAATGTAAGCGGGCCGTAAAATGGATTTGTGATTACATTTGTTATCAATGTTCTCGGCCACCTCCAGCTCACAGCAAAGATTTGCACAGCACCATTGTGGCAGCATTCCAATGTACGTCAGCATGGTTAATTCAGCATCCATATTTGTTGCAAGACAAAGAATGCCTGACAACAGTTTTAGAAGTGGTAGAATTGGGAATTTCGGGTTCAAAGAGCGTTGGAAAACCAGGCGAACCAATTAAATTGAAGGAAGACAAAGAACTGAAGCCGGTTTCAATGAGAGTGCGTGAAGCAGCTGAAACAATGTTAACACTTGTACTCGAGCAAGTTGGTTTCTTTCCTAATGAATGTGGTCCACAATCGATTTCATCTTTGTTGGACGAGATCACACTTTACAAACACTGTATTTCACATCCGAATGAAAAGAGTGAAACATCAATATCAGCCGAACAAGCTGTGCAAAAGTTTCGATATTTTGTCACCGAAAACTCGACCATTCTAGCATTATTGGAAGAACCATTGGGAAACGATCAAGATCCACAGCCGACAATTACATGTAAGATTTTTCAAAAATCACTGCTACATTAAGTGATTCTAATAGATATTTCTCTCAAATTCAGTACTACTTCGAGGACCCTTCGGTCGAAATGCATGGACCTTACAATTAAGACATTTGCCGCGTTCCAAATCTGGTACGAAATATCATGCACCAAATCCAGGTCGACCGGTTCCAATGAATGATGTGGTAATGCGACAAGAAATCGAGCAAAAATTCTATCCGGATGGTGTTGAGAGAATTGTATCATGTGTGGCTGACTATTCAATTCCGACGATTGACTCAGTAATTCAGAAAATTGGTAGCAAAGCCAGTACGCAATTGGTTCAATTGTTGGAAAATCAAACGGTTGCGGAGAAATTGGCATGGGCTGAAACCGATAATTCAGACGATGGCTTAAATGGTGAATCCGAAATTGATGCACCACCAGTAGTGAACGAATTCCAAGCGGCACGATTATTTTTGTCACACTTTGGTTTCTTGTCGATTGATGAAGATAAATCAACCGATGAAAATGATTCGATGGTCGATTTTCCAGTTTTAACTGCACTCGATACTAAACAACCGGGATTTTTAACCGATTTACAGGCATTAGATAAGCTTAGTCCACGCACAAATGACACACTTCATATATTTTATGTAAAAGTCGGTCAAAGTTCAGCAACTGAAATCATTGAAAACGTTTCCGAAACAAATGTTGCTTCGCTCGACAAACATTTTTGGAATGTTCTTTTGAATTTGGGATGGCCAGTTGAGATCGAAGAGCATGCCGGATGGACTGGTTTCGTCAACACAAGCTGGAAAATTCAAACGAGCACAGTGGTCACATCGAAAAAAGATTTCAATGTTAATACGCCCGAAAATATGAAATTCAATGGTGAAAAGCGTATATTGTATTGGGCTGATGTTAGTGGTGAAATCGCATTTGTATTGCCAACAAAATGGAATAAAACGGACGATGCAGCCGACGGTAGCTGTTTATCTTTGGCTTCTTCATCGTCAAATGACAGTGAAAAAACACATCCCAATCTAGGCGATCGAAGCTTTAGTGTTCAACAAGGGAATACAGCGAAAGTGTCAATTGGTCAAAAGCCACGAACACTTTCACTTGAACTGGATAGACCAAAATCACATGGCAGTCCTGGTAATGATCCAGTTGCACCGGCTAGACGTCGAACATGTGCAATTAAACCAGCCCTATCTAGCCAGAGCGGTGTGAAAATTTTTATGGTTTGGCTTGAGAGTTTCGAAGATTATCTCAATTTCCCAACCGACGAATTACTGAATTATGCTAGAACTGGCGAAGAATATCAATCTGGACAAATACCAAGGGCCAGTGATTGTCACATTATATTTTTGCAATCTTTGAATTCTGGCCTGCTACGTGTAAAACTACAAGGACCAAGTGGTAGAATGAACTTTGCATCGCCACTGGTTGACGGAATGGTTGTTAACAAACGCACCGTTGGCACACTTATTCGACAAACTGTTTACAACATGGCCAAACGCAGACGCCTTGATAATGACTTGTATCAGCCGCCTCATGTACGAAGACGTTTGAAGGCATTAGACATTGTGCACAAATATAAATTAGATATGTCAGAGCCCGAATTATTAGCACACCTCTTTAAGAGCTCATCAAGCACCTAAGCAATATGTGCAATTCGTGCATCAAAATTATCACACTATTGAATACTTAGGACAATTAATTTTGAAAAAAAAGGTCAATTTTTACTTTCGAAAAGTATTAACAAGACTTACTTCAATTTATCACTAAACTTTAACAAGATACTTATATGAATTTTTTTCATAAAATAAAACTAATTTATTCAAGAGAAAATTAACTATGAATTTCATTTTTCTAGAAGAGTTATTGTGAATATATTTTGACCTTGAATGATTAGTGAAGTTTTCTGATGGTGAGATAACTTTCTCTGAATTATAGACTACCGCTTAATTTTTTAATTTCAGAAAAACTATGACCAATTACAATTCACGTAGAACGCAATTAAGCCCATGGTTTTGCAAAATTTATATTTCAGCTCCTGACGATATCTGACTGAGCTGATTCATCTGGCTGAAAATATCTCATTATAATGTCTGATAAAAACAGTTATTTTCTACTACAGCTCGTACACTACTGCTCGTACAAAAATTACTGTTAACATTCTAAAAGAGACATATGACATAATTTGACAATTTGATGGAGAGACAAGCATATTCCCCATATTCCCGGGGACACACACACACTCACATACACCGACACCAACATTCGCAGACATTGAGTGGAGAATACGATTAGATCGCAGCTCAAAGAAACAGATCACAACATGACAAAATGATACAATGAAATGTGTATAATTTAATTGAGTGAAAAAAAAATATTCATTGTAATAATCATAATTGCATTTGTTATTTTTTTTTTGCATTTTCTTTCAACCGAATTTTGTATGGGAGGTGACCTCGTTTTTTTTTTTGAATTTTTTTAAACTTGCTGGGATTATGTATCTTGGTAAAAAAATAATATTCACAAGTTTTCACGGTGATTTAAGTCACTGAAACCATACATAGACCATAATTTCAGTTTATTCCCAAAATTTCGGTTCCATACGGAAAAGTCAGCTTGCGTACGTAAGCCTCTTTATTTTTTGAATTCACTTGCCAACCTGCCAAATCGACAATTTTCAATATTTTTCCAAACTCTCGAAAGTTTTGAGTTTTTAGAGAGCACTCTCACTGTGGCTTCTCAGTGTCTCCACTCATTTGTATAACTTTCAATCTTGACTTTTAGTAAGTAGAATTGGCTTAGCCGTCATATAAATACCTCATTTGAAAGGAGTCCTTTCGAACTAATATTTTTTCAATTCACATGCCCCGTATATATTTTTATACGTCGCAAATTCTAAAAACGATATAATAGTTTTTTCTATAGTAAATTTTTCAAAAAAATATTTTTACGCGTCGCAAAAAAGAAAAAACTATTATATCACTTTTAGAATTTGCGACGCATAAAAATATTTTTTTGCTAGGGAAACAACTTCGCAAAAGAATATAAACAAATATATACGAATATGTCACCAATATATTCCAATATACTTAACTTAATACTCTAGCTATTAGAGTATTACTCTAGTTACTTAAACTAGACTCATTGTAAAAATATTATTGAAAAGAAAATGTTTTAATAAAAAACCGAAAAAATGGTTTTTTCTTGATTAGTATAATTAAAAAAAATGTTTTATATTATCTTTTTATTTTTTATTTTTATTTTCAATAATATATATTTTTACAATTTGTACTCTAGCAAATACTTGTACTCTAGTATTTACAAGACTTTTTTGTATAATATATTAGAATATATTGGTGGCATATTTGAAAAAAGTGGTTCCATATTCGTATACGAATATAAACCAATGTGTCGCAAATATTTGTCAATAAATTGCGACTATATACACGCAATATCCCCCTACTTTTTTTAAAAAAATTTCCTATTATATAGTTTTTAGATTTTGCGACGTATAAAATAAAAAATTTACTATAGAAAAAACTATTATATCGTATTTAGAATTTGCGACATATAAATTGGAAAACACTTCAACAATGCTATTCTCTGATTTGATCGAGAATCGCAGTTTCTGTGGCGATTTTTCCGTACGAAATGCATAGTAAAAACATTCATTTGTTTGCAACCAAATTGTTTCTTCCGTTGAATCTTGACCAAATTTGACAGATGCTGACATTGAATTA
>NW_022198046.1:7772597-7816953 GCF_009176525.2 Contarinia nasturtii
TCAGATTTTGAATTAGGTTTCTATGGAATGCGCTATCGTGCTAACAAATTCTGCGGATACGATACACGCCACAGGCTATACAGCGACGCACATTAAAGTGCTTTAAAATTGCCTCAAATCATTTTTTCTCGATAGAAAACGCATAAAAAACATGTTTTCGGGTGACTTAATTTGTTTGGCATAATACAGTACCCTTTCCACACCGTGCGGAAATGAAAAAATCATAGGTTTGTTGCTTTCAAGCGCAGTAACTTTCTGACCAATAAACGATTTTGATTCAAATTTTTACAGTAGTCTAGTTAAGGATGGTACTCTCCAAAAATAAAATGGACTTTGTAGTCGTCGCTCTTTTCATTGAAAGAGTCACTACATTATTGATTCATGTAGTAAAATTGCTAGTAGGATAGATTACCGGAAATTAACTAATACGCTGGTTATTAAACCGGTGATAGTGATAAAATTGGTCATCATTGAAATGAATGTATATGCATAGTAATCAAAATTACAATCTCCAATGCATGGACCTGATGAAACGTTGTGTTCCGCGTGCAATTCGTTTGATGAGTCTTCAGTAAATGTGCAATCATTGTACACGTTTTGCTTTTCATTGAATGATTTACAGCCTGCGTGGCATGGAGAAAAATATGTTGTTCTGGTTGAATCATCGCATACAGGACTGTATAGAATTCCATCGCAAACACAGTTGGCATTGCACAAAACAATTGATCCATTGACTAGCAATGAATTGCTATTGTCACATCCCAATTGAGTATATGACAACCTAACACATGCCAAAATTAAACCAATCATAACATTCCAAGAGAGTAAATACTTTGCTGATGGTTGAAATTTTTTAATAACGATACCAGACAATAATATGCCGATCGCCATCCCAAACATGTTGAGTGGTCCCGTGAAAACACTTCCGCCAGCTGATGTTTTATTGAATTGAACTTCCATCATTCGGCCCATAAATGTCATGGGACCAGAGCCAAGATGATAAAATACGCTAGCAAAACAATTCAACATCAACAATTTATTTGTTAACAGTCGCCATATTGCCTTTGGAAAATCTGAATACATCGAAATGAAAATAATATTCGTACCGTTTTTTTTTTTCTATTTAAATTATTGGGAATATATATTTTTATACCTTTCAAGTCACCATTTTGGTTCTCTTCGATTTTTCGTTCCATTTCAATGTTTTTATCACATTTATTTGTATCCAATTCAATGCTTTTGAACGTCTTTTCCTTCTTTACACTTTTTGGAAATGATCCAATTATTCCAGCAAAGATAAACATCAATATTCCGATCAGAATCCATCCAAGCCACCATGCACCCATCCAGCGTTGATCGTCTTGTGGGATGAGTGGTGTAAGCGTAGGAGCGATGTAAACCCTCAATATAATATAAGAAAAACCATATCCAAGTGTAGGACCAAAGATTCGCAACGCATATGCATAAGCAAATATTAACGGTGTGTTGCGTTTCTTTGTATTATCATCAATGTAAGTTGGTCCGAGTGAACAGTAAAGCGTATTTCCGATTCCGAGCGCAAATTGCGATAAGAATATTAGAATCAACGGAATGTAGGAAAATTCTTCATCACAATCGTCACCGAACAAAGCAGAACTTTGGCATATTTTACTATTTTTAAGTTTATTTGAATTTGAATCGATCTCTGATGAAATATTCTGTATTGAATGAATAATTAAAATTGCTTTTGTTTTAAAGAAAAAAAGTGTAAAGAATGGATATGAATTGTCGATTGAACATTGGTTGCATTATCAAAAAAAAAAAATACATCGGCGGAGGCTAAAACCTTTGTAGTACGATGTCCTGAACACGAATCAACGAAAAATAAATGAAATTTTACATCACCTGATTCCATGATAAGAATTCTTGTGTGTATTGAAGTGCTTCTTCGCCGGCGCCATAAATGAAATGCGGCCATGCCAATATGAAGCATGAGAATGCGCTGCAAGCTACACCCCATGACATCCACTTTGTAGTGTTCTTTTGACCACCGAAATACGTTAAAATCAGTGACAATAAAATCTGCGATACTTCATTGCCACTCAGAATTATTCCTATAAAAGAAGTCTTTATGTTATGAACTATAGTACAATAACACGTGTCTCATAAGTTTTAACACAAAATAAAACATTCGCCATTTGAACCGAGTTTCATTCAGCTGCCATGCTTGGCATAAGAACGTATGCTAGCTGAGAATGCGTCGTACGTCGCATGCTAGTATAGATATCGACACTATTTAGTGCTATTTCTATATATTATGGACACACTGAATATACTACAGGTTTTTTGGGTAACGAGTCCCAAAAAATATTTATGTGTGTATGTAAAATCGTAACTTTTTTATAACATTATCTTTATATGTTAACGGAGATATAACCACAATATAACAAAATCTTGTTACAAATCGAAAAATTTGAGGGGAAAATGCTGCTCGGGTTGTCTTCGCAAAATTTTTGAATAATTGTGGCGCATTGAACGAGAGATTTGTCGATTTTTTTCAACTTTCTCATCATTCTTTCAACTAATTTTTACTCGTTTCGAGCTCTTCAGTCCTTCTCAGATGATTGTTGACTGACCGACCTAGTTTTTGGCAATTAACAAATCAGCAGATTTTTGGTTTTGGTGGACGAACAGATTTTTTTTTGTTATCCAATTCTTCAATGGTCCTGCGTGAGATTGGCTTATCTTTATACACTTGCAGAATTTCGTTTGTACTCAGCCGTTCATGACATTGTTATTGGATACATTTCATCATACTGTTATTGACAGTAGTCTTGAGGTACCGATAAATGATCTGTATGCGTTAGTTGAAATTCCTGTGTTCGTTAGTGCAGCGTAATAAACACTTGAATTTTATGCAAAAACCTATGAGACATGTGTTAGCACACTACTTTTGTATTGTAGCTCACCCGTTGTTTCACTAGGGATTCTAAAGCGTTTTTCAAGTGTAGTTAATGTGATATTAAAGTAAGTGGCGCTGGCCGATTGAATTGTACCTAACACCACATAAACCACAATGAAACATCGTGCTTTCGCAAATTTTTGCATCCATTTTGGATGCCAAAACAAAGTCCCACAACCGTCCATGTTCAACAGATTTTCTTTTCAAAATAAAATTATAATTTTTTCTGCTATTGTTTAATTGCTTTTGGGAAAATAATCACAGATAATTACATAGTTGCGTTTGATTTAATGACTTTCATTGTAGGAAAAACTAATAAGAACGAATTACGAAAAATTGTGAACACTACACTTTTAAACAGACTTTTTATGTATTTATTTTTATAGAAAAGTCAATTCAACAATGAATATTCCTAGCTTAATTCAACGACTGAACGACAAAAAATCCATTGAACTAGTGAATAAAATGATGTGCTTTACTATCAGTACGTAACTTGCAATCAGCCAATTCCAGTGATTATATGCAGCTGAACTGTGCAGTGAATATCAGATATTTAACGTAGTGGGCCATGAGTTTACGTCGGTTGTTCAATCGCTCATCTGTTTTATTGTGTGCGTTGAAAATCTGATATTTACTGTTCAGCTCATAGATTAAATAATCTTATAAATGGTAATACTGCTGTATTGTAACTTTATACAATTCAATTATAATTCGGGTAATGCTTTTTTGCTTAAAAATAAGAATTCGGATTCAGTTTATCTATTATCTGAAACATTTCAACATAAATTTAATAGTTTCTTTTTATCCGCGCTATTCGTATGCTCTATTTATTGTGCAATTTGCAGCTACATAACAGGAAACTGCTTATATTGAACTGCATTGTGTTTATAACACAACGATTGACCGCTTAAAATATTTCCTGGTATATATAGAATGCTGAGACGTTTTAATTTTTATCATCTCAGATCTGAACTCTCGGATATAGTTTTATTTTGAAGTATTTCCAGCGTACCAATTTTGAAATTTCACTTAATTCTGAATAATTTGTTACGAAATTTATTTATTTTGTTATATTGTACTTGATACGAAATTAGTTTATATGTTTATATTTAAGCAAATATATAATGATTTAATCTCTTATCGCAATGGCTGCACCGTATCTCGTATATGCCGCTCTTCTTCTCCAAAGGTGTCGGATCTTTCGTCCAACCGAGAATGTTACGATGTTTATTGTTGTTAGCACATACAATTTTCATTCCTTCTCTTTCATACGCACTGGATAATAAATTTGTAATCGACAGAGCGCAGGTAAATGAAACTCTTTGTTGTTCATTAAATGATGTTTCGCTGATTTGTGTGAAAAAGTAGACATTTCTGATCTGAATTTTTTACGTGAATGCTTCTGAATTAAATCGCCCAAACGATTATCAGATCAATATTTAATAAATAAAACGGCATCAGTGTTGAAAAACCTTTATTTCTTTGTGTTATTATGCACAAAAATGGTGGATTCAACTGAAACATGCGAATACAAACTTTCTACCTTACCCTTTCACATATTTTTTCCACCTTCCAGTTTGAAACACCTTTTAAATGAATAATGCAATGACGTCAAATGCAAAAAGAATGTAATAATTATTTCTGCCGACTAAATGAAATTAAAACACCAAAAAAGCTGTGCATTTTGAAGTTTTTATTAATTTATTTTCTTTAAATTAAAACTACTCTTTACAAAAATTTTAAATTAATTAATTCTTTCTCGCAATTCTTATTCCAAGGCGATCAATATCAAAATCAACAAAATTATTATTGTGAAAAGTCATATTCATTCGATTCTAATGTTGTAATCGATTGTGATCATGAAACAAATTGACTTTTAAACTATTTGAACTATCTATGTTTTTTTTTCATCTCTCATTAAAAATGTACGTTTGCACTAAATGAGTTGAGTTTTTATTTACATGGGGAAAATACAGTCTTCATTAATAGTCAAGAGTACTACGTAAAATTAGTGGTTGAAATTATATCCGAACAGAAACAATTTTATTTTCATTTCATTTGTTCGTGTGTTAATAGTTTGCTTAAAACGTATAAAACCATATGGCAAGAGACGCTTTACATAAAAAGAAATCCATTTTCCTATCATTTTAACATACTAGTTTACGTATCCTATATGTAAGTTAGCTGCTAATTTCGTACGGCTATTATTAACAATTGGGCAACATATTAGGATTTTCGAAAATATAGCACTATATAGCACAATTTTAAATTATCGACACAATAGTTTTGTTTTCATATTTTTCATAAGAAAAAGTTCCAAACGTTTTTTTTTTTGCTTCCTGTAAAAATTACATTCTTTCAAATTCTTAAAACATCTTGATACAAGGTGTATTACTTTAGCGCGCCATACCGTTGGCAATATTTATTTTGTCAGTCGATCGTCATCGAATGAAAATAATTCATATTTGCAAGTGTTTTTTTAAATGAAATTCATTCCATTTTCTGTTTCATTCGATCGTTTTTTTTACATTTCTCTATACATATTCTTCAGATGGATTTTGTACATTGTTTGGCATATGTCGTGGTACAATGCTTCCGTTCACGGAGTTCGGTAGTTCAGCGATGTCGTTGAAAACGCCCATTAACTTTTCAAAATTTAGGCCCCAATTCAGTAGATAGTCCCATCCGAGTGTTGAAGGCGAAGCAGCATTTTGTGGACGATACATGTTGCTTATGTGGTTGGAGAGTTCGTCATCGGAAGCAACCAAAGTGCTGAGCGACCCACGAAACGATGAATCAAAGCCATCGTATGTTGGTGGTGGTAATGGAGGTGGTTTATTTGCCATATCGGCACGTTCATTCTCTCGATCCGAATCAATGATTTGACGATCTGAATCGAGTATTTGAATTTCACGATTTGAATCGATCATGTGTCTGTTTAGATCGTCATACTCAATTTCAGAGCATGTGAAACTATCATTGGCATCACTTTCATCCGTTGACGTGGAGCTTTGTGCATCAACATTTGTATGCAAATGGCTAAGATGATGTGAACCACCCGCTCGTGGAACTTCACTGCTCAGCGTTGATACTAAACTTGATGTTCTTGGTCGAACATTCAAACGTTGAATTTCCTCGGCTGTCAGGCCCATCGGTGGACTGACGGCTTTCATCTTTGGCTGTGGTGGTGCTTGTTTCGTTCGACTTGCGCTTGAACTTTGACCAGAGAGCTGTGACATCACAGGGCTATTTAAACTTCGTTCGCTGTTACTGTGCAATGCATCCTTTCCAACGCCACCTGAACTCGATGTCGTTGCAAGCAAAGCACTTTGAAGCGGTTTACCCGAAATATCGTGCAACGTTAAAATGCGCGGTCGCTGCGAACTGAGCTCTGAACTTGGTGATAATCGTGCCAATGGTGTGCTTTGATGTTGACGAATGCCATTTGTTGATTGTGTTTGACTAGTTTGTGGCGGAATGCGTGGAAATGGGCTTGCATGATGCGGTGAATGTCGATGCTGTTGTTGTGGTGCGCTTGGCGTATGTTTGTGATGTGTATATGATGAAACCGGCGGTGGTGTTGCTTTGTATTTTCGTATCGGTCCCGCTTCACGATAACCTTTATAATGATAAACCACATCAATGTCGGATGGTGCAATCGAACTGGCATTTTCCAAATCGTAATGTTCAGGGAAACCACTTTCACTTAAATCAACACCACCCGGATGATCGTGCGCATGATGTTGATTTGGCATTGGCATTGAATGGTCATCACGTAATGGACTCTTACTGACCACCTCCCGTTCAATTATGTCCGGTCGTTGTGGACGTTGATGTTCGTTCGTAATATCACGTTCTTTGTACTTTTTCGAAATCAATTCGGGCCCAACCATGTGATGTGGCCGAATAATATCGGCATTTTCACCATGGAAACCAACCGATGCGTCCGGCGAATGCAAACCACGACTTATGACACAATCGCTGGTTGATGAACCCAAACCACTGCCAGCCAACAACGTCGAACCAGCTGAATGTTTGTTTTGAATTGAACCGGGACCACCTGTCTTCTCTTTGTATTGTTTTCGCAAGCGAAATACAACAAACGATGCAAAAATGGCCACAAGTAAAATCACAAAGAAAATGATCACAAGCGTAATTCCAATGCTCAATGGATCTGTTGTTTGAGCCGCTCCAATTCCAGCGATGCTATGACAACCTTGATAAACTCGTCCGTGTGAGAGAATTTCTTTGAACACACTGCCCGACCCATTGAACGGTTGAATTTCATTGTTGATGGTGAAATTGGCAAAACAACCTTCAAAACTTAGTGGAACACTGTCTTTGGGAAACAGTTCACGTCTTGCACTTCCAATCGATAACGTTGTCAAATATGGATCGAGGAAATCGTGTACATTTGGTGCATCCAATTCATCTCCAACACGTTTACCATCGATATAAATTGCCAATGCACGATTATACGAATACAATGTTACATTATGCCATTTTCCATCGGATAAACTTTCCAAATTATTTATCGTCATATTTACAGGATATGATTGCTTTGATTGGTAGACAATTTTACCGTTTCGCAGTTCAACGGACGTATAATGTTTGTTGGTCGCTGTGTAGAAAATCAATCCGTTTGGACGAAGAGTTCGGAATAGCATGCTCATCGATTTTGGCACATCAAAACCATCGTCTGATGTGAATGTTGTGTTTGTTGGCAATTGTGATCGTTTGCTTCGTTTTGCATAATCAATGGTTGGCCATGAATTCATGCCGAAATAAAAGTTCTCGAGTAATTGCATACGGCGATGTTTTTCGGATATGATGAATTCGACGAAGCCACCGTCACCAAGCGATATTGAATCAAGCGAATTATAGCAGTCCGGAGAGAGTAAGTTACCACCACATCGGCACATTGAATAGTGAAAACGATCGGAACAATCCGAGAATGAACCACATCGAGTTAATGTTGGATTTTGTGGCAATGCTTGCGAACATGAACCAGATTTTCGATTGCAAGTCGGAAGAATTCCTTTCGATTTGATTGGACTGCTCAAGTTCAATGCTCGACCATTGATGGAGACGCTATGCATACAACCGATGAAGTCGTCGGAATGAATTTGACCCGGTCGTTCGAGTACCGGATCGGCCGATGTTAAGCCGCCGATATAGAGAGGATGTTTATTGAAGTTCAGAGTTCTGCAATGACAAAAAGTAGGAAATTTAGTTGTTTTTTTATGTTCTTAACATCGTTATCATTTTTACTTACCCAGTCGGTCCAATATCATCCGAATAACATGATGAATCACCAGGTCGACATTCATCGCACGAATCTCCATAGTCCGTACATTTGGCCACACTCAATGACATAACACGTCCATTTCTCGTTGCTGTAACCTTATGCCATTGTCCATTTGCGATATTTCCTTCGGCATTACTTGTAATCACCGAAGTAATTGCTGTGCGTGAACCACCAAAAGAGAACATTGCTTTACCCTGAACGATTTCCATGGCAATGAAATCAGACCGGCCACCGCTTTGTACACCATAATTATACATGAGCAATGCATTTGGTTTCGTCGTGGCAAAAATGACGGAAATATCATTTGTTGCTGCATCCAACGATGGGAATGACATGTACGAAAGTTCTTTGAATCCAAATGTGGCACGTTCACAATGTCGTCCATACCGACCGTCTGGGCAACTGCATTTGTATCCGGGTTTCAGGCTGATACACTGACTGCCATGTAGACATGGATTCGGTCGGCATGAATCCGATATGGTTTCGCATTGATTTCCACGATAGCCCGGTCTGCATAAACAGAAGAACGACGAACCGTCTGGACTTTCACGGCATGAGCCACCGTTCTTGCATGAGCTGCTACTGCAAACGTCTCCTTTATCCAAATGACAACGCTTTCCTTCACGATGTGATGGGCATATACATTGAAAGTCGTATCCTTGTCGTCGACACTGTGCACCTGATTCGCATGGATTCGGTAAACATGGATCTTGACGTTTGTCACATTTTTGGCCAGTGTAACTGTCGGAACATTTACAAGTGAAATCATGATTGACCAATGGTGACGTGAAAATCATATTCTGACTGTCAACCGTTTCAATATCTTTGTAAACTTGAATTTGTTCACTGCAAATGCCACCATTATCACACGCTTGATCATTGCACGGCGAAAAACCAATAATAATCTGTTGAATTTGAAGCAATTGCTTTAATGCCTCATACTTTTTGCTCAATTTTTCGATGATATAGGCTGGTGTTTGATATCCAGTTGCAACATTCTTAACAGCCATCGTCAAATCTAAGCTCTCATTTCGATTGCGTAAACTGTACAAAAGAACATCGTCACCGGAGTCGAGTGATGATTTCACCAAATCCAAGAAATTTTGATAGAATGCAAACAAGAAATGTTCAGCGGTCATATTTTGCACATGAATTGTTATGGAATTTTCAACCGTTTGATTGTCAAAGAATGCAAACTCCACATTAAATGATGAAATCACATCGGCATGTGTACCATCGTTGCCCGATATTGAATACGCATAACTACGAATTGATGTTGTTGTCGTTGTGTGCAATTCACATCCACTTGGAATGCTCAGTCCATTTGGTATAGCACGCTCTTTTAGTATTTTACAACTGTAATCGCCGGTTGTGTCCAAATCATTTGGTTTCACATCGGCAATTTTACCAATTGGAATTTGATGATTGAATGCATAGACCAGCACACGTGCACTACGCGACATTGATGGCATATCATTTTGATCGATGACATTTACGGTGATTTGATGCTGTGAACGCATTTTCGGTTTTCCGCCATCTTCAACATCAACAATGATATCGAGTTGTGGCGTTGATTCACGATCAATCGTTCGTGTTGTTCGCATAACACCAGTTGTTTTATCAATTGATACAAAGGATTTGTGACGCCCGCCGACCAAGTAATATGAGAATGGTGCCCCATTCGGTGGCAAATCCGGATCTCTTGCGGACAATGTCATAATTGTCGCTCCAATTGGCTCGTTTTCAGAAATGTATCCAATCTTTTCTTCTGCATCGAATATAGGGCCGTTGTCGTTAATGTCTGAAAAAAAGGAATGAATAAAGAATTTAGTAAGGAAAAACATACAAATTTCATTTATAAAATGGGGGAAAAAAAATCACCTGAAACTGAAATCAAAACGGTGGCTGTTCCAGTTTGTGGTGGTAGACCAGTGTCAATGGCTCCAATCAAAACACTATATTCAGAAATGGTTTCTCTATCCAAAATGCGAGCCGTTTCAATGAAACCGGTTTGAGGATCAACTTTGAATGATTGATTCGTGTTGCCGCCAATAATCGAGTAGCTGAATTGATTATTCTGTGCCCGAACATCTTTGTCAACGGCTTTAACTGCAATGATTTTTGTACCAAGTGCAGCGTCTTCTTCAACACTTGCTTCGTATTTATTTTGTAAGAATTCAGGTGGATCGTTACCATCTTGAATGGAAATAATGACCTGAGCTTCGTCAGTGTCATTTCCATGAATGCCACCGAAATTCTTGGCCATCACAGTCAAAACAACTCGACTTTGTGTTTCGCGATCCAAATTACGTGAAACGCGAATAACGCCAGTATCACTATGAATGCTAAATCCTTTATCGTTGCTAGAACCAACCAATAAATAGTAAACTTTGCCATCGTCGCCAGCATCTTTGTCGGTGGCTTGAATAATGCCAACATTTGTTCCGATTTCGGCCGATTCCGAAACGTCAAAGTGGAAAACGGGTTGCAAAAATGTTGGATAAAATTCATTCACACCAGTTATGTGAACAATAACATTTGCTGTGCTCGACATCGGTGAATCGGGATTGCTTGCTTTGATTGTAAGTTGAAATTCATTTTCCTCTTCAAAATCGAAACTAACGCGTGATGTTATCTCACCACTTGTCGGTGAAATATTGAATAGTTCCGAATTCATTCCATTTATAATCGAATACCGAATGATGGCATTTCGTGGAGAGTCCTTGTCAGTTGCAGTTGCCTTAAAGATGAAACTATTGATTGGTGCATTTTCGGCCAAGTATGCATGATACACACTTTGATTGAATACCGGCGGATGATCGTTGATATCAGTTAATGTAACCGTCAACAAGGCGGTACCATCTTTTGGCTTGAATCCCAAATCTTGTGCTGTGATATTCAAATGATATTCTTGAATTAAATCATAATCCAAAGGTTGAAGAATTGTAATTATTCCACTAATTGGATCAACGGCAAATTCTTTACGCTCATTGCCACCAGAAATTGTGTATCGAACCATTCCATTTGGTCCATCGTCATTATCTGATGCGGTTACTGTTAAAATGGGCGAACCAATTGGTTCATTTTCTGGTACAATAACTTGATAGCTCAATGCTGTAAAAACGGGATTGTAAAGATTTTCGCCCGTAATGACGATCGTTACTTCAGTCTCATCCTGTTGTGCAGGTACACCACGATCAACAGCGCGTACAATCAATTTATACTTCTTTCCGGGTTCATTCGCTAAACGCTCTGCAACCGAGATCCAACCATTGGTTTTATCGATGGTAAAGTTGCCAGCACCATTTCCACCAACGATGAGATAATCAATTTCGGCATTGATTCCAAAGTCAAGTTCATCTTTTGCAATCACTTGTACAACCTTTTGTCCAATTTCGGCATCACTTGGTGCCGGCGATAGGTATTTCTTTTGCTCGAATTTCGGTGCATTATTGTTCGAATCAACGACATTTATGTTCACCAAACACTCGGAATACATTGGTGGTTTTCCATTATCAATAGCGAGCACTGTCAATGAGTACATATTTTCCGGTGATAGAATCATATGTGAATGACGATAACGAAGTGTTTGTTTACTGAATAATTCGCCGGTAGCTGGATCAATGCTAAATATGTCCGAAGGTTGTTGCAATGAGTATGAAATTATCGAATTTGGTCCTTGTTTATCGCGATCCGTTGCAATCACTTGACCAACAAGCGAAACACTTCCTTGCAATTCAAGGAAATTGAAACTGTAATAGCTGTGTTCGAATTCTGGTGCGTTATCGTTTTGATCTTGAATTGTGATTGTCAGTGCGGTTTCGGCACGCCACGCCCCATCAAATGCAGCTACTTTCAAAACATATTCATCTTGTTGTTCACGATCAAGATGTTCGGTTACTGTAACATTGCCCGAAATTGGATCGATTGAAAACTTATTGCCTGGATTTTCTGTGAAACTGTATGTGGCATTCGCATTTTCACCACTGTCCAAATCGGATGACGTTACTTTTATGACAAACGTACCAATTTCGGCATTTTCCGTTACATTTACGCTGAACAATCGTGAAAATCGTGGTGGATTATCATTTTTATCCAAAACAGATACCAAAACCGTTGCACTGCCCGTACGTTGTGGTACACCTTGATCGATGGCTTCAACAAGAATCTCGTAGTTTGCGATATCTTCTCGGTCTAATTTCATGGTAGTGAAAATTTCACCAGAATCTGCATCAATTTCGAATGAACCATCAAAATCTGTAGTCAAACGATATGTGATGACACCATTATCACCCGAATCAGCATCATTGGCCGATACTTTGCTCACCAGAACTGGGGGCGTCTCTTCTTCCAACACTTCGGCATGGTAAATCAAATGATCCATAATCGGTGAATTATCATTTGCATCGGTGACATTCAAAATTAATTTGACCACACTTCGTAGACTTGGTCGATCATTATCGGCCGCTTCAACCCAAACTTCATAGATTTGTGATTTTTCATAGTCCAAGCCGGCTTTGTCGATGGCAAGTTCACCAGAATTTGCATCAATTTTCAATGCATCATACACGTTACCGCCAGCAATTGCATATTTTATGGCTCCATTCGGTCCTTTCTTCGGTGAATTTGCTTGAATTTTTGTAATAATTTTTCCTTCGGCAATATCTTCAGGTAATGTGAATTGTGCTTGAGCCAAATATGAAAATGTTGGAAATAAACGTGCTGGTCGCAATAAAATTGTCAATTCAGCGCTCGTTGTTTTACTATTTTCACCTTGATCACTTGCCCAAACGATGAGACTGTACACTTTATCGATGCCATGACCATTTGATAGATCGTCAATTGTACGAATGACACCGGTGCTATTGTCAATTGTGAATTTTGTTGCATCTTTTCCACTGATCGCATATAAAATACGACTATTTAAACCTTCATCGATATCAATGGCATGTGCACCGAATACAAATTGGCCGGCTTCAATTAAATCGGGTACGTTGACGTTAAATGAACTCTGTTTGAATGTTGGACTATTGTCATTTTCATCGGAAACGACGATCGTTAAATTTACAGCTGTTGCTTTTGGCTCTGTGGGTGAGCTGTCTTGTGCCATTAGTGTCATGTAATAAACATTGACAGTTTCACGATCTAAAATTGATGCTGTGGTTATTTCACCGGTGTCTGGATCAATACGAAAACTGCCCACATTTTCACCCAACAAACTGAAGCGAATTTTCGCATTCAAACCAACATCTTTGTCTCTTGCTTGCGGCTGCAATACTTTTGTACCGATTGGCAGATTTTCTTTTATCGTTGCATGATAATTTTGACGAGTGAATGCAGGTGCCTAAAAATATAGAAAGCACATTTAAATTGATTTTTGATTGAGATGCGGGAAAAAGTTATGACAATTTACCTGATCATTCATATCTTCGACGATGACTTTAACCGTTCCGGTTCCAGTTAGTGGAGGAGAACCTAAAAAAATGTCAAGGAAAAAAAAGAGTTAGTTTTTTGGAATTTCTTTTCATTTTAATTTGAACAAAAATAATAATCAAAAACAAACAGAGAAACGAATGATGTAATCGAAATAATTCGTGCAAAAAGAAGAATCCATCTTTTTAGTATACTATATAAAAAAATGTTTGCGTTTCTATGCAATATCCTGATTTCTATATTTGTGTATGTCTTTTTTTATGTTGAACGAACATGATTATATAAAATCTCTTTCATGAGTTCAATGCATGTTGTTCTGGTGTTTTTTTTTTCTTTTCTTTTCAATTTCGCTGTGTGTGGATGATCACAAAGGAAGTGTGATTTATGAACACACACAATGCCCTCACGTTGTCATCATCGTCATTTGCTTTTGCAAGTGTACAATCGTCGTCGCATCCACACTGAGAGCACACTGTTTCAATGCCTGAGAGTATTTTATTTGCAAAAAAAGATATATGCTGTGAGTCAGATGTTGTTGTTCCTGTTGCCGTATTTTTCTGTGTATTTTCCTTTGAAAAAAATGGTAAACCGCAAAAGAAACAAACAGAGCGATAGAGAGAGGAAGAGAGAGTGGATTGGGCACAAGAAAATGAAAGGAAAACAAATATTATAACCGCTTAACAGTGCATTAAATACCAACTATAAAAGTAAAGTAAATGAAACGAAACGAGTATCACACGTACTCGTTGTACAAAATATATGTTGAAAAGAAGCTGGTAGAGAGAGCAGAAAAAAAACTAGCAGCAAAAGTATGGTTGCGGTGATGAAGTCGCAGACAATCAATGGACGAAACGACATACCGATATAAAAAAGATCAATGCATACCTAGAACTTGGTAGTTGGCTGTTGTTTTAACGATGGTAAAACGGAAAACGATCACAAGCGAATGAAAAAAAAGAGAAAAGAAACAAAGAGACTTTTTATCAGAAATTAAGAGTCACGACATTTTGCCGGAAAGTTTTTCCACAAACATACACACATAGAATGAGATAGGGACAGAGAGAGAATGAGAGAGGAAGCGAGACAGAGAGCCGAAAACCATTAAGGACACACTGGTGTGTGAGATATTCTGCTTTTGCGCTCGCGACGCTTTTTAGACCAAAATGAAAAAGACGATAAAAAAACGAATTGCGCACACACACAAAAGAGATTCACCTAGCCCATTTAAAACATGTAGTACGGGTAATTCTACATAATATTATTGTTATTTTTGAGTTTAATTCGTTGTTTGCCATTGATTTTATTTGCTTACATTGTGTGTTGTTGGCATTTTTTTCAATCTTCTCGATTGGGCTCTCGTTTGCCGATTCATTTAATGTGAGTAATTTTCGTTTCATTTGGGTTTTTTATCCGTTTTTTATGTGTGTGTGTTCGACTCATTGCATCTGCGCGCTATGGTTTGTCGCTGAGTAACATGACCAATTTTGCTTAATGTGTGTTCGATGTACTCTATTGTGGTCGTGTTTAGAGATTTTTGTCGCGAAAACGAAATATAATAAGTAATAATCATGCGAATGAAAGTTATTGTATGAGATTAAAGAGGAGAGGGAGAGATCAACAGAGCAGCAATTTAACAAAAAAACTTTGACCGGTAATTGTTGTGTGTATTATTTGGTGGTTCAAAATATCCATAAATCTGCAGGCAACATTGAAGTACAAGCACTCACGCATGCACTCCTTTGCTTTGGTTCTTCTATGGTGAATAAAAACAACGATCTTCGAGCCAAACAAAACTCTTCTTTTTCGATGTAAAGTAACGTTCGTTGTTGTTAGCAAATCAACCGCTTCCCACATTTTAACAATCACACAGACATGGATGCACTCAGACTAGAATGCTTAGATATACGAAACGATTTGTGCCGTGGCATTAGACATTATAACAACATTAAATAACATCGAAAATGTGTATTAAAAAAATAGTCGTCGGCGGTGGTTTACTATATAATTGTCATTGTTATGATTTTATGCGCGTGATGAATTTCCGAGATTGGAATTTACGATAGAGCCAAATAACAAACGTTAAAAGACAATAACTGCATCACATTATCGTGGCATCGTGCGCATTGCAACACATCCTGCATTTGTTTCTCGTCTCGTTCATCGGCCCGGCATAAATTACATCTTGTAAATTGCCTGGCTCAACCACATGTGAAATTCTAATTAAGCAAACCCTTTCGTTTCGTTTGCGAAAATGGAATGTTACACCAATTCAAATGCCATTCGGATCATTCGTCAATAAATGCTATCATGTTTTAGAAGAAATTTATTTCAAATTTTCACATCAGCGTAATTCATCATCAGAATCAGTTGTAAAACGCGTGCGAAATATGATTTCTTTATAATTTAATTTTCTTCTCAACTTGGCCCAACCGGGAACATACTTTTCTGCTTTGAATTTGTGAAATTCTCGAGAAGTTATTAAGTGTATTGTGATAGAGATAGAAAATTATGATTCAATCTGATGCAAAGTAAAATGAAAAAAAAAAGGAAAACAACTGGTGCGCAAAGCAGAAAAGATCAAGTACACATCGTAATAACATACATAAATTGGAACGCGGTGTAATGTAATGCAGAGAGTGTAGAGGCGTGTCGACAGTCGCCGTAAACCAAGTGCACTCTCTGCATGTATTGGAATGGCCATTGAATGTGGTGATTTTGTGCATATTCGTGACGTCACGAAACCCTTAGGGGTTGCTTTATTTGCTGTGTATGCATGGACAATTCGCAATGCAAAATAGCTGGAACAACAGCAGCAACCAACATCGATGACGACGGCGGTGTACTCAACGGAGAGAAAGAGAAAAAAAGAGAGGCAAGAGAATGTGAACTGGAAATTTACATTTCCGAACGATCGACATAGACATAAACACATACAAATACAACAGCAAGTTGTTGGGCAACTTTATAACTTATAATCATTGCAGATATCGGCACCAAGGAGTATATTATTTTAAACGAATTTTTCATTGATTTACTTCAAAAACTTGAAATATCAAATGAAAAGGGAGAGAAAAAATGCAACTGCCACAACAACCATACCAACATATTGATAAAACTGCCATTTTGAAATTGAACGGCATCTGATTGGTTTTTATGATCGATTTAATTGTTTTGAAATACTGAATAAATATACTATGATCAACTATTTCTTGCTCTCTCTCTCTCTCTCTCTCTCTCTCTACCTCCTTCTATCAACTGTGCTCATACAGTAATATCGTAATGATGATAAGAACAAATTAATTGTCATTATATTGACGTGTTTAGTGAAGAAATATGCATTTTTTTTATATGCGTGGAATGTTTTCGAATCGATTCCTGGACACGCCGGCCCGGTACTGCCAGCAAGCGGAAGGCAATATTTTATTCTTCATTCTAAACAGCACCTGATTGATAAATTGTTTTTGAAATGTGGCTTCGCCTTTGGACAAAATTCCGTTTATGTATATTGATTGCATGTCGATTGTTGGCTTTGCCGTACTGCATCTAGGCATAACTCTTTGGCCTGCCTTCCCGCTCGCCTGCCAATAATGCCAATTCAATACGGTTGAATTTGCGTATCGAACACACACACACACCGACCGAAAATTCACAAAGTTCGATATCATCTGTTGTGTGTTTGTGAAATGGGCGACCGGGATACAATTTGTTAAAATATTGGCCGATGGCAACATACAAAACTAATACAACTCTCTTTCTCTAACAGAAACTACTTATTATTAACTCGTTCCTTGCCAAGAGAACTCCATGATTGAAAATAACAAAACCACAACGCATTTATGGAAAAAGCAGCACACAGTGCGGACCATATGTGGCTAATTCTAGATTATCATTGGTCGTCAAATCACAAACATTCTAGTTTCACGTGAGTGAGTGCGCGCGAGCGCTCACACAGAAAGCGGCCACAAATTTTGCACAAAATTTATGAATCATAACCACAAAACCACATTCGACACTGCATGCATGCGATTATAGTGATGATTATAAGTGCGGTGCTATTTTACATTCTTAATTGAATATTAGCAATCATAAATATTTACGTAGGAAATGAATGAATGTAATTGAATATATATAGTAGATATATTTTGTTGTATTCAAATTCATTTGCACCGATTGTACAAATGGATGAAAGCATCGCCTTTGAAATGATATAAACAATTTTTCTGAACGGCCAACTTTTATCTGCTTTCATTCAGTCGACTCGATATTGTTTATAACGATTTTCATGTGGTTCGGTGTGCCTATCAGATATGTTTGGTTCGTACATGAACGCTTACATTGTATGCTTCATCATCATTGTTGCAATGGGATGTCGAAAAGAGACTGAGAGCAAAAAAAAAATTGATAAAAATTGCTGATTCTGACTTCTAATCTAATAAAGCGTCGTTATTTTTTTTTCGTTGTATTTTCAACCACATTTTATTTGTAAAATGCAGATAATTTATGGTCATTGCACTAATATGACTAAACTTCAACAAACAGACTATTCATCATTGGCCAAAGCACAACTGAATTCCTTCTTCTTATTCTTCTGTTTTTATTCGTTTCTTTGGTTCTTTTCTGTTTTTTCTGGCAAGGAAAACAGAAGGTTGGCAAACAGAGCGAACAGCGAATGAATATTTGGAACAAGGGGAAAAAGCGCTTAAATAAAGTGCAGCGAAAATAATAAACAGAATTTGTGCGTATGTGTAATCGCTAATAATGGTATTTTGCCCGCGGTTGTAATTGTTTATTGATCCATGGCTTGCGCGTGTGTATTGAATTGAGCTCTGGCACCGTTCTCGGAGAGAGAAAGATACTTATGGCCCGAATAACAATGGAAACGTCGTGCGTTTTATTTTCATATACACATACATGTATGGAACCTATTAAGCCAATCGATTGATAATATGATAAGCTCTCTCGCGCGCACCGACAACAAATATGCACAAGGAATATAAAAAAAGAACCAAAACACACACCGCCACAATTCAGTACTTCTGTTTTGTTTGATTCGGCGCTGGGGAGTACTGCATCGTACAATTTATGCATTTTTGCCAATGATCGATTTTTCGATGATTTTTTATTTCGCAACAACAACAAAATATTGAAGAAGACGGACAAAAACTTGATTGTTCTTGTTATGATTTTATATTCGCGATATTTACGGGCAAAACGAATACATTAAATGTTGACGCCCAAGGATCATTTCATTTTAAACTACTGACTTTCATAAAAAAATTCAATTCCACTTTTTTTTTTGAAATTGTTAATTTTCATATTTGTGGAAATTAAAGAATTTCACCTCAAATTCCCGACCAACCGCGATCACATATAAAAAAACCATGTAGTGTATTTTTGATGAAAATCACAAAAAAAAAATCTACTTAAAGAGCGGGTGATAGCAGTTGTAGCGCATTTTGACTTTAATATTCTTGATCAACCTTATTTCCCCCTCGGCTAGATCATAATCAAGATTTTCAGTTTTCCCTTCATAAATCAATCTGGTACAAATGCTCCTTTTGATCTCATCATCTAGAACATTACAGCCGTTTCATATATTTCATGCAATAAGATCGAATTCTTTTATATAAATTTTTATAATGTACATACGCCGCGGCAATTGGCTTCTGCCGTTGTTGTTGTTGTTGTTGCTGCTTTTAATTTTTATGGCATATTTCATCGTTGATGTGTGAATATCAAGTTCAAAAATTCCAATAAAAATGGCTTCTTGTCAATTTATACTATACATGAAATGCTAATAATGTTGAATGATGTGCGCTTCTGTCTCTCTCTCTCTCTCTGTTTGTGTATGTATTACGTGCGTGTGAGATGTTGAATTAATGCTTTCAATCGCACTGTGCGCATAAGTATATATTAACGTTGGCATCGCCTTTTGTTTTCTGTGCGATTGTTGGCGTTGTTTTTGTGTTCGTTGCATTGGTTGTGTCGCTTTAAAAAGTGTTCTTTTTTCACATTCTTGGCATTTTGTTGCATACATACTGTTGCAACTCGAGTGTGCGTGAATAAATATCTCTAATTAGTAAGACCAAGCCCACTTAGCGAGTGAGCATTCGAACACGAACATACACTTTCACAGGCTAAACCGTATTATTGAAGCGAGCAAGAGAGAGGGGGAGAGGGGGAGTTAGAGAGAGCAAGTGATTAAAGAAATTGCTTAAGCACGAGTGACGGCGACAAAGGATGATAATATATAGTATAAAATGTGTAGACAAAGTGTGTAGAAATGTAATAATAATAAACAAGTGTTCATTCATTATCATTTTTCTTTGACGATGTATGTGGATTGCGTTTTTGCATCGGGCTTAATTTCCTTGATCGAATTAACGAATTACTGAAGCCTGCCTGTTTGATTGGCTGTGGTCAACACCTCAACACACGGTCATTCGACCATCCATCCGCAGTCATATACACACAAACACACGACCGAAACCATTAACGTTGATTTTTCAATAAAAGTCAAGTTAGTGAAGAAATGTACCCTTTTACAACGGTATGAAGAAACAGTTTAGTTAATGATGGAATATAAGACAGCCAGAGACACAGAGAGAGAGCAGAGATATTAAATGGTCGCTTTTCATCAGATTGTTTTGTTTGTACAAAACTATCCAAGATTGCTGACGGCCATGAAGTGGATGACATTTTATTTTATTTTCCCTGTAATATTGCACGCTCTCTCTCTCTCTCTCTCTCTCTCTCTCTCTCTCTCTCTATTTATATCTCTTGAAAGTGGTTGATCGATGATTATGTGCAAGAATTTTTAATTTCCACTGTTTTCATTTCATGAGTGTCGAAAGAAGAAGAATCAGAGAAGAAAAAACAACTCTCTCCTCTTGAAATATTTTCAAATGAATATCGAGATAAGAATCAAACAGAACGTCATCGCGCACCTCAACTTAGATGTGTTACATGTTTGGTATTTAATATGTAAATAATACTTATAATTGCACTTCGAAAAATGCACGAAAATGTTAAATGAACAGTCAATTCAATCGGGTGTTTATTTTACGGCTGTGCTTAAAGCAAACAAATGAAAAATAAAAAATCAGTAACAAATTGTGTCCGAAAATGCGTGAAAGCGTGAAAGACATGTAAGCGTCTTGTGTATTAAAACAGCCTCACACACGCACCAATCATTTTGGATGATTTAGCAAAATTGTTTCAAGTGGAAGAACAAAGTAAGAAATTTATTGTAGCATCATGCAGATAAAGAACTCAACATTGAAATCAGTGCATATTAAGATGGTCATTCAATTCTTTGGTACATTTTTTTTTCTCTCATTCAACTAACCAGGAATTGTTTATTTATATATACACAAAAGTGTACTTCACACAGAAAAACACGAATAAGTTCGATAAGGAATGGCGAGCAATCGCGCACAAAGATGGATTTTGATTAAGAAATGAAGAATTGTCCACACTTACCAGTATCCATTGCAACCAAAGTCAGCGTGTATTCGGATTGCAGTTCACGGTCGAGTGCACGTAACAACGATATTTCGCCGGTTGATGCATTTATTCGAAACAGATCGGCATCGCCTTCCTTCAGAAAGTATCTCACTTGTGAATTGAATGGCGGTGTATCGGCATCGTATGCTTTCACCGTAATCACATAGCCGCCATTTGGTGGAATTACATTTTCCATCACATGTGCCAAATATGGTGAATCCAAAAATGTTGGCGTTGAATCATTGATATCCGTTATCGAAATGGTTAATTCAGTTGTGTCGAATCGTGATTCTTCATCACCAATATCACTGGCACAATCTTCAGCCCGAATAGTCAGCACATAACGTGATTTTCGTTCATAATTCAAATTTTTCGCAACACGTACAATTCCCGAATCTTCACTGATACTGAAATCGCGATTGTCATCACCGGCCGTTACGGAAAATCGAACACGACCATTTGCACCTTCATCGATATCAGTCGCCGAAACCTAAAGAAATGATGGGAAAAATGGATTTATTTGACAAGATTAAAAGCAACGAATTGAAATGAAATTAAAATCAAGGAAAAAAATCAAGATTTACGGAAAATTACAAAAACAAAAATATGAAAATCTTGATATGATAAACTGTGTATTTGGAAATTTATTGGAAATGTGAACTCACCTGTAAAACCATGGCACCGATGCTCGCATTCTCGGCCACGGCGGCACTATATTGTCTTGGATCAAATACGGGGCTATTGTCATTTTCGTCAAGTACTTTAACTGTAATTTCGGTTTGTGTTGATCGTGATGGTTCACCACGATCTCTGGCTGTCACTTTAAGTTTGTACGATGAGCGCACTTCACGGTCCAATCGTCCTGAAATGCGCAATAGACCATCAACCGATCCCAATGTAAACGGTACAAATGGTTCAGAGGCTAACGAATATTCAATATATCCATTACGACCTTCATCTTTATCGACCGCTTTGATAGCCATCACAACCGTATTTAGCGGAATGTTCTCCGTTACGCTCGTTTCATTCGATGTTATAAACTCTGGCGACATATCATTCACGTCTTTTAATTGAATTGTAACCTAAACGAAAAAACAACAACAAAAAGAATGAGAATGAGAAAAAACACACAGGAATTATTAATTGTCTCGTTTGTTAGCACCGTTGAAATTCAGCAAATGTATTGTATAGTCATTGTTGAATTCCAAACATGAGATTTGAACACTTCGACATCCATTCAAAAGCTCAAAAGCGTTTCCCTCTCGGATTTCTATCTCTTTGGCATAATTTTTTTTATTCATTTTGTGTGTGTATGATTCAGATGCCAGTTTATTTCGAAACAATACGCCGATTTTTTAACCGGACATTCTAAAGATAGTTTTGATAGTGATCGCGTGACGTTTGTTTGTGCTAGAAAAATTAATCAAGAATTTTCTAACGAATTTGCTATTAGAACCAAACATGGTGTTGAAACAACATAACACACATTTTTTCCACAACAATCTCCAATCTTTTTTTCTTCATTTTTGTTTCACGTGTGTAAAATTGTCAGTTTTGCAATTGAACGCATTACAAATTATTAGATTTCAAAGCGGGAGAAAAAAAGGAAGAGCGAGAAAAAAATCGACACAAAATGATAATTGTCGATTAAAAACAAACGATTCCGTGGAGAAAATAAGCAGCGATTTATTTTATGTGCGCGACTTTGTTGACCATTTAACCGGTGGAAAAGAAACGGCGCGCTGTGCTATGTCGTATAGTTTGGCTTTGCAGATGTGCGCGGTGAAAAGGTATACATTCTTGTTAGATGTTGCGGCTCAACGAGAAAGATAGAGTGCGGGCGAGAGGGAAAGAGGGAGAGAGATTGGCGAATAAGCAGCAAATAAAGCGCGGTGCGCACTCAAGATTCAGCAAACAAATATTTATGATGCAATTAAATTTAAAATACGTTTACGTGGTTCGTTTCCATAATCGCGCGTGCATTCATGCATTGAAATTAATTTTTTTTTCGTCGTTGTCGTTGCTGGATATTACGAATCTGGCATCTGTAGAGTTGATCATCAGGCGACACATAATAGCAGTGACATTGTGACTGCAAAAGACAACGATGAACAAAATGAGGGAAATAACGAAAAAATATTGAATCGACTTGAGCTCGTTTTTCCCCCAATAGGCCATCCGATTGACACAAGGAAATAATTTACGCGTTGCATTATTTGATATATTGCATTCAGATTCATAAAATCGACACACGACCAATGTCCAGTTGTTGTAAGAAAAATGCAACATTGAACACACAAAATTCAGTCGATTTAATAAATTAGCGATTGATTTAATTTGACTATTTCAAACTTCATTAAAATTAATTATTATTTGTATCCAGCTGTGGAGTCGTTGTGCATGATTTATGCGATGCGTTATGGATTCGAAGTAGGTGTGCAAAGTGGTCAATTGGCAAATGACGATATATGTACGCGCAGTGCTCACAATTTGCCAAGCTCGACATTAAGACAAAATGTTGCAAATTCGTAATTAAATATAAATTAGACTTCGATTCTCTGCTGGAATGCCTTTTTTCTCTCATTCTTCTCGGTTCGGTCGCTGATTCATTTTTTTTTGTTTCTTTCAAATTTACGAATGAATTCTCCAGAGAGATTGAGTTCGTTGCTTTTGAAGTCTTTCGATATGTGTGTAGCGAAAAAAAAGTCTCTCATTGCCTCTGGTGATTTATTTAATCGATAAATGAAATGTTGTTCATAAATTGTTTGTTTCGGATCCTACCTGAACGGTTGACGAGAGTCTTTTCTCCGGTTCTTTGGCACAGTCACGTGCAGTCACCACTAAATTGTACATTGGTATTGTTTCTCGATCGAGTGCGTGTTGCGTTCGAATTGTACCATTCGATAGAATGGTAAAATCATTGTTTTCATCACCGGCCGTAATGCTGTATTCGATGCGACCGTTATTTCCTACAAACACAAAAAGAGAGAACAAAAAAAAAATGGGAAAGAAAACACAAATCAAAGTTATTAACATTGTCAATTGTGATTAGATTACATCTGTGATTTGAAAATCTAGCGAGAGAAAAATTCTAATACAATTTGCAGGAGCCATCGACGTTGAAAAAAAAATAACAATAAACAAAAGGTTGAAATGTCATTCGAGATTTTAAGACAACCAGTGCGCGGTAAGTTATGCAAGCGTTTGCAAATCGCTTTCAAATCACTGGCCAATTCTCTTCGAAGAAAGCATGCGAATAGGCACATTTCACCCATTTGACTCTTTGATTGTTTGTGATGTAAAATAGACAACACGAATGAATGTATATATGTCGATTAACAAATGTCATTTGGTACAGTTGTGTGCTGTCGCAACCACAGTGAATGTTATTGCAAGACACAAATTGATGATTTGACGAGATGGGCCGCATCATGATGAGACAATATGGGAGAATGAGGAGCAAACACTTTGATGCATCGCGCTAGCAACCATTCATTTTGAATAGAACGTGTACTTGGGCTATGTTAACAACCCAATACAGTGCAATTGTTACTCAATGGCCATGGCAACAACAACATAATGACATGACTCCAATCAAATGGAATAGAAACAAAAACGAACGACAACCAAACAACAATTATTTGTGTGCCGTTGTGTGTTGTTCTACAAGAAATAGATGTTGTTCTTTTTTTAAAAGGCCGTAAACTACGGTCGACTTTTTTTTATTTGCCGAGAAATTTTACATGAAAATGGCATCGCAAATTCCGTATTTACCGTTTCGATTCATTTTTATTATTATTGCCGACGAACTTCGAATTAGCATAGATCGTTGCCATTTGCCTGTGCTTCTAATTTCTGCGCCTTTGTTTTTATATACATAAAAATCAACATGAAAAGTGACCGTTTCGGCGGTTTCGTTATTTTGATTGAAGCTAAATTATATTGAACTTTTGGAGTAGGCTGGAATAAATTTTGGTTTTATGGTCGTTTAAAAAACAACTAATTTCAAATCATTTCGATTGGGTCTGAAGAAAAAAAATTCTGAAGAAAAATTAAATTACAGTTTCCAAAACTATTTTGAAATTCTTTTGAAACCACTTCGACTGTGATTCTTCCAAATTTTTACCGTCGATCTGCAAAGAAAACCAGTGCATTATCATCCGGAGCGGAAATTGTTTATAATTTTAAATCATTCCAAAACAATTCGGAGCAAATTGAGCATCTTGCCTCGAGTAAAGGTCATAAGCATGCTGACAATGCTATGATACAATCGTCTCTATAAATGTTGTTGGGTGGTATATATTTTGTTTATCTTTTTCATTTTCTCGAAACTATGTTCCCCCTTCATCATCATCATCATTGTCTTCTTCTCTCTCTTTTTTTGTTTTGGCTTTGGATACAAAAAAATCGAAACATGCCACACTACAATTTCGACAAGAAAATCATGATTCTACAATATGTATAATAAATGGTATACAACGGCAAAATCGAGATATGTCAACCGATTGAAATCAATAGAAATAGTTAAATTCAAATTCGACATGCGCCTGCAACCTGATATTTTCAAAATTCATTCGAACTACAAAAAAAACGAAGCATATCAATAGAAATCACTGTACCTGAATCAATATCTGTGGCACTAACTGTAACAACGTCTTTTCCGATTGGAATATTTTCGTAGATTTCATTGGAGTAGCTCATCGGATCGAAAATCGGTGCATTATCGTTCAAATCGAGTACATTGCAATAAACGGTGATTGTTGTTGATAAACTCGGATGGCCATTGTCTTGTGCTTGTACGACAAGAATATAATGTTGTACCTGTAAACGAACGAAAACAAAAAAAAAATACAAATCAAAATTAATGTTTATTGTTTGCACAGAAACAAAATCACAACGTAAGTTTGTGTAAATGTGAATATTTTTTTATCTCCATTTATTGTGGTTTGAGTAAATAGCGGATGTTCTGCTCTTTAAAAAGCAAAGCTTGGCGTGTTTGGTTTGCGGCATTATCGATTCTTATATTTTGTGCGTTGTTTCCGTGAGTCCAGCCTCAATTTTGTGCGTTATTTCAGATTTTTTTTTATGGATTCGTAAAAGCAAAGAGAAAAAGTTGCTTTGAAATAAGGTGTTAAAACAAAGCCGCCTAACATCACTTTATGGATGGTAATTGATATTAATGAAATCTTTCACATTTCACGATTTCATATAGTATACACACAGCCAAACCGCCCAAAGAAAATAAAATAAAATAACAAAAAACCAAATTTTGGTCCATTGTTCTGTGGCCTTTTGACAAATAAAACGAGTTAAAAAGAAGAACAACATTTCATGGCTCACTTGCTAAATATGAAACATTGATATTCTCCGATTTTATTGTTATATTGTCGTTGACTATTTATGGTAACAATTTGGAAAACAAACCATTTTTGTCGGCTCAATCTGAAATTATTTCATCCAAATTATCGCGCGCTCTTTTTTTTATTTCGGCGTAAAAAAAAAAATCGGTTTATTTGTTCGGTTCGCATTTTTATCACATTTTATTTATGACATCTTTTGCCCATAATACCATCAGATTATGAAACAAACGCGTCGCATTTTACATTCGATTCGTGTGATACACGTAAAAAAAACGGTTCAATAAACGTTGGCAATATGAATCGGATCTTACCTCTTCGTAATCCAAACGAGCTGTCAATGTAAAGACTCCGGTTTGTGGATTCAACGAGAACACGTCATTACCCCAATCCGAGATCACCGTATATGATACGACGGCATTGTTTCCAACGTCCGGATCAATTGCATTTATAATACCAACTTGATAGCCACGTGGAGCATTTTCCGGTATATCAAACGAATATGCCGGCTCAGCAAACGTCGGTGGATTGTCATTGGTGTCCGTTACCTGTAATATTGGCAAAGAAAAAAAAATATTTAAATTATTAAAATTTCATGATCAATTTTAAACACTTTGAACGATACGATTCTTAAATATTTTAATTGGTTAAAATTAATGTAAATTTGTCGATGAAATATCAATATTTTTCGTTTGCAAAAGACAATTTTTGTCATCCTTTTTTATGGTTCCTTCGTTTGTATCAATTCAAAGTTATCGAATTTGAAGAATACTTCGAATGTATTGAAAATTAAAAAAAAAAACGAATTCAACGTGAAGCGCGCATCACGATTATGAAACAATGTAAAAAGAACCAGTCGATGTCAATGATCAAAAAATATTTGTACAATGTTTTGGCGGTATCATTAAGTCGGAGTGAATCGCATATCGGCGAGAGCGCAGACAATTTTCTAGAGAGAATGAGTAAATTAAAGAAAGGTGATGAGACATCAAAATCGATTTTGGTGGACTGTTTGCGACGGTAGATTTAATTTGTTGTGTTGTGAGAAAGAATTGTTGAGCGCTGACTTGAATAGTTGGCTGAATATGAGTTATCGGGCCGTGTCATTTGGTTCACGCACAGTAGAGCTTGTGTAATGTACACACTTACAATTCGAGTGCATTTCAACCGAAATCATCATCGCCGCGTCGAAATCGTAAAAGCCATGTAGAGATCGAGCACTCTTCTGAGAGCAGAAAAGCAGAAAAATATTACAAATGTTGGAATGTCAAAATGGTATTTCGCGTGGAGAATGTTTATTTTTGTTGTTTCTGTTATAACATATGCTACTGTTGCTGCCGATGTGCATTAGAGTGAGAAGGCGAGATTTTGACTGCGAATGTGAGTGATACATACAAGAAGAGATGATGAAGACGATGATGATGATGGTATTTTTCGATTTTGTGTACTCGGCGTTTCACGAGTGCGTATTCTTGTCATATTTTCTGTTTTTTTTCTCTATCTTTTTGCGTTCTTCGATGATGCATCGATATTTTGTGTCTTTTTTCTTTCATTTTACCTCTGGGCTATCTTTGATAATACACACGTTGAGTATGTTTTTTTGCACTAATGCAATTTACCATTCAATTTTCAACTCCACTAAATATTTTAATGTTATCAATTCTTTGCGTTTTAAGCTGCTACAATGGCCACAACATACAAACGACAACATTTTTTGAAACAAAACAAAGTGAACGTATTCTGATTATTTCACTTTGACTTCCAAAGTGCGAGAGCGTGCATGCAAGCGAGAGAGAGAGAAAGAGAGCGAGGTAGAAAGAGAAGAATCCACGGTAAGCAGCAATGCGCAACTGTATGATTATTTATCAGTTTTGGGCTAAAGACGGGAGTTGCGATGTTTGTCGTTCTGTCGCTTAATCGATGCGGGCATAGAATACTAATGTGTGCATCGGTACGCAGATGCATTCATACATTTATCGATCACGATATGAAATTCACAGTGTATATATTTATTTATTTATTTAGTGTGTGTTTTTGTGCTTTTCTCTTTGATTTTTGTGTGTTGCGCTTTGACATGCATTTGTTTTGCAATAACTTTTTTTTGCCAAACTTGAGAAATAGAGGCACTCCAAATGGTGCACACTCAATCGATGTATTCAATAGCGACGGTGACTTCAAACGGATTTTTTGGTGATAATCTTTACTGTGTGTTCGTTTTCTCGGCATAAGTGAATTAAAAGGCGACTCTGAACGTATATTTCGAGTGAATGGCGTTAGAAATAGCATTTATTATTTCAATTTAAGGTTGTTGACTTCATTCATTTGCAGTATTCATTGTGCCGATTATTTTATATTAATTTTTTTTCTCTCGTCTTAACGCGATCGCCATACATTCAAAAATTGTTTTTTTCTCGACATTTTATTTGTTTACTACATTTTGTATACAATATTATGATTGCTTACCTGAACTGAAACAATAGTATCAGTATTTTGAACGCCATCGCTAACCCGTACATTCAATTTATACACTTCTTTTGTTTCGCGATCTAATGTGTCAATGAGCTTGAGAATGCCGGTGTTTTTATCGAGTGTAAATTTTTTGTCATCACCACCAATCAATGCAAAGCTCAATGAACCAATTGTATCGGGATCGGTGGCTTTAATTACACCCACTGAATGGCCAGGACTCAAATCTTCCGAAACGGTAAACACAATCGGTTCATCACGAAACACAGGCGGACTATCGTTCTTATCGAGCACGTTTAGCTTGACCTGAAACGAAAAATAAAGAAAAAAAAAATTAGCTTTGTTCGTCCACATATAATACGGAAGGGTTCTTAATTTATTATATTATAGAGTTCCCAGAGGCTCATTTCAAATAACATTTATTTACTAATTGTACGTCGAATAAAGTTGCAATTTTTTGTTTGTCTCGTTTATTTTTTTTTTGTGTGCGCGCGGAGAATGAACATAATTCTAATTCTTGTTAACATCGTGTCATGTGCAGCATGTTCATAAATTAACAATATCAACGGGATTTCGTTATTTGATTCGCATGGTAATATTTTGGCTTGTAAATAGAGAATAGGTAACGGTAAATGGGATTGGGTTGGTGAATCACGGTTAAACGATTCTTGTAATGCGCAGCAAGTCAATAGTTTACTTTTCGTTTGTTTTACAATAAAGTTCATATGTTAACAATGTGATACAATTATGATAACGAAAAGCGACCAGGAAAAGGAAAAAAAAGAACAACAAGAAAACCAACAGGATTGGATAAACCAAAAGCAATGATTTTGTATCGATAACTTAATGCGGACAATTATTTATTATAATAAAATGAGAGAAAACAACGGGAAAAAATCCTTCCTTCGAAACATGACTCTTGTTAATTTATTTAATTTTCTCTAAAAATGCCATTTTTGTGTACAATTTTTTTTTTCGCTATTATTGTGAGTGTGTGAAATTGGATTAGACGACACGGTCATTGTATATTATATTCTTCAGGTCGATTCAAAAAATCTAAATCGAATAATAATTGCTCAATTAGCATAAAATCGTGCCGAAACCAAGTCGCACCGGCTCAGTCGAATGATTTAAATGCTTTAATTTTTGCATCTTTACATCTAATTGCCATTCTGTGCATTTTGTCTGCTTGGATTTTCGTGTATCATGCTATTCCTTTCTTGCATATCGATGAAAATGCAACTAGGGCGCACTCCAACTTCAGTGCGAGCGAATACATGTGTCGATCTCCTCAACTGCTCGTATCGTCGTAGTCGTCGTCGTCATCATCATCGTATTCGGTAATATGCACGGGCACACAGTTCAACGATATAAATTATTCGCAAATATACAATGTTGTGCCGTGTGGCTGAAGAATTTCGATGGTTATGCAAAAGAAAATCTCGATGCGGGAATCGGTTTTTATGCTGCCACAGAAAACAACGATAAAAATAGAATAATTTTCATGATTTACCGCTATTTTGCTGCCATTTTTTCTCTCTTTTTCTCGCTGTGGTCATATTATATATATTTTGTGCAACGCTGAAAGAGATTCGGTTGTATATTTTGACCCTTTCTCTATCGTTACAGCGCTTCAGCTTCGATTCTCTTTCTTCGGTGTGTTATTTGTTTGGTTGTTGCTGTTTTTGTCGAATTCGTCGTCGTCAGTGTCGTCGTGCGCATTTTCTCTCTTGTTTTCGATGGTTTTTGTATGTCTGTGTATCATAATAATTTTCGACGGCGTGCTTTTTTTTTTAAATAAATGGACGATTTTTTCCGTCTATCTATTTTCTAATTTATGTTTTTTTTTTCTATATTTTATTCTTCATTGAAAATCGATGTAACCCATCATGAGTTCTCGTTTCCATTATGCATTGCAATTTGCAAAGTGTTTTTTTTTCTCTCCCTCTCCCGTCTCTCGTGAATCATGTACTCAATTGGAAATATATACAAGGCTCAAACATTCTAACGCTGGCTTTCTGCAATCTAGTCGATGCGCTCTTTCTGAGTGTGTATACCTCTTTTTTGGTGTAATTCTTTATTGTTTCGACGGTAATCTTCTTTTTTTTGTTTCATTTTCTCAACTTATTATTATGGATTTTTAATATTATGTGTGGTACGAGTGGCGCATGGTTTTTCATTGTTGAACGCTCTCCGTGCTATGCCATGCTTTGATTTTAATCAAACGGACTTTACATTGTTTACACAAAAAACATTTTATGCCATTTTATTAGGGCTTCGATTTGGGAAGGTAAAGAATCGAAGCATCAGGTTCCTTGCTGTTCTCTACATAATTTAAAGTTGTTGATAATGATGATTGATCTCTAAAATGCATCTAAAATACACTTGAAATGCTTCGACTCGGTCGATTTTGTGTAAACGTTCCACTTTTTCTTCGTCTCACATCGGCCGACGTGAAAAGAACCGAGAATTTCCCATATTGCATGATGATGGGCCGCGTGCATTTTTATAAAATAGCATAACACGGTGATGATGATGACGACGACGACAGCACCAAAATGTGGAGACTACATACACATTCACACAAAATGCGCTCACACACATCAAATTTCAAATGGTGGCAAATCTGCATCTGTTCTGCAACGAAAGATGCAGAATCGATTGAATCGAGCATGCGCGAATGGCGCAGTGCGGCAAACAGTTAGATGTTTATTTATATGCTGAATGATTAACCACAGTGTGTCATGTCGATGCTTTTTCTTCAATTTCTTCTTCACCTTCTTCAGAATGGGTGTAACTTTTTTCTGTTTGCTGCTGTGGCTGCTGCTCTTACCACGGGCAGCAGAGATAAAGAGTCGTTTTTTTTTTGCTTCTGCTGCTGCGTGAAAGATTATTATCGAATGAAAAACAGCCAGACAACCGTCCGATAGTACCGTTTTATTGATAATTTTCTTCTCAACCCAAACACCGAAATTGTGAATATGTTTTTCGCATGCAAGTCAATCAATGTAGGTTGAATCTAAAGAAAAATGCGCTTGCATGTGACGCATTGAATACAATGAATTTCTGAAAATTCATCGCGATATCTAAGTCTAAACACGAATTGCAACGAATAAAAAAAAAATAATTCGACATTTTGTGGGCGGTAATTTACTTGTCCAGCCGCAACTTGCCTGAATGCAAAATGCGACAGAATATGTAAATTTTATGCGCGAGAAAAATTATAGGTTTGTTTGGTGAAAAATCAACAATTTTTCTATTGAAAGAAACAAAAAATATATTGTTCGCTTGTCGCGAAGTAGCGCTTATCATGCAATCCCATAAAACACATGAGATGGAGCGAACGATGTCGTGTCGATTTATATGCTGCATCCTACGATCTCGTTCGATGAGAGAATGCCACAGAAAATGCGCAACGTATTATTTAACTCAGAGGCATTGCTTCGGGTAAATGTTACAAGTGCATTTCACATGACGATGAAGTTTCGGTGTGGTCACTGGCATTTCTGCAGTTGCTGTTGTTTTGGTCGTCACTTTGTTTTTGTTTAAATTAGATTAAAATCATTAATTTGGGCAAAGAACGCGATATTTGAACAAAGTGGCCACAAATCAAGACACCCTCAAGCCCAATTGGACCACACCCTTAACGCTTCGATTACTTCTGTATGAACCGTGTCAATTCAGCGTACCGATACAATCTAAATCATAAAAGCGAACCACAAAAACAAAACATCATCGGTATCTTTCAAAATATATAATGATACGTAGCGACAACACTGCTGCACAATTCGACAAACTTGAATATTACTTTCTTGTAAATGTGTTGTGTGTCTGTGTGTGTAATGATCTTTTCTCTTTGGAGTAATCGTGGAATTATTACATTAAGGTGTATTACATAATGGATTATCGGGCAATGGGTATTAAATGATCGCGGCACACACGTCACGGATGCCGAAATCGAAAAACTCAATTAATCATTTTTTCAATGTGGATGGAATGCGTTTGGGACATCATTTATATTGCCGCTGCTCATCTGTGAGTAATTAATGAAATGAACGATTTCAGTTTTCCCACTGAATCCAAACAACGACGGCGACGACTGAAGAAAGGAACATAACTCGATTTTTTATGCTGATCGAAAATCGTTTTTGGGCGCTTAATCGGGGTGGAGTTTTTTTTCTCTTCATTTTTCTTTTATCTTGACATTCACCGAAAATGGTTTTGAGCGAAATCGAAAAAGATTTATCGTTTCTCTTTTTTTCGCATTTGAACTGCAAATCGAAAAAATGTGCAGTGATTTTTCTTTCCTTTTTCGTGATCAAGAAGTTGAAAATAAAATGATTCAATTTAGATTATCTGGCTGATATCTTCGAATTTGACATTTGTTCGATTGAAAATGAATAAAAATGTGTACACTACACATACATATGTTGGGGCAGGTTTGAAACTCTGTCAAGTATCGATATATTTTGTCATATCTTCTTTTTTGTCATTTAAATCGCTTTATTTATTTTATTATTTCCTTTGGCTTTGATTTTTTTGATTTTTGCCGCGTTAAGTTAACGTCCATTGTTATCCCGAATTGAAAATATACTATATAAGTGACGATTTATTTTCTTCTTTCGCTCTCTTTCTTATTTGTTGTCATAACTTTTTTTTAATGTTCATTTTCAATGACTTTTTCATCCCAAATAAGCCTATTCACAAATATTCATATAAATTATGCACGAAGAATATAAAAGGAGAACCACGGAGATAAATTTTTAAATGAGATCTTGGATTTTTACGACTTTTGACGATTGTATCTGGTTTGAATGTCTCTATTCTTGTTGCGCATATTTATGAAAATAAAAAGTGAGAAATGCTAGAATGAGGGACACAAATAGGCCAATAAATATCCCGTCGTGAGATTGACTGAATCGTTTACATGTGGAATGTGTTTAAATTATTTTTAATATCGATATGCTGTAGTTGTGATTTTCTCTCTATCTTTCTCTTTCACTTTCTGAAATTTTACGACTTTTCATGCACATTCCTTGTGTGATTTAATTTCAGTTTTCGATGTGTTAAAATCGTTTTCATTTCACCTCCAGTGTAATCCAAAAATGGTGTCTCTCAATTTAAAAATCGAAAATAAAATTGTGTCGTCAAACGCACAAAAAGTCTACATTTTGAACATCTTAATCGTTACGATCGATGCAAGAAAAATGTCGATCGTCGATCGTCTCTTGGATCGTATGTCCACAAATAAAATGATGCCTCTTAATAAATACGTTTTTATATCAATACTTAAATTGCGGTTTGTATGATATTATCGTATTGGCAAACAAAAGATTAAATTTTATTGATTTCTTTTTTCTCTGTCGAGACACATCTATAAAATGTTTGCCACCTAGAAAAAATTTGAAAACTTGTATTAATCAAAATGGAGTGAAATGACACTTCAAACGTTTTTATGTCATCAATTTAATTGCGAATCGATTAATTTGTCTGAAGTTCATTGTCGAGAGAAATGTGACTGATTTTTTAAGATACTTCCATTTTAAATTCAGATTTCTATCATAATTCGATGAATAAAAGATAACAATAATCGTATAAAAATCTATTGTAGATAAATATCGATATCATAATTGAACGAGAATAATAATTAAATTTCAACTAATTCCATAAGATTGTGATTAAGTCAAAAAATGTAATTTGAATCTAGCAAAATGAAAGTTTTAACAACGATATGCATTCTGCGGTTAAAAGTTCAAACAAAAAAAGAGAGAAATAAATGTGTTATAAAACGTGGAAGTTGCCGTTTTTATTACAATCTTTGATTATGGCTCATAAAATAGTGCGTTTTGATTAAAGAATATATCGATAGTAGTAGGTAATATGGTAGATATGCGAAGTAAGCGAATTATGTTAATGTCGATAATACAAATCATGGGATGTTAATCGAGTAATCGATCTTTCTTATTTACACGAACGAAAAAAAAATATATCCAATAACAACAATCAAAGCAACTGAATGAGTTATAACTGAAGTTGTTTGAGCTTTAGTTTCATATTTGCATTTATGAATTCCATAAAATGATATTTTATGTGAACTAACAATTTTTACCGTATTTTCTGAAAGTCATTCATATATTGTGAACATGACCATGGGTGAGTGTGCGTATCCAAAGATGCAAAACCGTGGTAAATGCACACCAAATATTTATTTTTGCATCATTAACATGTTTTCCGATTAAAAACACTTTTATGCGATTGCTTAAGCATCATCATCTGCATACCCTGCACTGGATGCATACTGGAGTGAATAACAGAGTCAGCAAATTGCAAAATGGAATGACAGCAGTCAGTTGCATCCGTGCATGTGGTTGCAGAGAAAGATTGAGAGAATGAGAAGCCACTGCATTGAACCTGATGCCCATGACAATTCCACCAATATCTCCTGTTGTGATTTCAAGCATTATTTACTGGATTCTTTTTTTTCGCTCTCTTTCTCTTTCACTCTCTTTCTCTGTGTCTCTCTATTCTGAATAAACACTCACATTTTCGCCATTTCATTGCTTTTCTTTCGCGTTCAAATTGCATTTTTAATTCACTGTTCTCATATTCATATATTGGCGAGGTGGTTGCAGTTTCATTCGACAAATAAATAAATAAATATATATAAATGCATATGAAAGCCAGATGAAAGAACGAAGAACATCCAAGCAAATCGACGAAAAAGAGAAAAATTGACGGTTTCGGTGTGGAATCGAGATAGAGTTAATGCTCACAGCTAAAGTTAATCGTAAATCTCGACCAACAAAACTGACAGTTTTACTGCATTTCTTTTAAATGCGAACTTTACACAAACGCACACACACACACACAATTACAAACATAAATGAGTATGCAAATATGTATGCAAGAGCACAAGCGTGCTCGCTTTTGTAAGCCAGCGCTCAAAACAGACACCAGCCATGCGCGAGACACTTGCGAACAAGAGAAAAAAAGACAAACGACAGAGAAAGAAGGAGAGAAGATGAGATCAACTTTGTAAATGCAAGCAAAGAATGAACAGCATTTGCCAACGGTCGTTCAATAGAGAGAATGCGTATATATGCAAACGTCTATCTAGCTCCGGGATATTAAAATTTAGCTCTCAAAAACTGACCACAGCATAACACATACACACACAAAAATGAGCGAAAATAAAATAATAATAATGATAAAAAGGGAAAATCAAAAATTTTATATCAATATTATTATATTCTGCGGTGCACACACGGTTCGTCCGGCTCTTTGAGTATAGTCATTTATCTCGCACTGAAATCGCATGCAAAATTATGTTTATCTTTTTCATTCGTTTTCGTCGTCGTCGTCATCATCTCTCAAACTCGGTTATTTTAGTATAAGTGTTGTTTTTTTTTTCGGATAAAAAAGAATTTCCTTCCACACCAGATATTTCATTTCAATCTGGTTCTTTTTATTCTGTTTCATGTGTATGTGTGCATGTCGTTTTCCTTCTTCGGTCGATACGGTCTAGTTGAACAAAAGCGATTCGATGATTTTTGTGCGTTTTACGATCAAGGATTCTCGCGCGTGTGTGATGGAAACGATTTGAGCCCGTAAATTGTCCAGACAAGTAATAAAGCAATGTACTGTCATACATTGCTCTCTGTCTCCCCTTTTCATTTCGCCTGTAATACATACACACTAGCACTCGCACTCGTCTTGCATTTTTTTTATCGTAGCACTCTCTGTGTCTCTCTGTTGTGAACTTGCAATCGAACATTTGATTTTGATATATTAACAGAATATTACAAAAAATTAAAACGATTTATTATCGTATTGCTTGAACTGTGATTACTTTGCATGTGCACAAGACACAGTGTTACGATTAACAAGCGTACATACATCGCATAGTACTCAATTTCGATCTCTCTCTTTGCTCCTCAACGAAGCTCTCAAGTGATTTTCAGACAGCAAACAAAATATAAATAAATAAATAAATGAAAAATGCCCGTGAATCAATTAGATGCGTTCAATTGATTTTTCCGTTTTGGTTAGTTCGCATTTATTTTTTTCTCCAGCGTACGTACTGAATTAAAAAAAAAAAAGAGAGAGAGAGAGAGAGAGAGAGAAACGTTGTTTTATTTTGGTCATTTTGTACCGGCGATAGCAATTTGTTTTTCGATGCAATTTATTTCTTTGACAGCGTCGACGACGCTTAAATGCAAATACAAGACCATGCATGCGTTCTCAGGGTATATAGGTTGTGTGACAGTTGCAGCGTGGGATGGTAAACTTCAGATAGGAACGAAAGTAGCTCCACAATCTTTAACTGAATAAAAGAGCCATCGCAAGATATCCAATCGCTGATTCATCGCTGTTCAATTTGACCATCGATATAAGCAATTCTACGCGTGTTTCGAAAATCGATTTCCACTTTTTCCCATATTTTTTTTACTGCAATTTGCCATTGCCAGCAGAATTTATTGAACTATTAAAGTTAAAACGGAATTTTGAATTATTGAAATTGAAGAATTTTCTAAGCACACTTATTTATTTTATCAATTGTACATATTCTCCAAATCTGGTTACAACCGCTCTCTGCTTAAGTCAAATTAATGTGAAATAAAGTGCTACACTTGGCATAAATCACCGAAATTTGATCAAATCAGAGTAGATAGGACAATATTCCATACGCAAAACTCTATTCACGTGTGCGTTGTGCGATGCAAATAAAAACGAACGGTGATTTATGATTTATCGCCTCTTCCAAATCGCAAACCACTTTTGCATAAATAAGAATCGTATGTAAAATGGAATGCAAACAGAGCGAAATCTTAAAATCAAAGCATTGTGAACGAGCTGCTATTGAGACCGGTGCTGATTCTCTCATGCAACGTTAAACTGTGTGCCTGCAGACAGGTTAGAAGAGACGAAAATATGCAAAACAAAAAACATGAATATATTCGATTTGGTATTGCGTCTGTGCAGTGAATTTTATAAAGTCATATTTTCGATTTGTCAAGCAAAAGGACATGGTTAAGTACATGCCATTGAAGTGATAAAAAAGGCCCCATTAACTAGCGAACAAATAAAATGCGCAAACAAATGAAATGTCTGTGGTCTGTGTATGTGTGTGAATAGGAATGCGCAACGTGATTTTCAGCAATTGAAATCTGCATGTTGAAGGATTAGAATTTGTTTATATAATGAGAACTACTCGTGTTTGAGCTGTAGCAGCCGTCGTTTTTCGTTACCACTTGAGATTCGACTTGATTCGTCGTGAGGCGCGCACATTTCAAATGCACATTTCAATGTTCGCATTCGTAGAATGAGTGTATTCATTCGGTTGGAGTAGTTTAGTCATCGAACTAGCCAAACGAGGATCAGTGACAGCGTTTTAATATTTGTATTAGGCATTTAGCGAGATGCCGTAACTCGATGTGATAAGATGACAGTCGACATGCACATAAGAAATGGTGTTGTTTTCAAAGTGTTTCTTCAAAACGTGCTGTTCGATTGCAAAGAGTTAAATATGAGCTGCTGCGAACGGCTACTTCTGCCGTTTCTGCTGCTGTTGATGATGATTATTCTAACAAGTGTAAGTGATCCATTACAAATATATGTGCGCACAAATGTGTCATTCACTTCTTGATAAACCAGTTGAATTTGTTAACGATTTAATATCATCGTTGGATGAGCGAAAAAAAGGCGAGAACGAAAAAAAGACGTTGGGATTCGGTTGAAGGCATCCGCCACAGGAATTCAATGGTTCGCTTTCAGTGGAACTAAGTGTTAAAAATTCCTAGCCGACATTTTTTCTCTTTCCCTCTATCTTTCTCACTCGCTGCTGAGATATTTCAATTGATTTTTTTTTCGTACGAATGTGTATGATCGCGCGCGCACTTCAACATGCACGCGTGTACCAAGCCAAAGGAAATACGTGCAAAAACAAACATTCAAGGGGAGCTCCTTTGCTTGCAACTATCGCTACCAACGTACGATGTCGACGAGAATCGAACAGGAGAAGAAAAAAAAAATACTCGGCATTGAGAAGAGTGTAGACCGATATGGCAAAACGAGACAGAGCACCTTTTTTCCCGCATGTTACGGCAAGCTCACTCGTCCAACGTCTTAGATGTCCTGCTGATATTAAACTACTCTCTTCTCTCAATTTATATTTGTGCGTGTTTTGTTTCGTGGCGTTCGTCAGTGTCTCTATCTCTCGTTTGCATACCTTTATCATATTTATCTTTCCGCTTTTGGTTCGATTCGTGGCGCGACTCTTTTTCTTTATATTATTTTTTTTTTTCAGGGATTTTCGCAGTTGCGCACACACATACACACATAACCACATTTCTCGCGCATCTCTTTTGAGACAGATTATTCACTACACAACCAAAACGATCCCAAGGTGTTAAAAGTAAACACTGGAACAATAAAAACTATTTATTTCTACACCACATACTGAGCCATTCAGCCCATCCTGAAAACAGAAGAAAACAGTTGTGTACGAACTGACAAAGAATTTCATTGCCGATATTAAAGCCATACAGAGTGATGTATACGTTTATTCTTTTCTTTTTGCATCGTTGCAGTGTACTTTTTTGTTAAAGTAAAGAGTTTGAGCTCTTTTTCCATTGACAAACTTCCTACCGACAATGATGTTTGGATCTCAAACACAAGCTTTCCGCTCACTATTACAAGAAGACGGGAAAAGAAGCAAAAGAAGTCCGAATTCAGTTCGAAAACATTGATTTCGGGTACGATAGCTCCTTTGCATTCTTTATCAATTTTTTTTATTCATGTCATTGCCTTTCATTTTAAACGGATATAGTTCCTGTAATTTTTCACACTTCACAGAGATATCGCATTTCATCTCTTTGTTGGCGGAAGAATATCAATTGTTCTTTATAGTTTCAATTGTTCAAAATACGAAAACATTTTTCATTCACGCATGCACACAGACCAAAAGTGATAATTCATTCAAGAGGTGTCACCGGCTCAAATTCAAAATAAGACAAATTTTAAAGTTCAAAGTTCACAGAAGCCGGTTTCCATTTTTTATGGATTTCATTTTTATTTTATCTTTCTTCCTTTCATACTCCTTTTCTTTTTTTTCTCCCTTTTTTTATTCCTTGTTTATGACATTTGATTTAGTCAAATGGTTCGACAGTAGACGTAATAAAACTATAGTATTGAGATAAAATGAATAAAGTGCGTCGTTTGAATATTGTCGTTTATATGGTTTTTTGTTTGTGTTGATGGCCAGCGCATAGCGTTTTCGAAAAAAAAAAAAACCATAAAAATGTGCATGCAATTGCATAGGAAAATGAATGTAAGAAAAAAAATTAATGTGCGTTATTGTGCACACATACGTGTATATGCAATTGGAAAATTGCGCACATTTCGTTGATTCAAAATGCGATAAATTTTCGAATGCTTTCTACTCTACCGACTATTGCCCCGGTAATTGTTGAATTGGCTTTACATGGCGAATGATCGTGGGCCGTGTGGCCGTTTTTGGCTTGCACAAAATATCATTTTGGAAGAGGATCATTTTGATTTGTATAACGTGATTTTCTCCATCGCTTTTTTTTCTCTTCTTTTCATTCTTTTGTTTTGTTGCGATGTGATATGTGTGTGTGTATGGATCATTGTTGCTGTTGTTTGCCCGTTAGACGATGCTTATTATTGTTTATTTTATGACCAGGAAAACAATCAATGTTAAGGTTATATTCGTAATCTCAAATGCTCGCTGTAAAAATATTATGCAATAAAAATACAAACCAACCGAATAAATGCCTAAGCATATATGCACGTATATACGATTTTGAAGCGGCCTCGTCTTTTCGTTAGCATTCATGAGAAAAGTGACTCTCGCACATGCGAGCAACGACTGTTTGCCGTTTTGTTGCATGAACAATCTTATGTGCGCGCGATCTCGCACATCTCACATACGTTAGATTCGATAAAAGCGAACATTCAACACAATGTGAGTGTAGTGTATATGCCGTTTGGCCAACACACACACACATTTACTAATCAGAAATCCAGATAGAGATATAGTTCGCTGATACTTGCGCCGGCATTTCGACAACAACAACAACAATAAAAAAAAACACACATAGATAGATATGCCTTATGCCCGATCCGAAGAAATTACAGTGAAATTGTACGCGCGCACTGTTTATGCCGCTGTATTTTCAGTTCATTTAAATGCACATGTAAACAGTTGGTTTGAGGTTTTATCCATTTTTTTCTTTCGTTTTTGCGAATTCGTTTTTTCAGTTGAAGTTCAATGTGAAAATAGCAAAAATTTTACAGTGAACTAGACTGGCATTATGTGAAGTTTAAGTGCGGCACACATGAATCCATAGGCCAAAAAAAAGCAACACAACGTCGCATAGTGTCGTCTTCGTCGTAGCCATCTTCGCATTTCATGAAGCCCCGTTGTTCGGGTCAATCGATCGCTGTTTTCAATGTGCCGCACTTTGCTTTACATATACGCTGAACGTAAGCATAAAGCAATAAAAATAACTTTGGCCTATGATTGTGATGGAATGGAACAGATAGTGGCAAATGTTTCTAATCATATTTACAAAATTCAACAAAAAAAAAAAACGATTTATTTTCATTGTGTTTTTAACCTCATCGAGAAGCGCTCGCTTAGCGTAAAAAAAAGAAAAAAAGAGAAAGATTGAGAGTGAAAAAATATGGTCTATTATGACTAGATATGATGTTTGTGAGGCGTGCGAAAAATGCACCGCATGCATTGTCACGGAATTTATGTTGAACAAAAATGGAAAATACCGCGTGCAATCAACATTTAAAGTCAAATATGTATCGCAATCAATTCCGAAAATCTCTCTCTCGCGAAATCAATAAAATCAATCAGCGCAGAATGTGTATGCAAAATATATATGCCGTTGAAATAGTTTTTATTGTTCGGTTGAGTGAAAATAGCAAATTGTTTATATTGTTTCAATAAAAGGTGCAATTTTTTTTTCGTTGCCTTAGAGTTTCTTTCATGTATTATAAATACATTTGTATGTTTGATTATGTCTTTGCTTTATTGGTAATTTTGGCTCGAAAATGAGTTGGTGATTCGAGAAAGTCATAAAAATAAATTTAGTCATGAAGCTCGCTATTCTTCGTGGTTCAATTGTGTATGTGTGTGCCTTTTTTATATTCGATTTTCAATGGGAAGAAATCGTACACATGGCTTTTTGCTTTTTAATGACATGACCACGGCATTTAAATGCACAATTATTAAGAATCACGCCGTGAGCAGCTCAAACAAATTTTAAACAACAAAAAACAGAACAAATTTCGTTTTATTTGATAAATATTGATATTGAATGAGCTGAAATTTTATTGTGTGAACCATTTTACAACCACGATAGATTTTTATTGAACACAAAAATAAAATTGAGGTATACAAAAAGAAAAATTCTTTATTTGGTGAATTTCGGAAAAAGAGAGAGAAAGATCGAGAGAAAGAGAGAGAGAGAGAGAGAGAGAGAGAAAGAGGTACGAAAACCGATTGAATTGTGGCACTTGTACTGTAAAAAGAGTGCGCGCAAGCAATAAGAAGCACGTAATTTGTCCATAAAATATCACTTTGATGCATTTCATGTGCCGCGCTCGCACACAAACAGACAATCGACATTAAAATTAGAAAGTAACAAGATCGAAATATATTGAGAAAAATTCCCATTTCGATTGTTAAAACAATTGGATATTGGCGATTGTAGCCGTGGTCGATCTCTCTTGTGGATTTATAAGAACTAATACACGGAATACATAGATCGTTTGTCGTGGTCGTGGTTACATTTTATTCGATCGACTGAATAATAACTGTACTAACCCATTTAAAATGAAAAATCAGTTGAACAAGTACAACCAACATAGTTTCGGTTGTGTGTTATATGTTCGCTACTTTTCTCTCTCTACTCAAAAAGCTCAACAGTTTCAACTATAAAGTACTTTTATTTATGATTATTTCGGTTTTGTTGGAATTATATCTTCGGGACATCCAAGTCAATTCTATTCCGCGGCATACATTTGTTGAGCGTTGCTTTTTTTTATTATTATTTCTGTTCTATTCGTGCTGTATTCTGCTTTCGATTTGATGCCTCTCAGTGGATTTCGACGTGCATTTTTCAATTGAACAATTTGTGCGCGCACCACAAAAACCGAACAAAACGTGAATCCAAAGTGGTAGGCTGTGAGTGAGTGAATGCATGGCGTATAATTGTTGGCTTATTTATATCCTTGTGGAATTGGAAAAATTGTTACGGGATCAAATCGTCAAAAGTTGCAAACGGAAAGAAATGGTTACAGTTTGTAACAATAAATATTAGCAAGTTCACGAGAGCGCACGTGATAGAGAAAGAGAGTAGAGATTCTTCTCGTTGTTGTTGTTGTTGTTGTTAACATGTGGGAAATGGGGTTTATATACATATGTTCTTCGCATATGGTTATTACCTTTTTTTGTATGTATTCCTGATTTCAAGTGATTATATTATATTTGCTGGGCTCAAAATTCCACGCAACCTACACATTCGAATGCAAATGCAATTTTGAATGCATCAAGCAAGTAAAATCCATATAAATAACAATTATAATTGAATCCGAAATGCATAAATTCCATTTTGTATAAATATTTTTCCACAAATTTCACCAACATGTTAATAGGCCACGATTTATCTCTATTTTCGGGCTTGGCCGCATTTATATATGTTAAAATACAATGCAGCGTCAACCTACTTTTTAGTCATAAAACATATTATTTCGATTGTTGTTTACACAGCGCATAAAGAATATACATTTTAGATGATAAATCATATATATTAAGAAATTGGATGTTGAGTTTTTCTCTTTTCTTTTCTTTTCATTTCGAAAATTAGCCTCTTTGCTATTCAATCGACTGGTTATCAGATATATAAATATATCTCTTGTTCGATTCATTCTCTGTGAGGGGCATCACAGTACAGATTATTAAGTGATAAAGTTTGTTGGAAACTTGAAAATTAATTTCAAAATCGCTTAATTCATTGTTGGTGTTGGTGTTGTTGTTGCGTTTTCGGTTGTGGAATTTCAAAAATGAGCCCGGATTGGTGACGATGACGTGACCACAAACACTGATTCGTTGCAAACAAAGTAATGCAGCCCAAAGGCGATCGCACCATTACTAATTTCAACGCTCATAAAATGTCATGCCTTAATTGAATACTTGTTTACAGAATTTTATCGGGCCAACAACACATCATAAACAAACTACACAAACGAACTGAAGTGAAATGAGAGAGAGAGAGAGAGAGAGAGAGAGAGAGAGAGAGAGAGAGAGAG
>NW_022198046.1:7816963-7857753 GCF_009176525.2 Contarinia nasturtii
GAGAGAGAGAGAGAGAGAGAGAGAGAGAGAGAGAGAGAGAGAGAGAGAATGAACAGCAAATCCTTTCGGATTAAGTAAATAAAATAAAATTGCAGTGAATTCTTTTTTCAGTCAGTCAAAGTATTAATGCCAAAAAAATTTCGTTCAGAGCTTTTTTTATCTAAATAATGTCGCAATTTTTTTTCTTTATTCTTTCTTCATTAATAAAATGAACAAAGTAAATCTCATCATCATCATCGGTGTTTCTGAGAGCGAGAAAAAATGTGGGCACTCCCTCGTTCAGCATCATAAAAACTAAAAGACATAGTTGAACGAAAAAATGCAAACAAGCAGCCGTATCAACAGCAGCAAACAAAAAGTATCTCAGGCTAAAATTGAAATTGAAAATTATTGAGATAATGCGAATCCATAAAATGAAATGGATTTTTATATATTCGGTTTTTATTTAGTTGTTTATGTGAATTCACGAATCACAGATTGTGTACGCGGCGCAACACACATCTTCTCCAACCGATATTGTCCCATAAAGGATCAACTCATATCACACATTGGTAATATGTAAACGCGGAATATATAAGATGAACTTGCCTGCGACACGGCAAAGTCCATGGCACATCATTATATTCTACGACTCTATGAAATTCCTTTTCGCCGTCCACGAAACGAATGAGGAATGAGGAAACGAACGAGAGAGAGAGAGAGAGAGAGCGAGAGAGAAAACGCACACCAAACGAAAATATATAAAATAAAAATCCAGCCAAAGAATCAGAAAAGATTCAAACGCCGACGATATTTTAAAAGCGTTGATTATGAATCGAACATTAATAGACACGTCCATATCGAATATCGCATGTTAGTTGCTTTTATGACACTCGAACAGGTTTTTCCGCGCTCAAAGGGCATCCAACAGAATAACATATTCTCGGTGTGTGCCAGTGTGCGTATACTTTATAGCCGACAATGTCTATCGTTTATCCAATCTAATTGTTTTGAAATGTGTACGCATCGTATGCGCACACATCTATGCACAAAATTGAAATCACATCGATTGTAATTGCTATGGGCAATTCAAGGGTATTCAGTTTTTTTCTCTCTCATCAAATCCATGGATTATAATAAAAAGTGAATCGGTTTTTGGAGACGAAAATAGGAAAAATGGAGAAAAAAACATAACATTGTAGAATAAAAAAAGGATGGAATAAAATGCACACACACTAATGCAATTTAATCTCTGTTCATATGCGTTCATACAACACACCTGATACGCGAAAAACGTATTTTTAGAACGATATCGAACAGAACGAAATGGACAGGCACGCATGCCCACATTTTCAATCCGTATTATATTACAAAGCAACAAGATTATAAATTCTTCTTTTTTTTTGTTGCTGTTGTGTATGCAAAGCATTTTGCAAATGTTTTGATGTGTTTACCAGCACGAATTATCGATGCTGTGTGCTCACCAAAATCGAAGCACTACGAATATAAAAATATCAAATTGTTGGCCGTTGATGTTTCTCTTTCTCTCGGTTCATTTTTTTTTCTCTTTTCGTCGTTGTCCACATCAACGATCGTTGTTGTAAAACTTTGGAAAAAAAAGCGAGGTGACAAGAAAAAAATGGTAAAAACACACACAGTGAGAGAGTCAGTCACCAAAGAACAAACTGAATCATGTTCAATAAGAATGGTGAAAGAGACCGAGAACGTTGAGAAGAGAAAAAAAGCAATGCGAATCCGCAATAACAGTCGAAAGATACCCTGAACCGGACACCTGAAACGTTATTAATTTACAAATTTATCGCTTTTTGAGGCAAAGTGCCAAAGTAGATATTAAATCGTTAACATTTTATTAATAGAGTTGTGTTGTCACATGAAGGAGAAACATTTTTTGTTATAAAATGTGCGTGCGCTCTTTGTACAGAATCAATTCAACACACCATTTAGCTGAGATTTCATTGGTGCGCCTCACATATTTGGATTGAATTACTACCAGTTTCATGGCCGGACACATAGACTCTCTAAAACACAAATTAGATTACTATCAATGTCTCTCCTAGTGCAAAGTACATCTTGCAATCTTTTTTTTTTCTTCAAACCATACATGCATCGAAATTTGTCAGTATTGCTCGCGCACGAGATAACCTCTACACCAACATATCATATCAATGAGTATCACTTTTCTACATTCCATACATAAAAATGCGATTTTTCTTGACTTAAATCGACTCCGAGTCTCACAGAGCTACGAAAAGTCGGGAAAAAGTATATATCAGTGACCGGTTCATGCATATTTCTATGCTTGCCTAAATACGCTAGGTAGCATAGATATGCCAAGCATAGCCGCAAACGCAACCGACGCATCGCCGTTCACTCTATATGAACAATACACATGTTCGTTTATGCAGACGACCGTGCGCATACAATATAGCTCGAATCGAATGGTAACGGGTGCGTTGCGGCTTGCGTCTCCGCTATGCTTAGCATAGCTATCAGGCATAGAAATATGCGCGAACCGGTCACTGGTATATATTAAATGGATTTTTATGTCTAGTGAAAAATAAAGTGCGTTCAATAAACCATCGTTTGTGATTATACTATACAAATTCTTGGAATGTTACGATGTCTACAATGCATTCTATATTGTTGCACGATATCGGTAAATCCGCTTCAATAGAGATAAAAATTGGATTGGGAACCGTGACCATTGATTGTCAAATAAATATACGCATTATATCTACGCAATAATCTGCGGACACATCTCTTTTAGAGCGGAACCATTCGAATCTTCCAGAGCATAACATAATCATGTCATGCAATCGAATTTAAAAACTAAAGCACCGCACATAATCAGTTTTACTTTGGACATCATTTACGGAAGTCGTACATCGTTTGGTTGACAGTTTTCTTCACTCTGTTCATGTGAGCCAATTGGTTTTTTATTTTATTTAAGTTTTATCATCAAAGTTCGATAGCTAAAGACTCCGAAAAGAAAAACCATTATGTTTTTTTTTTTATTTTTCCAAGTGATTTTCGTATTTTTCGTGGTAATTGATAATAAAAAATCCAATTTAATTTAATGTAGGTTTGTTGCAACCATTTTTGTCATATTCTATTTGCTGAAATTATTTGGTGACAATGCCGAAAACTGGCCGAAAAGACGTCGCAAATACCGAAAACTACCCAGAAAATCCATGCGTTAAACGTCCTCGTAAAAAAGAGAATTTCTCCGAAGGTGAGTATTGTGATTTCCAATATTTTGATCGATTGAAATCTAGAAAAATGGAAAATTCTTCTATTTTCAGTGAAAGTTTGTTTGACAAAGCCCAGCAAAGAGATGTTGCAAAAATGTTCAAATTATTACGAATTCTTTAAAGATTAAAAAAATTGATTATGTTTCGGTTTATTTCGAACAATTTACGGATTCTCAGACTGTGTTGTATTTTTCCATCGAAATTTAACATAAAGTGTTTCAAATTAATCAAACAATAAATTACATGTAATCGAGCATTTGATCGGATCGGAGGTGTTTTCATTTAATCTCTTCTCGACCTTTTCTGTATTCCATTCACATGAATGTTTTCAATTAAGAATGCGTTATTTCTTTGTTTCATTCGACCATGGAGTTGAATTTGAATTTAAAATTCTAATCGGAATTGTTGGTATGGTTCTGATTCGTTATAACATACAGATTGTTAGTCGAAACCGGGTGAAATATTTTAACGCCAGCAAATCGGATAGAGTAATGGGTGAATTATATCCAATTATCGATTGGTGAATGGGTTTATGTTTTCCCATGTTTATGGACAATCGAAGTAACAACAAAACGATTCGTTGCATCGAATAAAGGCAATTGTTGTTCGTATGGTCCAATTTGAGTTCACCAGTTGCATGTTGTACCTGTATTTGTCGTTTGATTCAGTCTTGGCCAATTATTTTTTACGATTCTAGTCAACAACATGGCGAGCATATACTTTTCACTTTCGCCGCATTGCAAAAGAGAAAACACCATTTCTAAGAGCTTTAAAACACCAAATAGAGTTTGCAAGATTGATATGCGTTCGTTACAACTTCACCACAACACCGATTAAATATGCATTGTCGTGAAATCGATTGATGGCTATCACCGTTTTTGATTACTTTGAAACCAAAACACAAATGCAAATTGTTTACGATTCTACAAATGCACACCAAAAGCCCGAGCACGGTTCAATGTCTATTGCTGATTTGAGAGGCGAAATGAAAGACAGAGACGCAGTTAGAATGAGCGTGTCGTTTTTGGAGAAGATAACGTATGATTATAAGTGCATTTTTTGTTGTTGTAAATGCAAATAATGAGGATATTTCGTTGGATTTAACCCACGTTATTTGTTGCAACAACTTTTATCAAATCATGAACTTGCTGCGATTAAGATCTTGGGCTCGGTTCGGTCGTATGCATTTCCTGAGTAACTTTTCAAATTAGAATTCAAGCTTTCAACAACTTGAACATTCAAATAATTTTCCATGATATTTCCTCATTGCTCAACTGCATTTCGATGTGAATGAACAGCAATGATAGAGAGAGAGAGCGAAATGGAAACAGTGCAGAAGTGAGGAGATTCACGATTTGCATAGAGTATGCAAACGAATCCTGGCTTTACGCAATGAATTGCCCATTCGGTTTCATAGTATCGAAGGAGTGAACGAGCAAAACAGCCGAAGAGATATGGTTGACTAACAACATGTTGAAATGACACATGTACAGCATTTTTAACAGTTCAAGAATCACAAGCATCATTATTACAAATGGTTTCGCATGCGTGTGCGCCATTCGATTCGAACACAAAACCATCCCAAATAAACGATCGTGCGACAGAATGCGATTGTGGAATTTCTCGTTACAATTTAATGGACCACAACACATACACACACCGAAAGCGAAAAAAATTCAACTCAATAATAATAATAATAATAGAATACAAACAGAACGGAATGGAAAAACAAATGTGATGGTTGCTATTGGTCAAGAGCAATTTAAAGACAAAACAAATGCTCATTTTGCTAATTTCCATTTAAAAAAAAGGAAGAACGAAAAAGAAACGCAAAATCGCAATTGTGAATTGATGTTGGTATCGAATAGTATTCGAATTGCATCATATTTCTGCTCTGGTTGAACAACAATTGCGGGAATTTGTGATAATTTTTTCACAGAACAAAAACAGAAGCGATTCATCCAATATTACAATTAAGCGACAGTTTTTCGTATGTATCGTACAAATTTTTATACAAATTTTGTATGTACGTGAACGTGAGACGCGTATTCTAATTCATAGAACCCGAAAAAAGCTGGTTGACTGAAGAAGCAACATCCAATTGTATGTTGTTGTTTTTTTTTTTTTTTGTTCTAAATCGAAATGGCAATACGGCCAAAACAAATGCACAATTCGAAACAAGCAAATCACTGATCAAAGTAAACACAAACGAAAAGCAAAACAGCCGAGCTATCGGGACAGAGAAAAAAAGCCCGTTGAACGATGTTGTCCAAAAGGATGTTGCAGCAGGAGAGAAAAAGAGAGAGAGAGAAACAGAAAAATAAGAATCATGCGCGCACGATAATCACTTATGCAAACGCAAAAAGAACAAAGGAAATTTCTCTAGCCGGCTATCGCCGTTTACATCTTTTAACAACTGTGCTTTATTAGCTATTCTGATCGAGTATCGTGTCTGCATGCACGGTTTTTCTTGTTTTGTGATTATATTGGATTGGATATATGTGTGTGTCGTCGTCGTCACCGTTTTTCTGTCGCTATGTTCGACTTTTTTTTTCTCAACATTGCCCGCGCTCGCGCACACGCTTACTGCAATTTTATCGCGATTCTATTTCAAAACATTTTTTTTTTTGTTGTGTTGAATGCGAGGCTGAGGCCGCGGGCACATACCAATTTAAATGCACACATGAATATCCTGTGAAATACGCGTAAATATTTTTAGATCAAGGAATACATATCAAGAGAGAGAGAGAGAGAGAGAGAGAGAGAGAGAGAGAGAGAATGGAATTGATAGAACACGCAAGCCATCGCCTATTCGTATCTCAACAGAGCTTAAGATTCCTTCAGACCAGAAACCGTTCACTTCTTCTACTTCATACTTTAATCTCTCTTTTTATGCCATGGAAGTGATTCAGCCGATCAATTCAACCAAAAAAAGCACAGACGAGATTCAGCGATGATGTACACACTGTACTTTAATGATCTGACTCTCTTGTAGAAAAATTCGCAATCAAATTGTGGTGAAGCGACAATCTTCATTTCGTTCGCCAAATACTTCACGTACGCAGATCAATAACAAATAGAAGCAAAGAATCTTCATAGTGCTGATGTATTTTGCAGCCGCGTAATGTATTCGCCACGGTGCTATTGCTGTGTATGTGTGGAGTACGAATTGATTGTTACATCTTTTTGGTTTGTTGATGGATTGTTTATTGTCGTTTTCGACAATGTTCGCTTACCCGAAAACAAAAATGAGCACAAGAAAAGTCAGGCGTTTTTTTTTACCACATACGCATTCCAAAATTTACATAACTTTACATGAAATTATTCTTGTGCGCGTACTCGTTATGCAAATCTAGTTTCGGAACGCATCAAAAAGCCATAAAATTAGCCATTGCAAGGATTTTTCTCTTTTTACTTTACATTGTCGTTTTAAAGTAGTTTCATTCTTCTTCAATTTTTTTGTTGTGTCAAGAGAGTTTTCGTGTCATTTTTTCGATTTAGAGCAGTTTTCAGAATTTAATTCTAAACATTTCCGCAGAACCAATCAATCTACTGGCAGTTTTCGCAACGTTATTCTTCGAAAAGAAGAAGAAAAAAAAAGAAGAGCCGATCTTACTCACTGTTCACTAATTGAATCAGCCAGCGTCACCAACTTTGTACATCGAGATGCATGCAATATTTAGATTAAATCAAACACTGCAAAATTTGAGTGGTTCTCGCGAAATTATTCTCTCTTTTTCATTACATTTATATGAATAAAATGGTTTGCAGCGCAGAAACGAAACGAAATAATAATAATAATGAGTGAAGAAGTGCATGAAATATAAAATATATACATTCGGTGAGCGAGAGATGCAGTAGCTGTATCGCAAAAATCGTGTGCAGCTGATACTAGATTGATCTGCTTGGGTTCATTAAATAAATCGTTGGCCGGATAATGAAATTAAGGAATAGAAGGTACAGCACACGTGTGCTTGCAACGAACGAACGATCGATCGATGAACAGAAATGAATGAGAACCGAAAAGCCGCCATATCCTATACGGTAACAACAGCAGCCGCCGTGCACAGCATCAGCTACAGCAACAACACACACACAATGTGCAGCAGAAGAGAAAAAAAAGGAATGCTGAGCCTGAAAATGAAATGCGAGTGCACACAGCGCGCACCATCAAAAATAACTTATTGCTTAACTCTCTTGCATTCTTCGAGTCTGTCTTTTGTTATATTATTATAATTATGTGTTTTCATTTGCGAATATCAAATCGGGTGCATTTTTTTTCTTCTTTTCTTTCATTCGGTTGGCAGTAAGTAACCCGTGCAACACACTGTTTGCCAAAAAGCAGTTTTGGCTTGCATAAATTGCAGAGATTTTAGCATTTATCGTATTTGTGACCAACAAAGAGGAAAAAAATATACGCACACAAACACGTATGAAACATTTTATACGAATGCCGTAACAAAATGAAATGTTCTACAAATATTCGAATTAAATTTATGTGAATTTCACACATACAGTCTTTCTCTCGCTCCTTTCCTCTCGTTCCCCCTCAGAACAGATGCTGCATTTGGCTCGTCTCGATATAGCACTTAAGAAAAACATTTAGTTTTGTACACATCGTTTTAACTTCATTGAACGAGAACTGAAAATTGATTCTGTATCAGGTCATTTCGGTATAGTATTTTTGGAGATTGTGTTTTTTTTTTAATTTCACAGAATTCATTGGAGAATTTTTTTTCGTTTCATTTCCGAAAAAAAGTTTGAACTGTTTTTCGTACCGTGAACAATTTAATTATTGTGTTAATTAATATTATTTTGAGTTGAATTTTTTTCTTTATTCACAACATTGGGTTTGTATCCATTTTAAATTTTGTTTTATTTTTACAATGGCAACAAAAATGATTATCAAAAACATCATTTAAAATGTGATCAATGTCAGTCAAAAAAATGCCATTTCTGTCTAACGGTTGTGCACTTAATCCGAAATATTTACACAACAATCGCGTTCGATGCATTGTAAATGATGAAAGAATGAGGGGCAATCCAAGAATCGGTGGTAAGAAATGATAATAACAATAATAATAATATGTAATAAAGGCAAAGAAGAAGAGTTCATAACCGGTGAAAAAAAAAATTGCAACGAACCGAAATTATGCACACAAAATGCACGCTTCATGAAAATGAAGTGAGTGTGTAGAGAGGCACGATGGCTTAAAGAAGAGAGACAAAACTGCAAGCGAAGAATGAACAGAAAAAAAAATTATATATTTAAAGTATAGTAAAAGAGATTCAAACGAAACGATGTTGTCGAAGAGAACAAGAAAATATGCTAAAAAGAACTTCTGGTGTTACGTTGTGACGAAGAAGGCGGTCCTCAATATAACACATCTCATATCATTGGATGGTTTTTCTGCATTTCACTGAACAACAAACACAACACTCACTCACTCATTTCTGACTGCCTTGCAATATGCAACGTATGTTGTGTGTATACGATGTTGTGGACTCTTTTGTTTCTGGGCTTCCGTTCATTAAATTTACTTATGATTCAATTGGCGAACACTGCAAACAGTATATGATAATTTGAGTATAATGCCACATTTATATCGTTTAATTCGTCCAACGAAATGAACATTGTTCATACTAATGAAATTAATTAATGTTTTTTTTCACGTTGGAAATTATTTTGGGTGTTGAAAAAAAAAACAGAATCTATCGATAGAATCGAATATATTGAAAAAGCGACAGAAAGGCCATCGACTGATCATCGGGATGAAAAACCAAGCGACGTGTCGAATTTAGTCATTTCGTTTTATTTGGCGCTCCACTTGTTTTGCCTCCGCATCTTTTACATTCAAAGTCGTTACCAAAATGAAACGAAAAGAGATATGGAGAGAGAGAGGGAGAGAGAGAAGCATAATCATTTATCATCACACAAAAAGCATTCCAAATGAGGCACAGACTCAAAGAATGTTACGTTTGTATGTGATGCGGTTAATCAATAAACAGTTCGAGTTCATTGTACACATTGCGTAGCATCGAGAACAACACCGAATGTCTGTGTGTCTTTCACATGTGTGCAAATCTACCTGCTGCTGCTATTCTTGCTGTTGATGATGGTCTGTCGTTGTTTCTGTATTCAAGACGATGCCACATTTTAGCTCAGGTAATGTAATTTATTTTTCTTATTTTCTCTCTCTTTTCAAAAAGGCATTCACAAAATGAACAAGAAAAGAAAAAATACAGAGCAGTCGAAAAAACCACACAACTGAATGCCGTTTTCGATGTTTTTTTTTTTGTTCACTTCGTTTTGATTTGGTTTTTGTTTCAGTGTGCGCACAAAACTCACACGCAAAAAAGAGATCTAGATCAAAATCGCTAATCTTCAGCTTTTCTGTAAATTGATAAATTAAATGTTTAGGAAAACTTTGATGGAATCTAAAACGCGATAAATGGTTTTTTTATGCGGCTTTTTATACTTTCATTTGTGACGAGATGCGATTCAAAAACTCACATACGCTCGAAAATGTTTCGTTTTCAAAACGCCTGTTCATTTTCGGACAATCGGATTAAATTATCGATCAATGATTGACAACTGATTTTCGACGTAAGTACATCTACACATTTTCAAAATAGTTACTACTTCGCTTAGTTGCGTTTAGAAGAGAGAGCAAAAAAAACACAACGAATATGTTTTTCTATAAAAAGAAACGTTGATTAGACACAAATGTCGTCTTCGATATTTTGTTCCTTCATCAGATTTTTACCATTAGAGCTGACACATTGACAGAGTTGATCACAACATCGATTGGTTGATTTCTTACCTGAAATGACAAAGAAATAAAAAGGAATTAGAGAGTGAAAGACGGGAAAGAGAAAAAAATCGTTTCTATTTTATTTCGATTTAATATAAGATTAATTTGGTAGAGTTTCTCTTGCATTGTTTTGGCTTGAAGCTGATTAAGCTGATGTGATAGGCCCACTAAATATAAACACTCTGAAAATCAATCAATATTCGGATCTTTTTTTCTCTATCTTAAAACTATTTGAAATTCTTGGAAAACTTAAAATCGGTCAATTTTACTGGAATGGGTTTTTGAACGAATCTTAAGATCAAACAACGCGTTTTGTTACAATACACTGCGTGTGTAAATAAACAAATATTTGAATTTCGAAAAGAAATTGTTAAAAGTCGAATGCAAACAATAATCTCTTCAAAGCCGAAGCCAATTCGACAGTTACGCTTCAATAGAGATGAAGTCATACGTATATTGACAAGCATAATAGTTTGGGAAAAAGAGCGGAGATACATCGTTTTGAGAGTGAGAGAATTTCCGATGAAATTGAATTTTTCATGTCCGTTAGTTCAAACAGCGAAACCGTTTTGTTTGATGTGAACGAAATGAGATGCTTTTTCCCCTCTGGTTTTCAAAAAGTGAATGACCTGCGAGAGCTCATCTTATTAATTTTCTGAAAAAAAAATTATTATTCATCAGCAGCAGCACAATGATGATGTGCATGATGTAGGGAGAATGGCGAAAAAATGTTAGCATACAATGAAATCGCCTTGGGCCAACATTTTACATAGAATGTTGCAAGTGCCGACAAATTCAATGCTCAACTCTAATAATAGATGCTGAATATGCGCAGTGTTTCGCCTTTTGTTTTTCGAAAATAAGTCATTTTTTCGTGACATTCCACTTTTTTTTATCGCATTTTGAGCACGGATTGTTGGTATTTAATTGTTCGATTATTATGAAGAATTTCAAAGGTGATTTTTCTTTTCGCAGAATCGCGTGCAAGTGGAAAGAGAAAGAGAGGGAGAGAGAGATCTACTGTGATTGGATGATGGATAAAAACAAAGTTTATTTATTTAATAAACTCAAGCTATTAAATATAAATGAAGTGCTTTTTCTGTTCTCGACCGGCAGACAGATTGCGAGTGGTCGATATCCACAGCTCTTTTTTTTTTTTGCTTGAAGTGAGCAATAATAATTTTTGTGCCAGCGACAATGTTGTATCGATTGTTTTCAAGCCGAGATTTTTTTAAAGTTTCATTTGCGTTTTTATTTCGTTTCATTTATAAATTTTTCACTTTTGCAACAATGTAAATATGAAAACTAGACTAGTGTCTTTCTTTAATGGCGTGTCACAATGACAGTAAAAATAAGGAATTAATGAAACAAAAATGCCGGTGCGAGAAAATGGCAAGGTGTTGGGCATCAGGGCGCAATAAACATTGTTTGTTTTATGGAGCACACGCAACCTATGCTTTTTGTTGCCGATTCATAAATCGATGGGAACTCATAAATTGTCAATTAACTTATTTAGTGGAATTTTTTTTTTCATTGAGATTATGTGACACTTCGTTTTTCAGTTCAATCCATGAGGTTTATTTTAAATATCGAGAAGAAGTGCAAAAAATCGGTTCAATGTAAAACAACTGGCGATGAACAAAGGGCCTGTATCACATTTATATTCTGTCAATAAAAATGAAAAATGTCGCCAAAGTCAATTGCGCACGATGGCCGCGTTCGTTCACAACATATAATGACGGGCAGATATGCTAGCGGTGTACAGTGCAACGGAATGTAGTAGCGAGAAAAAAAAACGGCATGAAAAAAATGCCTTCAAAACACAGCAGACACACAAATATATGAACACGTAATACAAAGATATGACAATTGTAAATGCCATCATTTCAAATGATGAAATTGTTTAAAAACGCTGTGCGACAGCGAATAAAACTGACAATCGAAATGAAGAAAACGAAAATGAAAGGCGACACGACATGGTAAATATAAACCAGAAAAGACAACTGCGACACCAATTACTAAACATATTTGCGATAAATTAATATTGGATGGTGGTTTGATTGATGTTAATACGTCTTTTCGATTTGAATCGGCCAACGATTTCGATTCAACGACAACGATTTATTGAATAAACAACCGCCGATCAACCGAACACAAATGTTAAACGGATCAAAATTTATTTATATTTTAATCGGATCATTGTTGCGCGCTTGATTTAATTAGATTCCATGTAAATGTCGGCCGATGTGCGAGGAGTGATAAATATACGATGAACATTGTGTAAAGATGTACATAAAAGGCTACAACATGAGATGTTCTCTTGCCATTGTGAAGACGTGAAATCAACGTGATATTATTGTGGAAATGACTTATACATATTGTTTCAGTTCACAATTTGATTTACTGAACCGTACAAAACGATTCGATTTGGTAAGGTGTTATGCAATTACAGTGACAAGAATCTTTTGATAATTATGCACATTGAGCGTGTGTGTGTGTCCCTTCAATTATGGCCCTAAAAAGGTTTGTATATGCTATTTTTTTCTTCAATGGCAATTGCCGTGAACAGGACATCAAGATATGCAAAAAAAAAAATGACCAAAAACCTTAAAGGAATTCTCTCATCGTGCAAATCAATCGATCGTTTTCTTTCCTCATGTTCTCATCGTCAATCGCTGATACTGAAACCAAAAATGCAATGAGAACGTTACATGGCTGTCAACATTGAAGAAAAACGCTCACGACTTGCATTTTTTCGGAATGTTTTCGTTTTTCATGGCCGAAGATGACGATAATGATGACAACGATGACGATGATGATTTGTGTATCAAGCAATATGAAGACCACATTTCTTGTGTGCGTGCGTTAAAATGGATAATTTTGTGTAACTATTGTATCGCAGCTCGTTTTCTCTTTCTCTCGCTGGATTGACCATAGAAATCGCAGCGAACTCTCTGTGCAACGGATGCAATTTTTGCATGCATTTTAGCAAAATTATTTCATACTTTAACTGTATGTATTAGTGCTTATACATCTGAATTTGTTAAGCTGGAAAACATGTTTGTTGCCAGAAGGTTGAATAGCTAATGTGTTTGGGTTTTGTTCAGCTTTCAAAGTTCGATTCAGATCCGCGCAGCGCACATTTTCCCTTGATCGAATCGGTTGGAATGTGCATTTCAGCCTGTGCGTCTTGTGTATACGCACATTAAGCAACTCATCAAGTCATCAAAATTGATACACACATACAAAAACATTCAGGTGGTTTTTTTGCCTTTGCTCTGTTCGCCTTCATTCTACTTATTTTTTTTTTTGTTTTATTTTTCTTTTTTCAACTATTGTTGCATTAAAATTGTAATGCACGTAGAAATGAGAATGAATACAACAAAAAGGTGTTCAAAAGAGCAATTTACCGTCGATTCAAAACACAATTGAGCCCTTTTTAATTCCATACACACATACCGGGAGATAGAGCGAGAGAAAGAGAGAATATTGCATCATTTAAACAATGTAAGTACTTTTAGCCATCAGGATCATAATAGTAAACGTTCTATATCGAATTTTTAGATATAACTCAACGTGTTTGAATTATCTTGCTGACCTCAGCACTCAATTCGAAATGGTTGTGAAGACAGAGATGGAAAAAAGCACAAATATTGGAAATGCACGAATCCCAAGTTTGATTTGCCATTGTTCAGTTCAGCTTCTTTGTTCTTCACCATCATAATCACATCACTTCGGATCGATTATATTGCGAGATTGCGTTCGGTTCAATTGGACTGTTTTGAAAAACCTCATACCCTTCCGTGGTTTTTTTTCAGAGAATGCGTACGGGATCTACGGTAGAAATGGGATCTACGGTAGAAATGAATTTTCTCACATTTGTCCAACGAGAGGTATTTTGCACGATGCATCAAATGCTCATTGATACGCACTTTGACCCAAACAACTACAATTGAAGCATAATCATACCGTTTTTAGAATTCGAACTTTCTCACTCAAATACAACGGTGAATAGGTGATGCTTGAAGATTTAAATTGGATGAGAAAAATTTTCATTTGAAGTGAAATAAATGAAGAAATTGATTACTTGTGGCTTCGACAGATTTGGTTGGTTTCGCCCAAACGATTTTTTTCCCGTCACGAATTCCGTTCAACTTTGACAGAACTCGTTTATTCATTGGTGTCATCTTTTGTAAGCGACGACTTTGAAAAATTGCCATTTGAATTTAAGCAAATGAAATTCAGATTAAAACAACATACCAAATTAAAATTCCAAATGAAATGTTCGCACAAATTCAAATTAAACCACACGATCAATTAAGATGAGAAAGAATCAAAGCGAATATTCATATGCGAAATGAAAACATTCTTTTTTCCACTTCAAATGAGAACAAAATACTTTCTTCCGTATTTGAATGGCAAACCGATTAATTATCGCCAAAAAAACATCTTCATTCAATATCAAACCGCACCTCTCAACATGATCCACTTGAACAGTTACGGGCGAGAAAAAAAAGAAAGGTTTAATGAAAACTGTTTAATTGACGATTTGCTGAAGTTGATTTCCGTGAATTGTGTCCAGCAAACGCCATACCATCACTGGTTGTTAAGATGTTATTTGCTATTTCAAGTGTTCTTGTGTCATTCCGTCGAAAAATTTACTCAATTGTTACCGTGTGGTGGTGGTGGTGCTGATGATGATCATTGTTGCAGTCGAAATCATAAAAGACGAGTTATATCATGAATCTCATTCTCATCCAACAATTATCTTCAATTCTAACATGAATCACACATCTTTTTCTTGACGGCATCTCATGATAAATTGTGCAAGATCAAATGCAATCGATTCGATTGCCGCTATATTGGATATTTTTTTCTCTGTACCTAAATAGTACTTAAATTAAATCACAATATATACACATTCACATAATTACGAGCTATTTCTTCACACCCAACAATAGCATCAAAATCATTGAACATTCAAACCAAATTGAATGGTTTTGTGTGTATGTGCACGCGCGGCGACATGAAGTGTTTTGGAATTAAACGCAAAACCACATTGTATGAAAAACAGAGAAGCAGAGAGAGAATATTCAATTTAGACGCTATTATTCGATTGATATAATTATTTTATATGTGTAAGCATACAAAGCGTGATATTTTCATCAGCATTTGCTCCCGCTACATTGTCGCACGCGGCGCAAACACATAAAGCAGCTCAAATGAAAAATTGCTATCGATGTTGATTACATTGCATTCAAATCGGTATGGATCGGTGGGCTTTTGTCATGTGTTCAGATTTTGAACAAATAAAAAGAGTGAACACGAATGAAACAAAGGTATTTTTCTGTTTGTGAGAAGCAAAAATCTATACTATGAAACATATTCAAATGAAATGTCGCACCGTTTATTGCAATTCACGATTCCAAGTAGATTAAACAATTGCAGAGGAAAAAAATATCATGAATATTGTTGTTTGTTTTTTTTTTTTAATATAATGAATGTTGATCTTTTACTCTCCTTGAATTTTTTTCTCGATTTCGCTCATTTTAAAATTTGAACACTAGCTAAATGTAATGAGTACATTTTTTCGTAAACAATCAAAAAAAAATTGTTGTTTAAAAATATTCGAAAGACGTCTGTCTACCTTTAGAAATCTTCTAGTGCATGTTGTGCAATTGGTTATTGTTTCAAATACTCACATTCAGAATATACAAATAGACTGTCACTTTAGTTTAAATCAACAGAATCAAACACTAGATCAAATAACAACGAAAATCGAAAGAAGTTGAATATCGAATGGAGTTTTCATTAAGAAAAGAAGATTGGAATTTTACTAATTTGGTCACGATAAAAAACGTCTTTCAAATCAAAACAACGGTCGATTTCAAATGGCCAACTCTAATCATAGACCGAAAACATCATTTAATTGCTCTGATAGTGAGTAAGTTAAGTAATAATCCAAATTTTTAATTTCAAAAAAGGATCGATGTACTTTAATAGATGCATTTCAACAGCCAGTCGATCCAAAATGTTGTTTAAGAATATTCAAGAATGGCTGCTTGCATTGAATGGATCAAAATGTTGTGGAATAGTTTATTGTTCACGTTCAGAATAAAAAAATAGACTGTCATTTTTAAAGAAAAAAAAAACTACAACAAAATGCGCGGTTCTGCGGAAATATTCAAAAAGAAAAACATCAACGGCGCGCAAACAATTTAGATTGAATTGCTTTGTTTGATGTATTTTGATAGAAGCAACAGCAATCAACATTCTATATAGATTTTGTGCTATTTTTCGAGAAGGAGAGCGAGAGAGAGAAACGTCTTCTAGTGTTTTAATGGTGTAAAGACATACGATGATACACAATGGGCTAAAGGAATAGATGAATAAAACACGGATGAAAACAACAAAAATTCTCATTTCATGTTTCATTATGAATTTGATGAATAGAGTTGAGAGAAAAAAAGAAATAAGTGTGGTTTTTTTCTTTTCTATCTCTTTCTTTCATTCAATATCACTCAATTCAAGTAGATTTCACAGAGAATGTGAGCACAAATGCGCTCAAATACCCAACCACACACCAACAGAAAATCTTGAGTAGTCATTAACTTTCAAAACGCACTTGCGCATGCACCAAGATGAAATGATAGATACAAAAATGTCTTCACGTATTGCAATGGCTTTCCAAACAAAATCGAAATCAACTGGATGGGTAAAAGTGCTACGATCATTTGAATTGGATTAAAATTAAAAGTGGTTGAGTACACTTATTCACACAGTCGTGCGAGCGCAGGCGAAACTAACAAAAATCGTCGGTTTTGTGTATCGCCTATTCAATTCGGTTTGTGTCGGCATTTCTATTCTTCATCTTAATTCCTTTTGATTTTGTTGTTTTTCAGGTGATTCTCTCGTAAGTTCGTGTGTGTGTGTGTTCTTTTTTTCATTTCAAGCGATGATTTGATTCTTTCGATTACACTCGAAATTGTACTCTTTGTAATAGACAAATCAACGAAATGCATGCATTTTCAACGTTAAACGTAATGAAGGAAACTAGCGATAAGCGATGACTATGAAGATTTGCCGCTCTATGGACAAATGGTGCATCAGTTGAGAAGAGAGTCTTTTGTTCCAATGTAGAAATTGACGAGAGCGAGAGACCGACGACGAAACAAAACAAAACCGGATTTATTGTTTTTTAATTGAAATGATTCTGACATGAACCATTGCGATTTCCTTTAAAAAGTGAAACATTCCGTAAACCCAAGGCAAACAAGGTAACATTGGCACCTTTTTTTCCATTTCATTGGTCGTTCAACAGGGAGCTGGTATTTACTGTGCAAAAATACTGAGAACGGCTATGACAAAGAGGACAAAAAGCAGCCAATAAGTTTAGAATAAAACAACAGTTATATTGTGCACATTGATTGCCCATCATTAATTTCCGTAGGAAATGGTTTGGTTCTGTATTTCATTTGTTTCTATTTATATGTTTTTGAATGTGTGTCTGTATGCGCCTGTTTTGCGGCGCTAAATTCAATTTGTTCAAACTAACAGGTTGCTAAGTAAATCCTAATCGAGTGTCGTAAAAGTGTGTTTTTGCACACGGGATCTTGTAATTGTTTTCTGACGGCATTGCCCATCATCTGGGCAAAATCAAGAGACATTAGTGTCATTACAGTCAACCACATCGTCTCTGTGTACAAACGACACAGAAAAACAACATGAACAGCGAACGCGCATCGTCAGTATTTTATTTACATCGATTTAGTGGCCATCATCCAAATTAATTTTCACAAATGCGCGCGCACAGCATTGCATACCGTCGCGCACACACACACACATACGAAAAAACTACAATATTATTCTAATTGGGAAATATTAAAATTTATTATGGTTTTCTGTGTTTTGTTGCTCGAGAACAAGATGCAAAGTTGCTAATGTATAAATGCATCACCATTTTTCCACAAACACACACATGCACGCACATCATCGCTTCTTGGTTGAAATTTAAAGATTGCAAACGATTGCACGGATCCGCATGAGCCTCTTGAAAGATGCGCACCATAGTAATGCGTATATTATACAAAAAAACCATAATATCATCACGTCTCAGCCACATCATTTTAATACGGTCATTATAAATTTACGGTTTGGCCATGAAAAATTTTCTTTAAAACAATTTCATTCTCTTGCAGTTGCCATGCCAGTAAACCAATTGTAAATAGTATTTTTGTTGCAATAGTCATTGTTTTTGTTTGTATGTGTACGGATTGGTGTGCGCGCGCTTATATTAATCATCACATCTTCGAATGGTGTGCGCGCATGAAAATGAAAACGAAGAGATGCAGCGAAATGATTCAATTCAGCGCCTGGAAGCAAACAGATTCGAACGAAAGAAGCAAAAAAAAGAGAAGATCCGAACTGCGATCGGTCAACTTATTCTATGATTCGCATGCCGATTGAATAATGGCCGAAAACCCTCTTTTGCAAACCAACAACAAATTCAGACACTATTCGTTTATGATGACGAATGTTTTTGCACAATTTATTTCGATACTCTGAATACCAAAGTTTATATGTGTCTGTTGCACATTATGAACACTTTATTCACTTGCCGGCCACAACAGTGCACTTCAAATGACGTTCATATGAAGTGGGAAAAGAAAACCAACTGAAATAAATGTATAAAATTGTATAATAATAATGATGAAGAGTATGCCGCAAGTTTTTCAAAGAAAACACAAGAGAGACGAAGAAGCGTGCACACTCTTCGAGAAAATATGCACATCGAGAGGTGGAAGAGAGAGAAGCATATACTCAAGCTCACTCAATTGAAATTATCTGCCGCGCTTGCGCTTATTCTTTTTCATAATTTATAGCGTAAATTCTATTTCAATTTTATGCTTGAGCCTTTAAGGAGCTACAACGAATGTGATCACTAACTTACATACAAAAATTACAAATAATTTGCACATCTTTCGTCCTCCCCCCCCCAACGTGCTGCAACTGCTGCCGACACCATTCCTTACAATATATTCACACAGTATACACTTTTGGTACTCAGCCACTTTTCAAAATGATTCGCACAATACATTCTTAGTTAACATTTCAAATGAAAGAGCAATTTTACTTTTCGTTCATTCCAAAAGAGTAGACTTTTAAACAAGATGCTATATGAATCTTTTGGGCGATGTTTTTCTTTCATTCATTTGACTCAAAAAATAGAGCCATAAATTATTATTCACAAATTCAACAGCATTCGTTTAGTAACATCCAATTTCGCATTGACTTGTACTGATTGCAGCTATTGGGGGCGTTTAACGAATGCTTTTTTCGACAATACTTTTAACACCATACATATTTGAATTTTTTTTCATATTTACTTGTTGAAGTTTTTTTTTTTGTAAGTTCGGTCGTTTTCATTATTATTTGGAATAGATGGTTTTCTTTGTGCAAAGGTTGGCGTTTGGATCTTTTGTGCTTTGATGTTTTATGAAAGTCATGCAGTTTCCTCATTTGTGTCACATTTATTGAATGAAGCCAAGATGACATTGTTTTGTGAGATCAAAGTAAATGTGTACATGCGTGTCTGTGTTTCAATATCTGGAAATCTAGTTGACGTTACAATAACATTGCGTCCGTAACAGATATGGCACATATCAAAACGCGATGAATTGTAGGGGGAGAGAGAGAAACGCCATTGGTTTTGAAGTTGTAACTTCACATCTTTCATAAAATGTGAGTTTGTGGAACGACGAACAAAAAAAAAGAGAACCATGAAAAGACTGACATGTTCATAGCATCGAAGCGAAAGAGAGTGTGTGTGTGAGAGGGAGAGGGAAAGAGAAAATAACACGCCAAAAACAAATATAAATAATCAAGCTTCGATGCATGAGATATGAGGCGATGTTGTTTGACTACTCGTTTGACATAGGTATTCGTTCTTTTATCTTCATGCATTGGCATTGTTCTTTCTTATTTTTGTTATTTTCGCTGCTTCGTACTTAAGTGAAGCGTACATATTTATTTCGACGATACAAAAGCATGGTGTCGAATCGCATCGCTGTGCTTTCAGTTCACTATTTTTTTTTTGTTCGCTGTATTCCACCTTTGGGTTTTTTGTTTCGTGTCCATGTTTTTGGTCATATGTGTGAAAACCAATTCCAAACGAATGAATCGAATGCGTATTGCACATAGACCAAACGAACTGAATTAAATTTTGAATTTTTAAATTGTGGTGGCCATTTCGAAAGAGCGCATCGCGCCGTCAATTATAAGGTACTCATTTTCATAATTTCATTGTGAATTGATTCTCAGGTCAGATCTCTGAACAGATGATTTGGGAAATAAACGTATTCCACTTTTTGTGTGTGCAGTGAACACAAAACTGACAATGATTCGAAATGACAGCATTTTTAATTGTTATTTCCCTTCATTTTCTTTGCATCTTCTGTTTTATTTGTCAGTGGCAAATGCGTTGAGTGAAAAAAAATGTATGTCCATTGTTTATAATTTATGATCGGATACTTTCGACGGTTAAGTGGCGATGGTTGGATGTGAAGTGACACGTTTGTGCAGTGTCTTCATTCGTTACATACGCCCAATCGCGTATCTTAAGACCATAGAGAAAATAGTTAAGAATAGAGAATGAATAAAAAAAAATCGAACAGAGTTCATATTAAAATCGAAGCGAACGATTTACATGGAGAAAGACATAAATCGATACGCGATTGGTTCGATGCAATTGCAATAGCAGCAGGTATTAAAAATGAGAAGAGAGAAGAAAAAATATCCAATCGATTGAATGTGTAGATTTCTATTTAAAGACAATACCCATGGAAATGAGAGTCCGGTAAAATGAATTAATCATTGAAGAAGATGATGGCATGTGTGTGTGTGTGCTGCCTTTGTTTTTGCAGTTCGTTTTTAATCAAATATATCATTGGAGCCGGTGTCGAAGTGCGTGTAACCAAAGTATCGAACCGATGTGTACTGGACAGATGATTTAATAACTAGAGAGTGAGCGAGAGAAAGAGTGAGACGGAGTGAATGATACTTGCGGGGAAAAAAATGAGCAATTTATTAAAACGGCACCCTACAGGTACATTACAAATCTTCATCGTCTATTCCACATATACACACACACACACTGGGACCCGGAATGTCCCGAATCGACGGACGAACGAAAAATAAAATAAATAAACAACAACGATGAATATGAATAATATACCGTAATTGCGTCGTTGCAGTGGCTATGAAAACACGAATCATTTATCGATAAACATCGCTTCGAGGAAACTTACACATTTATTCGCTCATTCGACCGAACGTTGTCTCGTCTCTTTACGGCTGCATAAAGAATGAAAAACAAACCTCACCTTCCTTGATTAAATGGCATTTTCATCTTTTTATTGATTAATTTGTGTATGTCTCAAGCTTAATTTATGAATTATTTTGATAAAATATGGAAAATTATACTCTTAGCATCATGTTCTAATCATTGAATGGGATATAAACCGCAGAAAGAAAAAGACAGAAGAATATGGATGCTGTTTATCTTGTATCACATAAGTATATGGGTGTATTGTATATATTTTTCTTGTTGTTATTGTTAAAGATTGAGACAACACACAAACGAAAAAAAATATCACTTTTTCAAACAATCTCCGAAATCAAAGCAAAGAACATGAAAAATCGTCTATGGATGGAACGTATATGATTGAAATCGTATTGTTCAGATTGTGTGTATTCAAAGTGAGACCGAATGGTCGGTTCATTTACGTTGTACGGTAAAAAAAAAAGCATTGATCGCCGAGGTATGAGCGAAGCCCAAGTGTGAATGCGTATATTTTACACATATCGAAAAATGCTTCAAAAGAATGAAGGTGTTAATAAATTGTATTTATTCGTTCACCGAACTGAAGCGGTTTCAGTATAGCCATGAACTCTGGCTTTCTTTCGTACAGAATTCGATTGGTCGCTGACACTCTGTGATACATCAATAAACATGTCAGCTGCAAGTTGACTCTTTCAGAGCATAAACATACTGGTATATTACTCATATTTCATATGAGATGATTCATGTTCTTTACTTTTTAACGCTCAATATATCTTGAAATAACAATAAGAAGAAAAAAAAAACGCAAGTCAACGTTTGTTTGAACGAAAGAGGCTTATGGCAAATTGTTTATTGAATGTGACTGTGCTTTTAAATGGTTTTCTTTTTATTCGAGATTTTTTTTCCATCTGTATTGACACACGAGAAATATGCTGAAATGAAAAGTTGTACCGTGTAGACGGGCTCGATATACCAGACGTCGGCTCACATTAAGCATAATAGCCGAATCAGGTAGATAGATCAAATGAAAGTACTCACGAGCTATTTCATTATTCACAGGTTTCACTTGGTTTGGTTTTTTTTCGTCACCAAAACAATTACCAGCGAGATTTCCGCCCAATAAAATCTATTCGATTCGCTCAAAACTCACCTAAAACGAGAAATAGAAGAGAAAAATTATCATTAATTTAAAATGGCACTGACAAAATGCATATAAAAGCAAACTAATTACTTATTTTTACGTCTTATCGCAATTAGTCAATTAAAAGTGTTTAATGCATGCGAATGCATTTAGCGGCCGTATGGTCGGCTTTTTTTTTCTCTATATTTTTCTATACAATATTCAATTGAACGCGTTTATAATGAGATTAGTAAAATGAACTTAATCCGGTGTACACAAAGTGATGATTATGGCACAAGATAGAAGAGAAAGAATTGATTTCAGTGGCATTAACCGATTATCGGTCACAAATCGTTCGTTGGTTGTGCGCATTTGATGTGTTTCTTTTATCGGTATGAATCAGAATGAGAAATATCACAAACGCACTTGCATTTGCTTAACACCATTCCGATGGTTCCGTGCGACGATGCCAAAGAAAAAAGCCGATCACGACACAAAAAAAAACGTCCATTGCGCGGCAATAGAGAGCAAAGAAAGAGAGCTGACGGCGGCAGTTGGCCACAGTCTGATGGTGCTTGTGCGCAAACAACATCAAAATAAAAACTATAAAGCAATGACTCGTAATTCAACATTCCATAGCAGACATTTTCAAAGATGTAATTAATAATAAGGTGATGTGAGTGGTGCGCCAAAATGGCTAATTCCACGTCCATCACACTCGCGCTCGTGTTGCAGCGCCTGATTTGGCGTTTCACTAACTGTATTAGCCGTACTGTATGTGTCTATTTTTTTGCACTTATGAGATCGTTCGCATGCTTCTCATCTGAGATCACTTTTGTACACAAACAAACACATATTTTGTGTGACATTTGAAATGTAGGATACAACATTAGAAGCGATTCATTGGAAAAAATGTGATTTATTTTCTTGGTTCGTGATTTTAACGTGCGTTCACTGCATTCTACTAGTTTTTTTTCTTCATCACAGCACTACCATTCGCTTCTTTGGTCATATATCTTCGTCGCCTGGTCTCACTTACTTCATCTCACGACGAATTGGTATGACGCGCAACGAAAAAAAAATTATTTAATATTTTTAACACCAATAAATTTTCAAATTCCACCATTCGACTGGCAATTCGACCGACTAAAAAACCATATCTTATTTGGATAAGAAGTCTGTCGCCGCTGTTTTTACCATATGATTGAGATTGACATGGTCGCTGTTTTTGTGTGTGTGTTGAATGTTTTTTGCTGTTGCTATAAGTTATGTTCCGAGCTGTCAGTTGAATAATTGAAATTAATCTTCAATCGGCATGTGTGTGTGTTTGCCTCTCATTAGTTATGGCTTTTTGGTCAAAATAGTTTATTAATGTGGCTAATTTCAGTTTGCATCATCGTCACCAAACCATTTTTTATTTACACTTTATATTGCGCGAACGTGCTTTTCAACAAATAGAATTATTATTATATTGCGTATACGATCATAATTTAAATAACTCTGAAAAATTTATTACGTGTTCTGTATTTCAAATGCGAAACACTTCAATGTTCGATCTTTAAATTTTTCTCTTTATTTGTGTGTTTGTTGTGTAAGGAACGCACCGAGTGTAATTGCTAATGAAACAAAATAAGTAGCCAGAAAAATAGCCGATGTTATGAGTTACAGTGGCCATTCTCAGAGTATGTGTGTGTGCGCAAAGAGCTGGAATAAGTGGCATGTGCTCGATTCATGTAAATTTTATGTTCTGTTCGTTTTTAGTTCTTTTTTTTCTGCTGCTGTTGTTGAGTGTACGTTCGTCATTGCCGTACGTAATGTCGATCGTGTGTTGAATATGTGTTTTAGATCATAGTGCACGCTTACGACATACCGATTGCCTGCTCTTTCTCTTTGAAATCCTTTTTTTTCACAAAACAATCGTAATAATTGTTGTTTTCTCTGCCATTCGATGCTGCTGCTGTAGCTTCTGATGATATGCTTTTACTTCTTGCTTGTTGTTGTTTCCGTGGAATTGTTGTGTATTGCAATGTGTTCGGATGCTGTTTTCCGAACAGCTTCTCTCTCTTATTTACACATGTATACATTGTAATCTTTTGATCTTTTTCCAGAATGCGCAACGAAACAAGCTGAAAAATCCAAACATTCAAGAACTATTCTTTGCAAAAGAGAGAGGGCGAGCGTATCAGCGACATTGCCACAACAATTCAATGGATTTTTTGAATGCTGTTGTTAGCAACGATCATTTAATTTCAAGTTACTTCGATATATACAACCGATTCAACCGATCAATTGCCAAAGGAATACTCATTCGTCGTTGTCGCTCTCTTTCTGCATATATGTAAAAACAGAGCTGATTGTGTACCATTTCCATAAAAAAAATAACCACAAGACGAACGAATCGAATCCCAATTGAATTACGGAAAAGAACATTCCAAAACAATTCACTCCAAAAATAGTTTTTTGTTGTTGTTTTGCTCGTGTTTTGTTTTTGTTTGAAAACAGCAGACATCACAAATCGCGATTTTATACATATGCGCAAGTTGAAACGAGAACATGCTTCACCGGGGGCATACGGACATTTTCTAGATTGAATGGCAACCGAGACACACGCATGCGACTCAATTCGAATTGCAATGATGAATAACAACAGCAACAACACAAAAATAAAAAAAGAACCAACATCGAACGCGTCATACGGTTGGCCTCTTTTCTCATGTGAAAATGCTTTATTCCTGACCTACGTTCAACATGGATGAATCACAAAACAGTTGATGTGCTGGCTTTGTTTCAACAATCACAAAACGACACACAATATTAATTGAAACGAACAGTGGAGTGATCGCTGAATCGAACATTGGACACAAGCACATGCGAATGTTTCATTGAGATTTCTCAAGAGAATATCATACTTTCATAGCAAATACTCTTTATTTTTCGCTTTAGTTTTGGTGAATTTATGGACGCCTCCATATATAAAACGCATAAACGTATAACAAATCTTCTTGCTAATGCTTTCGAACAGCAAAACATTTAAACTGGGTCAACGAAATCGAACAAACACACAAATTTATTGAAACCTATAATTATCAACAAGCACACCAAAAATGGTATTATAATTTGCGATGATCGTTATCGAAACACTTGGATAACAACAATTAAAACTAAGAATGTTAATGGAAATTTAAAAGTGTACAAAATAAGAAAAGAAACAAAGAATTTGCGAGACTGTGCAATTGATTTATGTGGTATTTTTTGTATGCGCGCCTGCCTAATCGAATTTTTAAGGCTTTTATTTTCACAGCCATTGTTCAGCATTGGATGGCATTGGAATTGGATTGTTGTAAATGTTAATTTTATTTGTTCAAATTTTGAATAACGGCTTATGAATGCACCACAATAATTAAATCTATACAGAAGCAAATCGCGATCGTTGATAAATTTATTATATATATGTTTTCATCATCCAAATATTGGCGCCGTATTGTTTCCCATATTTTGTGTGTGTGCAAACAAGTTTTAGCCTCGTTTTGAGCTGATTCTAGCGTGTTGTCGCACTCTAAGAGAGATAGAAAGAGAGACGCAGAAAAAAAATCGTATGTAGATTTAAAATGTTTATATGACAAAAAAAATTGCGCCAATTTCATAATTCTTGTTGAAGTCCACGAATATGCAATGCAGCCAATACCTCAGATTGTTGTGCATTGTAATTAAATGTGTGCATTTTGTTGGAAAAATTTGTAAATGGGAGCGAACGGAAAGAAACGGTGTTTGCGTTTCTCGAAAAGTGTTTCATGTTATTATTATTTTTTCTTCGATTTTGTTGAATATGCGTACATTTATGGTAGATTGCATTGCGTGGGAAGACTTGTTTATTTAAAAAAAATATGTGTGTGTTTGTGCTTCAGTCGTCCGATAATTCGTTCATGTCCATGCCGATGCATGTTCGGCCTCTCGGCCAAAGAACATGCAATGAAAATATAATAATGTGCGCATATTTGTAAGTTAATCATAACCGCGACACATGCTGCTGTTACGAAAAAAACAATCTCAGTCAGCAAATAGTCAGAATGCATAAAATTGACTGAAACTGACAAGCAGCCTGGCACAAAACCACCATGGTAACCAATGCCAATAACGGTAAAAATTGGAAAAAAAAGTTTCGCTCATATGTTGCTGGCTGCGCGAGATTTTTTTTTCGGTTTCAGACATATTTCGAATCGAATATGAATGTGCGCCCATATCACAATGGGCAATAAACCATAAATTATAAATTTACACAAAAGCGATTATGGCAAATACAACCGAAATAAAAAAAAAATATGTGCCTCAAAATCTCTTTCGCTGTTTGTGCAGCCAGCGCTCTAGCGCTTTCAATTATTATTAATCGGTAGCTGCATGCATAAAATTATCAATGCAAAATTGGCTAAGTTCGATTTTCAAAACGTAGGCGTTATCGTTGTTCATAAATTTACGGTCCCTTATAATCAACAGGTAATCTAAATTCAAATTTTAATTTTAACAATGAAAAAGAGAGAGCGAACGATTGAACGGGGGAGAGGTAGTGATCGAGATGAAGAGATAGAGAGAGTGAAATGCATCGGATTCGTGATGTTGGCGTCAAATTTCGGTGTTTTTCAGGAAATCAAAACCTAGCATCAGTGAAGGTGAAATCATGAAAAAAACACAAAAACGTCTTTCAAATGCACATCATTGTATAATCAATAACAGTTTTTTGTTGTTGTACTTTCAATAGTGCAAAACTCATGTAACTCACGATATTTGATTGTTTGATGCAGTTTTTTCTTTGAAATGACTGTGAACGATTACCACTCGGAATGAAATAATGAAAAGGAAGGATTAATTTTTGCATTGCGCTCGTCAATTTTCACTTTTCATCGAACACACTAAGGTTGTTGTTAGCGCCCAATAAATGTAGTACGCGCTTCGATTTTCACTCAACTGCATCGTAGTTGGAATCAGCTTCATCATCGTCGTCATCATCATAGTGTATTGGCCAACCGAAGCAAAACTCATACAATCAATGTACACACGAAACAGACATCAAAAGAGATCTTAAAATCATACCAATAAGCCAAGCAAAATGGTACATTGCACAAAATCATCCACACTCTATACGAATGTATATATATATTAAACCAATCAAGTGAAAATAATAAATAACACATTGCGGAATGAATAATACTAAAAAAATTATGTCTTTTTTTCGTTTCTTTTGACTGTTGTTGTCTAGGGGGTTCCGACTTAAGCGAATGATCCATATGCGAGCGAATTTTTCCTATATATTTTGCAAATGTAAACGAATGGTCGCAAATGTTTCTTACAAATTTTGCGAATGGTGGCGGATGTTTCATACAAATTTGCGGACGGTGTCGAATGTTTCATACACATTTTGCGGATGGCGCATATGAAAAGTCATATTTTTACATTCAAAAAGTCAAAGTGACAGATTAGGTGACAGAGATTCAAGCCGAATTGATATTTTTTTGGTAATATTGAGTGAAATTTTTCTAAAATGGTAAATAAATCTTTGCCACTCGTAATATTATCACTGTAAACGGTGCCTTGTGAAAGGTTTTTATTTTCATTGACGTAACTTTCAATTTCTTTTATATTATCTGAATTTATTTCTAAAATCTCACTTTTCGAATCGAATACGGCTTCTAAAATAATATTCAACAAATAATCTTGTATTTTTTCTTCAACTGTTTTTCAAATTTAGTTGAGAACAATGACATTGTGTTTGAAACTTCCACGACAAACTGAACACAGCAATGTGTATGTACAAATGTCACACGACAGTTTGTCGCATCTAGCAAGACGTATGCGGCATTCGTGAATGGTTGCGAATGAAATGTACGAATTTTCATAGATGTTAATGCGGATGAATATACTTTGCTTCGTATATTTTATGTATGAATAGGACAATGTTCATATATTCCGTATAAAATGGCATTCGCATATAGTAAAATGCCCCTTGGTTGTTGTAGTTATTAGACGAATAAACACAAGACCTTCTTTGCTACTGCATTCGATCACAATCCGGATCGAATGGAATGTTTTTCTTTTTTCTTCTTGTATCAAATGAAAACCACCATAGAAATGAAACAGCAACAAATGTTATAAACGGCAAATCAAAACTAATACGAAATATCGCATGTAATGCAAAACACATAAATAGATGATAGAAATCGTGACTCATTTTACCCATACTGCCGACTGATTCTATATTCACACAGACATTTTAATTAGCTGCTGTTAAACGTTTAGACAAATGAATGTTTCACATTTGATTTTGCTTTCTCAACTGATTCTTTTCTCTCTTCATCGCACATGATTTTGTGGCGATGGGAAAGGACAAATGAGATGGTGAGATGGATTTTTATGAGTTGCAACGGGTGTATGTAAATTTATCGCATTTTAACGGATGAAATGGAATTGCATTGGCGTCCAACAATCAACTGTCATTTTTGATGTAACGTAATCCGTTTAGTTTTTAGTCTCATGATTAACGCAATTGGAATTGCGCATGATTGACATGGCCGGGACTTTTGCGATATGGCGCGATAACAATAAAATTTAAACAAGAAGACAGGCCAGTTACATCACTTTGCACACTGCATGCATAAGTAGGCATACACCGCGGAGGGTCTCTCACACTTATTGAACAAAATGGCAACGGCGTGTTGTTGCACACAGACACACAAAGCACAAAAGATGATGCACTCACATCAACTCCTAATCCATGTTGTTGCATTTATAAAATGCGACCCAATTTAATCCTTGATAAATATGAGAACGTCGCATTTACCATCATGGCAAACATCACCGACATCGACGATGAACTGACATGAAGACACTAAGAAAAGGTGTCATATTTATGCTTGGTATCTCTCGCCATTTACTATTCATATCGCAAATACCAGCAGCATTTTACGGGATATTTTGTCGTCGTCGTTTCTTCTTCTTCTTCTTCTTCTTCTTCTTTTATCTCGAAGCTATTTAGATAGAGTTTGTGTGCTCAGGTTATATATATTTTTGTTATCTTGAATATGTGGCAGACAATACTCTTATTCACACGACAATAATAACCTTTCATAAATTAAATAAACGCGTTTCATTCTAAATGTAATTCAGAAGCTTGTGATTCGCAACTTTGCCGAGATTAAACACCAACTAATTCAATAGCACATCCATCACAAATTCCATAAATGCTCTAGCTCATTAGCTCGAAAGATTCTATAATTTTTGAGTCTTTATCTCTTCTTTTTTAAAAGTTTAATAATGGTGTGAAAAAAAAACTCTTTCTCACTCTATGTGTGTTTGTGTGCGTGCGTCTGTGTACGACTTAAAGTAAATGAATTGAACGCGTCCATTTAGTTATTTGTTAAAGGTCTGTGATCTGGTTGTTATGAGAGTATTGACTGTAGATTTAAAGCGCATAAGCCGCATCTCATTTAAGTTGTGATGCATTTTTTATTCGCTTTCTTTTCTTTCTCTTTCCGTCTCCCTTCTGTCATTTTCCGTTGCGCTAATTGACACGTCTACAATGTACGGCGACGTGTACATGAGATGCGATTTGCAAACATTCAATCCAACAAAATATCATATTATGTTCACCTCCGTTGCTTCTGCTGCTGACGTCGCCTTCGATGCCGTTGTTGCAAAATGCTGGTAGTGTGCTGTTAAATATTTTATCTTTAATTTCCTATTGTTCAGTCATTTGTTGACTTTTCTGTCGTCTCTCTCGCCAAACCATACATTACCACGACCGCGTTCGGCAAACAATTTAATGTAGTTTATTTTGCGCTTTTTTCAACGGGATTTGTTTTGCAATGTACACACACTGCAAATCGATGTCACAGACAACGTATTAGATTATGTAAATGCAGAAAAGAAGCATTGGAATAAGTCCTTTTACATTGAATATTGTTTATTTTTTAAAAAATCTTTTTCTCTCTCTCGATAAATCTATGATCGAAAATTCGTTTGGAAAAATGAGCAGAGGAACAAAAATGTTCGATAACAAAAAAATGAAAGTTTGTAAAAGATGGGTTTTCATGCTGTGATTTTTTTTTGCAGCTCCAGTCGGTTGTGTGAAATGATAGTGGTTTGATCGCATAGCGTGGATTTGACTGTGTGGCGAATCAATGGTTTGCATGTGAAGAAATTCGATAGGAAATTCTTGAGTAGATCGAATTATTTGGTTTTTTCTTTCTCTTTTGCTTCACTCTTGATGCATTTCGTAATTCAATCGCTTACACGCAATATCTATTTGCGCCTTGGCCAATTGTATTGGCCATTTGCTGCCAGTTCTTTATGCGATTGAATAAACTCTCCACTTCTTCTCTGTCCACCTCTCTCTTGCTGTCTTGCTCTCGCGAAGGAAACCTTTCACTTTTTTTTTCATCGCAAAAATCCTCTGCACATATTTGACTTGCAACAAATGCGATGAAGTAATTTATTAACCTTAACCATCTAATCGGTAACTATGATGATGTATCGCTTTGTGTGTCGGTCCAATAAATTAATGTGCGCAAACGCATTGGCATCGGTCATGTTTCTCTTGCACTCCTCATGGTGTGCATGAATATATATAACGTGCATTTAAGCAATTTAGAAGCATAATTTTCGAGAATTTTGCTCGAAATAAACCTCTCTCGGTTTTCTCTCTCCATCTCTATCTCTCTCTCTCTCGCTCGCTCTCGTTCTCCTAATCGTTGTGTCGTGAAGGCGCGTGAGCGCTCACACAACAAAGATAAACTGTAGTAAAGTCATCGGCCCTACTGATATTTTACATGGTTTTTAATTGCTCTTGACATTTTTTTTTCTTCATTCGTTGGTCTGTGCTTTTTTTTCTATCGGTATACTTGGTGCGCCCTGCAATCAGTTCTTATTTTCAGTCAACTTTTAAAAGTCGAAGTTTGCGTTTTGTTGGTGCTGTTGCCTTTGCTTAATTTGCATCTTTGGCTGTGGAAATTAACGTGTGTGAACAATTTTTAATTTATAGCTTCTCTTAAAATCCACAATAAACGCCTAAACGTTTGTGCATTCAGCATAATAAAGTCAAGAATTTCCGTTGGTATACTGACCTCCGCCGAATGAACGAAAGGTTTGGAGATAGAGATTTTCTACTTTTATTTCTGTGTGTTTAAATCTTCCTTATTTTGAGGAAAAGAATCTTGCAATTGGTTCGACATTTCGGTTGAGTAAAAGGCACATTCTTCGTGCAATCGACCATTACAGAAAATGAAAAAAAATCTAGACACACACACATTTTCCAAGCACTTACCAAATTGATTATTAGTTAGCAATTCGATGCTACAATTTTATATAGTAAAACGCGCCAACTAATCTAATCGCATGAAATGTCTTCGACAAAGACATGGCGGCGGTAAACGCACAAACGAGACAGAGCTCGAAGTGCATTTACCAATCGTGAACACAACACACCGAGAAAGAGACAGAAATGATGCGCATGAAAACCGAAGCAGAAGCAAAAAAAAAAGCAACGTTCACACAAAAAGATAAAGCAAAATGCGCACTCGGCTACGACATCAACAGCGACAATGGCTCACTTGATCGAAATATATATATGTGTATATAAGTAAAATGCATTAAGCCGCAACCGATACGATTTGATTATCAGTTGCATTTAATGCTTTTAAATGTGTGCGCCCTGCACATCTCGTTCTTCGTCCAACAAAAGAGATTATGTGTGTGCATATGCGCGCGCGCGCTTCTCGCCAATGCTTATGCTCGCTCATCAATGCGCCTAACAAAGTGCGAGAGAAAGGAAGAAAGAAGGAGAAAGAAAATTGATCGGTGCAAACATTGCACATTATAAATGCCACACAAATGTATGGTGCGCGAGGGAATGATTGCGCGCGACTGGGATAATGAAGAATGCCTCGTTGCCGAAAATGAATAATCGAAAACTTTTTGACTCACACGATTATGAATACAAAGTGCGCATCGGATGTTTTTTTTTATTCTTCTTTGTTTCCAGTTTATATTATACACGATTTATAGATTTGGTGGTTCGGATGTGCGCTGCCATGCATTTTGTGGCTGCGATCCCATTAATAATTATCAAAAATGCAAATTAATTTAAATTCAATGAACATTCCACACTAAAGCGTTTCTCTATCCGAAGGCGCGCGCGAGCGCATGCACACGAGACGAGCTTCGCTTTGCTCGGGTTTGGCATGTCGACATATTTCGATGAGAGCGCATTCTTTTCACGTGCTTCATTCCTTTATTCCTGCTTCTTTGCTACGGTACGCACATTTTGTTTGGACTTTTGTTTTAAATGAACTTGGGTGCATAATTAGCTGGCCAAGCGAACACAAGATAATAAAACCATAAACCAAAACCCACTCATTTTATTTATTGCTTTTTTTTCGTCTTAAGTGAACATTTCATCAAGCGCGAGTGGAATTGATTGACATTTCTTATTCTATCCCTTTGCCATTGTGTGTGCGTTTTGTCTGCACGCCTCGTTTATTGCGAGCATAATGATTAAGTGATTATCTTGTTAGAAAATATCGATTAAAATTAAACAAAGCATCAAAGCAAAATGTCAACAAAACATCAGTTTTTGTTTTATTCTTTTGAAAATTATTCAAATCACTTGTTCAGTTGAACAATTGTGAGTGTGTAGCATTTTTGGGTCGATGATGTTTATGATCAGATAAAGCTCCGTAAGCTGACACATACGATTTGTCTAAAAGAAAACTATATATCATTCGAAAGGGCAGGTAAGCATTATTTTTGTTTGAGATGGTAAACGTAATTTGGAATGGTAATTGCACAAAATTTCCGTTCTAGAGATTCGAGTCCAAATGGTAATTGGGACGAAATGAATTTCTTCATTTAGGCTTGGCTCTCACTCTGACCATTTGGTACAATTAATGTAACCAACCGAAAAAAGAAAACAGCGACAACATGTAGATTGTGTTATGAACAATAATTATGCAAATATTTAAATGTAAATGTTCAACGTTGTTCTCTCTCTCTCTCATTTTTTTCTTGCTCCACTCATTTTCTTCGGTTTTCGTAATTTGCCGCAAAAAAGTTTTTGCACTCACTGCTCACCACAGAAGAGAGACAAAAATAAAAAGAATTATATATGTGTATAACTTACTTTGTCTCTCACAAATGTTAAACGTTTGTGGCTTGTCAATACAATGTTGTATGTGTATATGAAAATATATTTATTTACTTTTTGTTTGAAATGTGGCGATTTTTTTCCGCCAGCTCTGTCTTTAATCGCACATATTAAAATTCATTCACGTTTTTCGTTTCAAGCGCACAAACTCTGTTGGCATTTTACATGGCCAGCATGCAACTTCCATTGCAAATAGAGATTATACTATACATTTCGAATGCAAATTTTACGGGGAAATCGTGCGTTTTCAGTGTCAATGTGACTTAACGTCTCGCAAAAGGTGTGAAACTCCACATTAAATGCAATAAAAGATAACGAAAAACAAAAACAAAACACTTTTCTCTAGCATAAGGTCATTGGCGAAATGAAATTATGAACTCGTCACGTGTTAAAGCACTTAACAACAAATTACACAAAATTATGCGAATATCAAGTTCATGTGCACACTTTTTTCTCGTCACAATCGTCCAGTGTGCAATGTTTCCAAATGTTTCTGCTTCGATGTCGAAAATGGCAAATAAAATACCATTTAACAAATGTATAAGCGCACAAATAAGCGTCACCTTTGCACGCAAATTATGGTATAATTAAAATTCCGGATTTCCATGTCAAATTAGATTGAAACGTGATGATATAACCATCAATTGACTTTATTGAATGTGAAAAAAACTTCAATTGCCATTACAATTTGTAAAGAAATTGAACGGTTGTTCGGGGTTTCGCACAAAATAAGTCGCATTTTATGTAAAATGGCAAATTTTATTTAGCTTTCAACGGAAAAACATTGTGTCTGAGCAAATGATCCTTAAAAGACTTTAAAAAAAGTTTCATAAATAGAAAGATGTAATTAGTCAGATCTGAATCTTGGACAAACAAAACCCTTACAATTCGTCTCTTGCAGTCGAACGAACCATAAATAGAAATCGCAACATCAATCTCATTATGCATTCATTAGTTTTAACGTTTGTTTCGTTTTTTTTGTTGGTAACGAGACGCTTTTTTTCCTGTATTTTTTAAATATACTTTGCATCGTTTCATCGAAGAGACTTTTTTCCATTAAATTGCATCTGGTGCAGTCATTTTGAATACAATAAATCATGTTTCTTGAGGGAATGAGCGCACAAGTATTACAAGTATAAAATGGTAAAAAAACACCATGTAGCTGTCTCAAATCAATTTGCAAGCGATCAGAGTGCGATCACAAAAACACAATCGTCGCTGGGGCACATCGAGAGAAGATAAGGTAAAAGCGAAATCAACGAAAATGTAAGTAAATACTACATTTCGAGAAGAGAAAAAAAATCAATGGGATTGTGATGACTTTAGTTGTTTGCGCGAGATATATGTTGTTGTGAGGTTGTGAGAGAAGCGCAAGCACACGGCAAAACATTGTTACAATTGCAACAGGCTGGCGACAAATGAGGTGAACAGAAATCCGAAAACGAAATGAAATACCAACAACAAAGCGACCAATACAAACAACAAATAAATCGTTTAGAGTGGCAAATTTAAGCACACGGGTGAAATGAAGCACACACACACAAATCGCTGGCAATAACGATTCCATTGTTAAGATGGAATTATGCATTTTTCTTGCCATCGATCGAAAAAAATTGAAAGTAACATAAGAGAAAAATTATTTTCATAAAATCACCAATAATTCCAAATATTAAAGAATGGAATGTATTATGTGGATGTTGCCATTCTCAACGATCGCTATTATTATTTCGAATGGGATTAATGATGTTTGATAAACTTAAAGCAAATAAAAATCGTATTGATTTTTGTGCAGCCGAAATCAAGTAGCAAAATGATGGTGATTCGGTTTTTTGATCGAAATTGGTAGCAATCGACAAAATGAACATAGGTTTGTTGTACAACAACTAAAAAAAAGACAATGCATCTCAATGACAACGGTATAACATGATGCGCGATCGAAGATACGCCAGATGTGATTGATATTGTGCAATGGGACCGTCTTTGTGTCACTGTGAGCCCCAAATACTTTCTTTTTCACTTGGAAATCAGTGTGTGAATGTGGCTTTGGCCCTTTTTTTCTCTCTTGTCTGCCTTCTGCTCTCTGTGTGCCCTCCGAAATGTAAATGACTTTGTCGTCGTACACAATTTACTCGTGCCACAGAGAATATATGCTAAGGTGAATTTCGAAATAATCTGTTGTCGGAGTTGAGATGCGGTGTGCACGATTCCTTTCTCTCACTATCCGTGCAATTCATATTACATTTTATTATAAATGGTTTTATTTTTGATTTATTTGCATTAAATTTAAATGAACAACGAACCGACAATGACGATGAATCTAAATGAAAATGGAGTGCAGTTAAGTCAACAACAGTCGTTGTGAATGTTAATCGTGAAATGCGTCCCATGCATACAAGGTTTTTGCAAGCCAGCGCCATCAAGCCAAAACAAAGCATACATTTTCCATGTTGTAGACCACGCTTTAATTCAATCACAGCCACTTCAATCGTGTGTTGCCGGAAGATTTTTTGTTGTGTTTGATTTTGCATCGCAATGTGATATATACTCAACGATATATATAAAACGATTGCATCGATCTGAAGTAGATAAAATTTACATATGCCGAGTAAATAGAGAGACGAAATTGTGACACATAAAATGTTTAATAAACGACGGTCCCAATGTGCTTAGGACTTGTGGAATTTCAAAAAAATCATATGCAAAAATTAACACTTCACTTTGAACATCGTTTACAGCTCGTTAAAGAATGTCAAAACAACAACTTTATTTCCAAAACCATGGCACATCTCACACAGCCTCTATTGCATCGGTTGTGTCGTTGATATTTATTGCAAAAAAAAAATCCATGTGTATTTTCTCAACATCACAAAATCTCGTCTCAGCTCGTTTCGAAGATTGAAAGCTCTAATCGCATAAGGGCAATGGTTTTTCGAATAAATTTTGATGTAATTACCGACTCATGATGTGAACGATTTCAACGAGATTCGACCATAAAATCAGATGAAAAATATATTACATTTTCAAAACTTGATTTGCCACACAGGTGGGCGCGCGCTATGCCATTTTCATCTCCCCTTCTTGATGAAAGCCTTCTTTTTGAACGCAACAAAATATCTATTCACCAAAACGTTGAATTTATAATAGCAAAACAATCGAATTCAACATTTTCTTCATTTAGTTATCGACCAGTTTGAAATTGATGGCCGCAAAGTAAAAGTGGCCTTAACTTATTCATCATGTTACAACAATTCAAATGTCTAATACACCTCTTGCTTCTTTTGCGAATTCTCTCGTCAAAAAAAGAGATCTATTCATTTTCTGTGCATTTGAATAAATATGAGCAAAATGCTGAAAATATGACGCGGCAACTTTCATTGTCATGTCCATTTCAATTGGCTGACTCAATAAAAGTGTTTGCATATTGTCTCGTAAAGTGCATGCTGTGCATTCAAATCAAGTAAATGAAATGAAAAGTTGCGGGCGGTTTTCACTACGTATTAGATTATAATCGGCAGCAATGATAAAAAAGTTCGATTTTTATTAAACAATAATTTTCGATGAAATGACACGAACAGAGCGAAAAATTCCATATTTGATTAAGACAACGAAAAGCTACGTGATTTGAAACTAAAAATGAGCATTGCATGGCTTTTTTCTTAAATATTTATAGTATAGCGATATAAAATGTGGACAGGAAATTCATATATTTGATTGCGAATGCAAATGAGGCAGCTTTTGAGAGAGTGGAAATGGTATTCATCGTTGTCGTCTAGCTAATGTCAACTAATAAATCAGTTGTCGCTCGGCTATGTGAAAATATGTGGTTGAAATTTGGAATTAAGAAATGTATGTTCAACGTTGAAATTATGACATCGGCAGGGGAGCGACTTGTCGACATAATAATCCAAATAAAGTTAATAAGTTCGACCAACCAAATGGTGTTTGCTCCATTTTACAATCTCATTAGACGTTAACTGGGTTATTTTGTGGTCATAAAATCAATTATAATGTTGACATCATGTCATAGGTGCAATTCGCCCAACCAAACTGAAAATATAATATGCCAATTGAAATTATGAGTAAAATTGGAATGGCGTTGTTTAAGTTTTGCATGTTTTATTCATGAGCGAGTTAGCAACCCATTGCACTTTGGTTGTCACATAAAATGTGAGCAATTTCTATTTCTGGGAAATCTAATTCGTTGATTTAAGCGACATTTAATATTAAAGAATTTCGAATTTGTGCAATGTTCCACGCCAATTTGAATAAAGTGCAATGCACCATGTCACCGTCTTTTTTTTCATACATATTTCTTCATTCTTTCAGGATTTTTTTTTCATAATAATTTTTCAATTCATCGCGTTTTAAAATTGACAGAATGCATTGTTAAGTTCGCAATCACATCAGTCATTTTATTTCGCTCTTCGCGAAATGATCGATCGCGCATTTGTACGTTTCGGAAATCAACAATCACCAAATATGGCTAATCGACCATTTCAAGTAGTCCTATTAATTATACGAGTTGTGTTGCGTGCAATATTTCAGCAGCCAGGAAATTTCATAATCGGTTGCGGTATTACTCCGGTCAAAATATTCAAGTCACAGATAAAATGTAATTCGCTTCAATTTTTTTTTTATTTGTTTCTCATTTACGGTTTCGTGTGTATATTACATCGAATGAAACGCACGTGTTAATCACTTTTTATCTTTCGATATTTAATTTGTGGCTTAAAGCAACGACAGAAAATGATCCATTTTGCTTGACAATCATTATTCACGAAACAACAACACAAAAAAATGTATCAGAGAAGCAAACAAATCGGTTGAGGTCCTGCACACTTCATATTTCTCTCTTTTTCTCTCTTTTTCTCTCTTTTTCTCTCTTTTTCTCTCTTGCTAGTGTGTCTCTGTCGTGTATGAATGTTATGTGCTGTGTTCAATTCCAACGAATTTTTTTTCTAGTTTTGTTGTGTGTTGCACCAGACAGAAGAAAATATGCATGTGCCTCGTTAACCACAATATTTTGCCATTGCTAATGGGAAGAAGTAAAAAAAACATGTATTTTGTAAACCAAACGAAATAAAAATAAAACCAACAGCAACAGCAACAACAACCAAACACAATAAACAAATTGTGCACATTTTAATATATTTATTATTTTCCCCGGCAGACAGACAAAGTATGCAGAAATCAAAGCAGACGAAAAGTGAATATAAGAAACTTAAAAACGAACAAAACTTTGTGCGCGTTTGCATGTTTGTCGTTAACTGATTTTGAGAAAAGAGCAACCGCAACGGAGCAGTACACAACAGATTAATGAATCGATTTTTCGAATCAATAAGACTGCATATTTGTGCTATGTGCCGAAAAAAAAAGAGTCAGCATTGGTTTATAAGCACATTACTTGCATTGATCAACAGAGTTTCGAATATAACGATTTCAAGTATTACGAAAATTGCTTAAATCCAGCCAGTTTTGTAGTGGCAATCGATATCGCGTTCAACCATAAATTTTACTAACTAATAATCGGTTTTCGAGAGAGCCATACTGAGGTGGAAAAATGCGCGAATCACTTTTACGAAATTTGAATACAGAAGGAAAGAGAAAGAGAGAAAGATGTTGTTCATTGGTTCGGAACCGGTGTGTACGGCGATTAGTAGTTTTCCAAAACGACACACACACACACATGAAGGTGAAAATCAATTGGATAGGTCTTAAGATCGATGCCATATATCGCCTGCCAATATTTTAAACTACTGCCAATTACACATAATTCTCTGTTCAATTGAACGCAACTAGTGTTCAATTGCACACTTCTCGTTGAGCGCGAATGAAACGAGCGAGGAAAAAAAACGCAGCTACTGATAAACAATCACAATTTATACTCATTTAATTCGAAAAACCGTTTGAAACGAACATGATGCATATATGCAAAATGAATGCGAACTCTGTTCTTTTTTTTCACAGCACTTCGATGTGATTAGAGGCCGCAATTTTTTGTGTGTCTTGTTGTTTGCCGGTTTTGCGCAACGCATAGTGTCATTAATGTGATCATATAATTTGCAATGCAATCAAATTAATGCATGTTTTCTGTTTGTTATATATATATTTTATGAAAATTTGCTTATTTTTTCTCCTTGTATTCAATGAAACGATCGCATCAGAAAAGAGAGAATATCAATGAAAAAAAAAACGCTTATCGATCGCAATGGATACTTTAATGACATATCATTAGCTCACTTTCTGTTGTCCAATGAAACTCAATCGAGTTAGAAAATAATGATCAAATTCATTTTGGTGGATAGAAGAGAAAAAAACGGCGAAAGTATCTCTTTGTTTCTCTAATGCACTTCCCTTGCAATGAGATTGAGAGAAGAAAAAAAAAACCTTCATCGAAATACAAATTGAAAAATAACAAATTAATCATTGTGGCGCACCACGAAACTCTCTAAAATGCTAACCTGCACGACAACATTTGTATGTCACCATTTTTTTGTTTGATATCATTTTCAAATCGCGCGCTCGCTTTTATATCGGTAGAAAGAATTGAAGACCGAACCGCGTACAATTAAACGCCACTCGTTTAATCACCGCACACAACTGGATTACGAAAATAATGATGTTATATTTACGTCGTCAATTTTGCCATTCCGTTACATGAGAGTGTGTGTGACTGGCAGTAACATATCATTTCACATGGCAGTGCCAAAACAACATCAAAAATGCGGTCGTGCGCTGACTGGCGGCTTGGCTTGTGTGTATTGACAACCAAAGCATTGCTGAAAAGTGCAACAATATCAGCTATTAACGTTCGTTAACATTGACTATGCCCGCGCACACACACATACACACTCATTGATTGAGCGTATCGCATTTTATCATCTCGTCTCTCTCACGGTGTGATTGAGTCACTTTTTGTACGTTACGGTGATCACCAAAACTTTTCTCATTCCATTTCATTCACTCCCACTCGATTGTACATCGTTCGTGGTGCACTTTAAAGTAAATAAGACGTAAAGTTAAGATTGATCAACTCTGGCTAAATTGCAATTAAAATGTTCGTGAATGATTTACT
>NW_022198046.1:7857763-7950676 GCF_009176525.2 Contarinia nasturtii
TTTTTTTGTCAGTTTTGTTCGCAAGCTGTTTTGTTCATTTCGGTAGGCTGATTGATCGGTGCACTTTTCCTCTTGATTGCTCATCTCCCAATGGTGCAATTTATAACTTGACTTAGATTTTTTGTTGTTGTGTCTTCTCTTTGGCCAATTTGCACCGATCCAAAACAGGTTTCATACTTTCTACGAACGAAATACTTGCGTTACGTTTGTACATATATTCAACATATTGTTTGTTTTCCGCCGGAATTATGAATTTAATTTTATATATATGGGATAATTTGAATGTAGAAAGTTCATTGAAAGTCTTGCTAAAACATTTGATATTTTCAATTTCTCTCTCTCTTGCATTCGTACTGGCTCTTGTTATTGTTGTTGTTCGATTTTTCTTGCGCAAGGAGTTGTTGTTTTTGACATTTCTTCGAGCATGCAAAAGGCCCGCGTGTTTTTTCTTTCAATTTGTGTTCAATTCAATTATTTTGTTTTACTTGTGAATGGTTTTTGTGAGTAGATAGAAACGCAGTTTGGACGAGACAGAGAGAAATACGTTCTTTTTTCTCGTTTTTCTTTCTAGTTGTTGCACGAATTACCGTTTTACCTTCATCATCGCACAAAACGATCTGACTTCAGTCAAACAAGCGAAAATAAATAATCATTATGGGTTTATGTTGCGTTTCTTCTTTCGCTCTCTGGAAATGTGCGCTGGTTCAAACGGGTCGACTTGGGTTTTTGGTGAGTGTATGCGCGCCAGTGCGATCAAATCGATAGAGTTGGTGTTATTGTTACTCAGTACAATGCACATTTTTTTTTAAAAAGACATTTAATATTAACAATGATCATCAATGTACCATCGTAAGCGAGAGTAAGCTGTCCTGAACAGAACGAAAGAAAAAGTGCGGTTTGATTTTATGTGTGGCTTTTTTGCGGGTAAACGTCGAAATTTTCGCTTGATTCAATTGAAGCAAAAAAAAAAGAATCTTAAGTGTGTCATACGAAATCTACGGCAAAAAGAAGAAGAAAAAAACAAGTAATCGAAAACGCGCACGACACGACGAAGAGAAATCGGACAATTTATGAAATATTCCCATTGCATTTTCGCTTTTGTTTACGTTTTATCATACAGGCCGATTTTATTTCGATGAAAACACAAAAATAATATATTTTATATTTTTCCTGTCGCTACACTTAGCATGGATATGGGATTTGAGCGCAAAACACGAAAATTACCCGTACTCGTTGAGCAATGGGCACATTTTTGTGACAATAGTCGGTGAAAGATCGACTATGGCATTTACTGATGCAGACACGATATTAAAAACCGTCATAATACATTAAATTGGAATTGACATCAACAATTCGAGATTCCACATTTATTCATATAAATTTCATGAAATATCTATCGCATTTTCTTTTCTTTTTTTGCGAAAAGATATGCAATTTGAAAATTATTATAATGTAAATCGTTTATTTTGTGATTTTCTTTCGTTTTACTGTTTTCGCTTCATTTTTTATCTTGCATTTTCACCGATCACGTTCACTTCAAATCAAATAGCTAACGTGGATGTAGCCAGTTTTTGCGGTATTTGAATTGGCGAATGAAGGAAGTTTTGCATACAGATTCAATCGTTTAGACAAATTTAAATGTATTTTTATTACATGTTTATTCAAATTTAATGCCTTCGATTTTGCTGCCATTTGTTTGTTCTTTCTTTTTCTCGTATAAGTGAATTGAGAACATCAATTCACCGATTAAAATCTAAATATTGGTAAAGGAAATTGCAAAGAATTTAAATGAATATAAAGAGCAAAATTCCTGTGCGTCATAATATCATGCAAATGTCATCAATGAATAGCACTTCATTGATCAAAAATTCTTTTAGCTATTTCCTCAGTATTCAGTTCGCTCAATCATCCAATAGAACAATTCCATCGACTGCTGTCAATGAATGTCTCTTTCTTCTTGTTTTTTCAACTTATGCATATGACTTGATCACCACTTTTACGATGTTATGTCCATAGAGACTTGTGATTTCAATTCAATATGAATTGTGTGCGTGTGTGCATATGTGTGTGATGATGGTACTTTTGTGCGACGAGATGATGATAAAGGAAAATGTTAGGTGACATCTTATTAAGTCGTATGCGATGCTAAATTTAAACGTCACCTTGCCTCAATTGAGTTTTCGATTTTATATCGATTATAAATTTAAAAGTAATGAAAATATAAATAAATAAAAAAAACACCGCGTATCACCTTCATTCGAGATGGAGTTTGTGTATTGAATTCGCAGCGTTCATTAGTGAGTCGATGGTATTATGCAAAATATTCGATTGAAATCCAATTCTTGTATTAGTGGGAATGTTAAAAGCGAGCTATTTGACAAGTAAATTCATTTCTCGCGCGGTTTGGTTCATATTTTTTTTTTTTTGCGCTAGTCATTCGTTCTGTGTGTGAGTGTGTTGTTTTTATTTAATGTGAAAATCGACGCCATTACGCTCAATACTTGTCATCAATAAATATGCTTTTTATCTGACAAAACTTTAGGAAATCTTAATCCGTATATACATTTTTATTGCTTTGGTTCTCTTCTTTTGGGTTTGTGTTCGGTTCGTTTAATTTTGTTGCTGTTTCGTTTTTGCCATTTGTTGAAGAATATTTTATTCTTAAATATTTTTTTTCTTCTCCTGTCTGTCGTTCGTATTCCATTGAAGCCGTGAGAGTTGCTATTGATGGGTTTTGAACATTTTTGTCGCTGCTTGTCGGTCGGTGTCGCCGCTCGCCGATATATTTTAGAGCTTGATTAGCCAATAAGTCCATTGCAATGAAATAGGTTATTTAAATGTTTCAATGAGATGAGATATACATAAACTTAGATCGTTGATATCGTCGGTGTGGGGCTGTCTTATGCGAAATGACAGTGTATGTGACAGCAACCGGCAGCGCAGCAGATGTATACACATGTGTCATTTCATGTGGAACGAATATCAAATGATTCAGTGTCATGTTTAAGCGTCGTTTTGCCAAGTAGGTGTTTTTTTCATCATCATCATCCTCTTCTACTTCGATTGTGTGTGAACATGCGCACTCGCACAATCCAACCAACCTAAAGCATTTGCATAAATAATTTTTCAAAACTTTTATCAATATGCCAACTTAGTGTTGTAATAACGAAAACACACTTGTTCTTATGCGTTGTCTAGTAAACTGTTTTTGGTGTCTCTTTTTGTACTATTTCACGCCACCTTTGCGTTTGCACCAACGAGCTATTTATTATATTCACGATCGAGGCCCGATAAGCGATTGATTTTTTTTTCTTTTTCGATATTTTGGTCATCAAAAATCCATTCTTGGTTGGTTTGAGGCTTTAGACATTGGAATTCGGTGAAAAAATTCACAGATTGAGTGAATATGTTCAGATTTAAAAAAAATATCATAAAAACAGAAAGAAGAGAAAAACGGATTGTGAAATTGATCGGGAAAAATTTACATATTATTTATTGATCAATTCACAAACGGGATCTCAATTTTTATAACTATTTTAATGAGCATTTCCGCTGATAATGTTCAAGTGAATATTTTTATTGTTGTTGCTTTGCTTGTATTCAGTTCGAACGACGAAAAAAAAATTGGTGAACGTAAATGCAAAAGCACAAATAAAGTGTTTGGTGAACGCATCATTATTTTAATAAGCAAATATCAATACCATTATGCGATCCACCACCACATATTATTTAATATGAGTGGATTTATATATATTGCTTAATGCATTTCAATTGAAACAAGATTTTGCTTATTGCCATTTCTCGCAATTTAAATGTTGGCATTCGCTAATTTTTACTCAATTTAACACAAACTTGTAAAACAAAGTGGACACAAATGAATTGGAGATGGAAAATTGTGAATTCATAATAACACCATAACATAAATTCAGAAAATGCAAGGCGCTAATGCAAATTGAGCAAGCGTTCAGAAAGACATACATTTATGCGAGCAATTGAATGATGCTTGCATCATTTGATGCGCATCGCTAGTGCTTTCGTTGTGCGTTCGGAGCACTTCGTGCGCTTCCGAAGATCCGAATGTATGGCGACAGCACAATCGATGCGCATCAAATGATGCAAGCATCATTCAATCGCTCGCATAAATGTATGTCTTTCTGAACGCTTGAAATTGAGAATGAGAATTATTTAAATGGCATAGATTGAGTGTCAATTATCGGTGGCAGCAATCGCAATATAATCTAATCCTTCTAGTCCATTGCATAGTGTAAGCATGACACGAAATCAAATAGAACAAAATAGTTATTGCGGCAAAGAACAACTCAATTTATTAAAAACGACGTGGAAAATTGATTGTTTGTCGATTCCATACATGTGTGATTTTGATGATAGAACTATTTTGTGTGTATTTCTTCATCAGGTGTTTCCATTGCCGCAGAGTAGAATTTGCATTCAATTGATGCACGGCTCACTTCAAACGCAAGACTAACTTTGTAACAAAAGCCACACCGTCGGGCGAAATTATGCATTTTTCTCTATTTCTCTCCCTCACTCTGTCCGTTTCATTTTCTTCAGCAAAATTGGACGCCGATGGATAAGAGCGATTTGATGCAATTTTTCAAGAATAATTTTACAAAATACATTTCGTTGCATTCCGCCCCGGCTATCTTTTCACCATTTATCTTTTTGTTCTTCGCATTCTTAATGCGGTGCGGCCATTTTCGTAAATCGTGTCTGTTTCTTTTTCTGTGCATATGTTTGTCATTTCATTTTGCAACTTTTTATCACATCAGCTGAAATAAATCTCAGTAATTATGGCAACATTGTAGTTCATTGAGTGCGTGAATGCATGAATATGTTTTTGTGGCGATGGTGGTGTTGTTGTTATTTGAATTAGTTTTTTTATGGGATGCGGGACGTTTTTGCCTGGTTTGTGTTTGCTTAAAATTGTGTATTTTTCATTCTGTCGGCAATGGATTGCTTGCGAACCTGTTCGCCGATCAACTGTTGAAATTAATGATTACCCATTTAATCCTAATTAAATATCGTCGTTTTTTTCCTCCTTTAAAATTCGCTGTGAGACACACGGATTTTAACGTCTCTCAGAATACGAGGGTACAATATATATGCAACATGATTAGCAAAACCAACACAAAATCATTCCCGTGCTTTTTATTTTCAAGTGTGGACATGTGAACCGTCAAAGAGTAGTGACTTCAATCATAGAGCTCAAAACACTTTGGGATACATTGTACATTTTTTACAATTCGAAAGTAAATAGCAATTAATTATCTCAAATCGAAAATTAATTCAAACGATATGGTCAATATAATAAATTAGATATCATTTCGTATGACATTTTGATATTCTAATCATCATTTATGAGATTCTTACATCACAGCAAATACATGTCTTCATCATTTGCACGTGAGGATATTTATGCATACAGAGATTTTCTACATATAATTAACTAATCTAATGTTGTTTATAATGTGGCGTCGCTAATCTCAATTCGATATTGTCTTTACAAGAGAGAGGGAGAGGAAGAGACGGAGAAAAACGGAATTTTTTCAACCTCATAATCCGCTGATGGATTTCATACTTTTTTCTTCATTCTCACTGACTTGCTGACTCTTACTTAATACCAACTTTAAGCTTTGTAACCAGATGGATAGAATCGAAGCGGTTGCAAGAAAGAACCAATGTGTAAAAAGGCAAATCGAATGTGCGCTATAATTGATTAACATAACAATTGGAAGCAAATGTTGCGACACATTCAAGAGAATATGTATGATGGGGAACAAGGCATTAGGCTTATTGTCAACAAAAACACGACGTGAGAGCATTTAACGGTTTGTTGCTTTTTTGTTGTTCATTGATCAATGAACAATGATATATGTGTTCAACGAAGAATGTAAACAGTCTCAACTGTGGTTTTTGTTGTTGTTGTTGTCATTTATTCTTGATTTAAAGCTTTGACTGTTTGGCTCAGGTTTTCCGTTCACTCGAAGAAAAAAAAAAATTAATTACACACATACAGTTTGGGAGTGTATTATTTATGAATGCTATTATTATGTTATCTATTCGGCAATTATAAATACGATTGTATTTAACAAAATATGAGTGCTGATTGAATGGCCTACAAAACCGGTATACACAAAAAAGAGTATAATTTGTACATTGGTAAGTGTTTCAATTGGATTTGGTTCTTTTTCACTGTTGCCGGTGTAAAATCTCAAGAGACAAATTTACTTCTCAAGTCAAAGCGGCAAACCTTGCTTTTCAATCGAAATATCTATCTAATTCGATTTGGAGCCGCTACTTTTTTCTCGCATCAAAATTGCAATTTTAATGAAATATTCACATGCTTTTTTTTCGTTTGCGCACATTCATTTGAAAAACAACCGTTTGTTTTCGCAAAAACGCAACCGATTAAAATAATTCAATTCGAAAAGTTAGGGAATAAGAAGGAAATAAAAAAGCGTGAGCGAGAGAGAGAGAGATGGAGGAAAAATGAGTGAGAGAGAGAAATAAGATGGCTACGAGCACTAAAAATCGATCTCGAATTGCACAAATGTACTGCTACATCAGACAAATATGCTCAACAACTGTATCCAACTCAATTTACATTTTATTCAAATTTATCGATTTATTTTGCATTTTAGCGACAAAGCCGTGTGCGCGTATTCACTCAACGAAACGGTAATCATGGTTAGATAGAGTGAGAACGAAATATAAACAAAATGAGTGAGCTATGTTGGGAACGAAGGAAACCGCACTCGAGTGCCGGATTAAATGCAATCGATTGTAACTGGCTTTTCTCTATATGGCGCATTTAACGACCAAGATTTTTCATATATGCGACCACTTGGCCAGAAAATTTGTCAACGACGTTTGTCGAATACACACACACACAAATACATACACATAACAAGCTCTGTCGAGAGCACATTGAGCATTCGTCTTGCATCAACCGCAGCAACAAGAGAGAAGAAAAAAAAACAAGCACTAAAGTGACAGTCGCCAGAGGTGAGTAAAATTAATATTAATTAATCACATGGACACGTTAATTAAGTGATTTTCAAGCGGTGGCCAATACAACACACACGTATGCTTTGAAAGCGTGTGACTTGGCACTAAATAGTCTCACCATATATGGTATCATTTGAAAGAATCATCCCCAACAATTGCGACGGGAATTTAAATGAGGAAAATAAAAGAAATCAATTATAATTGAAAGGAAGCAGATTCATTCAAATTTATCTACAAACTCACAACCACAAAATCTGATAATGATTTAATTGAATTAAGAATGAAATGTGGTTTTGTTTCTGTGGATCCAATCTAAAATAAGCGTAATACATATCAATTAAGCTAAAATGCAGTACATTCTAAATGTAGTGACAGCTGAAAGTTTTATGTGTGAATTCACAAATAATGGCTCAAGATTTGGCGCAATAATTTCTATTGCAAAACATGTTCCAAACACTCCTCTTGAATCAATAAGAAGGTCTTAAATTGGAATGTCTTTCTAATAAAGATTCTTTATGCGAAAAAGATGCGATGGAAGAAGCAGCAAATGAATCATTTATCTCTGGCATGGTGCAATGGTTTTTGAATGAAAAAAAAAAAATAGAAACAAAATTGAAGCGATAAATGAAAGTCGCCGTGTCATTTAGACACTTTTACCCGCTCGGATCTTCTTTTTCGTGAGTGCATGTGTGAGTGTGCTGCTTCTTAATTTCACATTTCATCGTTTACATGAAAATTAATTACTTGCTGCAGTTAAGAAAAGTAAACGGTTTTTCCAACGCACGGCATTAGAATCGAAAGGAACTTAGAGATTGTTGCATTCAAATAGCTTGAAAACAAACAGTGATAAAGTGCACCAATTAAGAATCCACTTGCTGAGTTCTGTTGCAAACAGTGGAAGCAAGAGGGGGGAGAGAGAAAGAATGAGAAAATGGCAGGTACAAGTTTTTCAGCCGATGGAGATGAACACGGAAATGTACTGAGTGTACGTGGCATACTTAATAACTTAATTTATTTCGGATTCTATCGCAATTAAAACTTTGTTTCCGTGCATATAAAATGGCAATTGCACACGAAAGAGGAGCTGTAAATTTGTTTTCGCACCTTTTGGCATCGATTCGCCAATTCAATTGCATACATTTATTGATATGTATTGCCAAACAAAAAATACGCATACACACACCGAGGAACAGCGAGAGAGAGCAGGAGAGAGAGAGAAACCAGAGAGATTCCAATGATTTGTGATTATGAAATCAATTTTCTACATGTTTACCGCTATAAAACGGTGTGCAAGATTACATCGAATATTTTGTTGTTACACGACAAGATAGGCAATGAATTGCGCGCGTATGCTCAAGATCGTTTGCCAATCTGGCACTGTTTGCAAAAGGAAGAAATGTGCGCTCCGAATATGTGCGCGTGCGATTTGCTCGGTTATCGAATTATAAACGACTTTTCTTTTTCTCGTTAATATATTCCAAAATCTGAGAATGTATTCCATGAATGAGATCTACGACTGCTGCTGCAGCAGCAACAACAACCACAGCATACAGGACATATAACATCAAATAGTTCTAGTTTGAAATAAATAATTATTTTTCTTTTACTTTTTCTTCTTGCATTCAAAGATTGAGTATGCAGAGAGAAAAGTAACGAATGTTGCATATTTCAGCGAGAAATTTTCCGTGAGTGTGCAACGTGATTATTTGCATAATTTTCCCATAAATTTGCATCGGACTCGGCTTCACAAGAAAACAAAAAAAAAAACGGTTTCGAATTTAGCACTCGCCATACAATAACATGCGAAATTGTTACTGTACTAATCGACAGAAACCAAATTAAACAGTTGTATCTTTTCTCTTCATGGCACAAATATTTCAATTTTCTCTGCTGTCCAAGTCAAACCAAACTTGATGTTATTATGGATACATTAAATGAAATAATATAATTTTTTTTATCCAGAGACCTTTTAATGTATTGTAGCAGTGTCATTATTTTATCTATTTTTGGAAGAGAATCAATCATATGTTGTTTTGTGGTGTATGTATGTCTGCATTCGTCGTCATAAATCTTCAAGTCATGACTTCATTATAGTCACGTCCAATCAATTAAAAAAGAAAGCGAAAAACCACAATGTTCCTTAAATATTCATGTTCCGTACACAACATACAGAGAGAGATAGAGAGACGCAAAACCACAAACGCCAAATGTTCGTTGATTATTTGCAATTGAATGAAAATTCCAACGAGGCCGGTTGTATTAATATTCGTGTAACAGCAACACAAATCGAAGAGAGAGAGATATAGAGAGAAACGTCAACATCTACAACAAATTCAAATGGAAACATTTTATTTTCTCGAAACTTTTTCAAAAACCAATTCATCAAAATTGTATATTAAAAGCATTTGCCATTTTTGTCGGACGCACACATCGAGCAAAACTTAAGTGAATTATAAAAATGCTGCAGCATGAGCCTTGAAAGAACAATAAATTTTTGTTACATCGGATCAGATTCATCTAAAATAGAAAATGCGCCCATAAATAAGAATCGTATAAATCTCTCAAAAGCAATTAATTGAAAAATTCCAATCTATTCATCGAAGAAAAACGTCTGGGTTGCTTTTTTGTCATAATTTTCATTTCAATGCTGTGCACTTTTTTTCCTTCTCTTCCACGACATAATCTTGTGTCGAAATCGCGCACAAAAAAGCCAAGTTACTGCGACAAACTCAAATACACGATCGGTGACGATCCACGAAGCAAATAGTATAACGAGCCGTATTTTATATTCATCAAATACAATGCACGAAAAAAGCGTATATTCGCGTGCAAAAGAAACGCAAAAACAATTAAGATTTCAAAAAAGAGAAGAAAAAAAATTATAATAGCAACTTAATATTTATTTTTCTTCGGTATGCCTCACAGCCGTCAATCGATTGGATTACCGCATACCATTTTTTTTTTGAACATTATGTGCTGACCTAAACCGACTGCTTTTTAACAGAAAATAGACAAAAAATTATGATTTCCAATATATTTGAGATCGCTAACTATAATTTACAGCGTGCACTGAATCTTTATTCGAAAAAAAATCGTGGCACATAATTTTGAGCTTTAAACGAGAATCAGAGATACTTAAGGCCTCTATCGTATATCGTAAAAAGTGATTCAACGCCGACTTCGAATTTTATATTAAATATTCAAACATATTCATTGAATTGTGACTTCCTTTTTTGCGTCGGTGTATGTCAAGCTTTCGAAATTACACAAACACACAATTCCCAATTCGAATTGAACAATTTCACAACTTTCCATCCAAAGAATTAAACATCCTATTGAACAGAAAATGTATGTATTTAATATTCAGGTGTCACAATGACTTTATAAAATTGAGTGCTTTATTCAGAAAAAAATCATTTTTACAGTTAGATGAAGAATTTTCGCTTGCGGTGTTGTTATGTTGTTCATTTGTTTATGATTGAAAATTGCAGCATTTCATAGAGAGGAATCATATTAAGTTAAATGACTTAATATTTAAAAGAAGCAGTGGATGCACCGACTGAAAGAGCATTGTTTTCTCTCGTACTTTCATCGAAACGACCAGGTTTCAGCATCAAACTCGAAATTGTTTCAGCACACAGAAAAATGCAACGAAACAATGAAATGATTGCTTGAATAAAAGATCAAACGAATGGCAAAAAAGACATTCCAAATAAAATCACTATGAACGCTTCAAGCAACCTATTAACCACTGTCATCCATTGACTCAAATAATAAATATTTGCTAATTTTTAATAACACCGGAATCCATATCGACAGTTTGAATGTTGTCATAGACTTTCTGCACTAACGCCGTTGCCGCCACCGCTACAATCACCAATCGTCTATAACAACAAGAAGGCGATCGTACGACCACTATTCGATTTCTGTTGTTTTATTTTGCTCGGTTTTTTTTTTCTGCCAATTTTTGCTTCAGTCACTTCAGTTTATGAATCGAATGTACGATCGCTGTGTCCACTATTTTATCGGGCCAAATGCGAGAAAAATGCACATAAACGAAAACCAGCCTAAGGCATCAAATGCAATGAAAATAAAAAGAATTGTGAAATTCTCCGTGTTGATCTTCCTCGGTATAATAAAAATGGAGGGAAAGAGAAAGAGACAGAGGCAGAGAGAAAAACACGACACAAACGTTGTTAAAGCAGCAATTTTATGCCTCTAACTTGAGATGAAAGTACTTGAGAGCAGAGCGTATAACAACGGTTTTTTTCATCATTCTAAGCCTCACATTTGAAAAAGAGATTGAAGAATGTGCTGGTTTTTTTGTATGCAATTCACCATATATATATAATAAAGTGATTGAATAGAAACGATTGGGCGAATGGCAATTCTAAGTTTTGCATTCAAAATATTCCATTTCTATGTAAATCTATATCGTTTCGAGGTGTTTTCTTCGCATGTTGAAAAAAAACAACACAAAAATTTGTCGACATCTCTCAAGCGTGCGCGAATATGCCAAAAGCCCGATTTGTTGTTTGCGATTTGGACGACCGCAACAAAAAAAGATTTGGCGAACATATTAATATAATATCAAACGTAGGTTGAAATAAAATCACGTTTATGTTTTTCGCTTATAATGAAAACTCATAAAATTACAAAAGCCTAAACAAAGCAGAAAAACATTTTTTTTGGTGTGTATTTCTCAAACTTCGATCGCTCATGTTATGGGCCATTACGATGCGGCCGGTATTTGTTTTTTTTTTTTTAAATACTCTAACGTATTTTTATGTCATTGCAACGCACATAAATGACTCACCCTTTTTTTATTATGATATGTGCATGGAATATGGCCATGAATCGTATGCGATACGCAAAATATGTAAATATAAATTAAACATTTTGCCGCATTTTAAATGGCAAAATGATTTATGGTGTGTTTTGCTATTTGTTGCATTTCGTCTAATTAAAAGTAGCGGCTTCGCAATATCGGATCCTTATTTGTAACTTGTTCATAGTCGGACGAATAGAACGTGAAATGGTGATTAAAAGAACATGTTTTTTTGTAAATTTCAATGATCTTTTTCTTCAGATGGAAAACATAAATATTGAAAATACTAATAACAAAGCCATTAGTAAAATTCAAAACCGATTAATGATCCTTCAGACAATATGATGGTTTTTATTTTGCATCGATAGCGAATTTGACTATTTAACGTGAGGTGAATGACTGGCAAACGCAAAAAAAAGTACAAATGAGGAAAAAAATAGGCTCATCTACAGTGATGTTTGGAGTTAAATGTTCCGCTTGAAATGAAATGATAAAACTTTTTTTTGTTGTTGTTGTTCTATCATAAAAACACTAATAAATCTTACTCAATGCATGAGATTCAATTTTTCTTTTCGCTTGTATGATCGCGTGTAATTGCAACAAATATGTAGCAAAAGACATTCACTATTACCGGAATCGTGTAAGCGCATCATTACAGCAGCAATTCAGTTCTTATGCGTGCGCGCGCTGTCCGTCCATATATTGTCTTTTTTGTGTGTATTCGAACAAATTATGATTTATCGAAGATAATAGAAAACACGAAATATCTTTCTCTCTTTCTTCACTATACCGATGCAACTATATTTGACGACGATATTGTACCGTTTTACTGCCAATCTCGTTTTTTTTTGCAAATTGGTAGCTTTTCTTCGTTCCTACTTTGTGGTAAATAACATTACAGCATTAAGGTTGAGGTTACTTCAAAAATGCATTTGACATTTAAAACGATCCAAACCTCTTGTTATGTATCGTCTATACCGGGTTGATTCTTAAGACAACATTTTATTTGAAACATTTTCTTATTATTTCGATCGAAAAATATTCATCATCATTTTTGTGGTGCAAGCGTGCGCAAACATTGTTGCACACAATGTCGCTTTGGTTTGTGTGCTCGTTCAATGGCTTTTGCGCATTAAATGGAGTTTATCAGTTGCCTAACCATTAACCTACTAACGATTCACACAATTCACTATCAGATGGTACTATCTTTATTTGACTTCACAAGAAGAAGGCTGAAAAAAAAATTCCATCATTTTCAATGCGTTTCTCTGTGTCGTTGAAAATTGAAGAAAGAATGAAACATCATTTCGAAATAAATTGGCAAAAATTGTTTGCGTTTAACACTTTTTAATGATACAAAGAATGGTACAGAGTTTCAGCACTTTTTCCAAGCAATGAATGGCCATTCACACAAGTACAATGACTAGCTATTGTTGCCATTCAATCTGGTAAATGACACGCAATCGGCACGAAACAAATTTCTGGACGGTTTTTTTTCGGGTTACACAAGATTTTTTTTTGTTCTGAGATCACAACGTTCACACGATCTTCGGCTGCCTTTTTTTTCAACCATTCAACTCATTTGGCACATGTGTCACGTTCATTCTATTCGTTGCATAGCAAAGCAAGTTATTTGTTTTATTAACAAATTGAAAGCAACGCCTTTTCGCCATCTCTCTAATTATGCATCGTTTCCAACCATTTATTTCAATTGAGAATGTTTCGTTTTTCCTTTTCAATGCCGAGATCGGTGTCTTTTTTCTTTCACATGTACTGAGCGCCTGATTGATTAGTCATAAAAATTGTAACTGCAGTATTAAAATGTAATAAAACGAAGGCGTGACAAACCGACACAAACTGAACCGAACTGTAGAAAAAAAAAAACGCATCGTTTCTTTTAATTTTTTTTAATAAGCTCAATTTTGCACAGATTCTTCACAATAAGATCATATGTGATGTGGTCAATGTGCTATGTTCTAGTGTCCAATATCTTTCAAGAGTGTGATAAAATCATAAAATTGTAAATCACAAAAAATGTAGTATCAAAACAATTTGTTGCTTAAAATGTGCACGGTAAATCTCTGAGAGAATATATGTATATGAAGTTGGCCGGTGATTTTATTATTGCCCTCAAAATGTATTCAACAAAATGTCATGCTCTTTTTGGCTCTCACTCTTTCTTGCTCTCTCACACACACTCTATCTCTATCTCTCTCTTTCCACACGAACAATTGTGATTTGTAGTTGAACGCAAATTTTTTTACGATCCTGCGAATGGTTATTCAAGTTCTCTGTTTTGAAATATATTTCCATAGAAAAACGGTCATTAACATACAACGCGCACTCGGTGCCATTTAATTACAACACATTCTCTTTCTCTTCGCGTATCAAAATGTGATGTTGTTGCCTGTGAGCAAATGAGGCGCTTCTTTTTGTGCAAAAAAAAAAAACGCTTGAACTCATGCATTCAAAAACGGCGAGAGAAATAGATGGAGAGAGAAAGAGAGAAATGAGCATGCTATTAAACTGAAAAAATAATGTTTTAGATGCTCTCAACAGGTCACATACCTCGCAAACAAATATGGAGATTTCTTCCGTCATCTCTTTGTTCTTTATTATCTTTTTTTTATTATCCCATCCCAAATAAACTAATTTCAAAGCTTTTTTTTATGTTTATGATCCGATTACGCCACACTTGCGCGCTTCATTCTAAGTTTGTGTGATACGTGCACAGAAAAAAAGCGCTCTAATCATTGGTAAATGGATAAATTCTACTAACGGCTTCATTTTTATGACTTTGACAATGGTAAAACTAAAAATTCCATACATTTTGTGCGAGAAAAAAAAGTATTTGCGTGCCGAATGGCAAATTTGGCGAAAAAAATAAAAACACAGATTTAACATGAATGAAGTCCGAAGAAAATATTTCCATATAAATGACCGTGCAATATTTATTGATCAAATCTGCCCAACTGTAAATATTGAAATATATATTTGGAATGGTTGAAATCGCATTTTTTTCTTTTCCTTATCCCAGCTCATAACTTTGAAAATTATTGAAATGGCGTTGCTAAGAATGAGCATCAAGTCGTGATATCGAATTTTAATTTAATATTAATTTTATATTATTTATGAAGTAGAGATTGACTCTTTTTAAGTTGAAAAACCAGCTCGTAAAAAGAACCCATTTCAATATCAATTAGATGATTGCAAATATTTTTTTGCATAAATAAGACATAAAAAGAGATTCTATCGCATTTGTGGCTTAAAGCACGTTGAATCGGTTGCGCAACACAAATCGCGCATGGAAGAAGTGCTCCATTACAATTGATACAAATAAACGCCTGTGGGTGACGTGATTATGCGAATGAATCATCCGATTTGATAGGCTCCATTCAACGGGAGTCAATCTACGTTGATTTTAAAAACAACAATTCCTTTGAAAATCCAAGATATTTACCGATAAAAAAAATAACCGTTGTTTTTAAGTATTATTTCATCAAAGTATCGCAATGAATTCTCCAAGTGACAGACCACAGTTACGTGTGACGTATTTTCATGCATATCGATCAAATGTTTAAGTAGCTCTTTACAGATCAAAAATTTAGTTTAAACTTTAATCGTTGTTTGAACATTCAACAAGCTGCTTGTGCAAAATTTTAAAGTATGAAGAGTGATTGTGCACCAATGCAGAAGTGACCACGAACCGTATTTGACGAGTTGCATGATATGAACTTTAATATCATCGCAAATTCGATTGCAATTCATTGAAGCAATGAATATTTATGTGTGTACACGCATCTGCAATTGCATTTCAACTGGTCGGTCGATATGCTGCGGCTGAATTGAACAAAGGGAATAACAAAACGAGCAAGACTCAAGCCATGTTATTTAGAAAGTTGGTCGCCGTTTTATGTTTGGGCTTCGGTTAGAAAACGCTTTTGGGAAGTTCGATAAATGTGTGTAAGTGAATGCGCACATTGAATAGGACATGATTGTTTTGCGTTATAAATGAAATTATATACAAGGAGAGAGAATAATTGCAAAAAGGATGAAAATGCACTTGCATGCTCAGGCGCGCATATACACTCAGTAATTCCAAAGCGGTCAATTATGCGATGGTAAACCAACGGCTATTCACGATTCCGCATATTGCCCATGGGGGTGCACATGCATACTTAAAAAAAATTGGAATGGAAAGTCGATTCTCCCGGTTTTTTTACTTCGTGTCTCATGTTGTACGTCGGGATAATTAGTCTCCTTTGGTTTCGTTTTTTTTTGTATGAGAACAAAAGCGGAGCGATGAAAAAAATATTGTGCACTCGTTCTGTCAATACATGCATTGCAAACGCATTTTCAAGCAATTACTCTGCCCCTCAACATCGGCAATCAAGAAATGTGATTTGGAATCTCTTTTTATTTTTTTGAGAATCGTTTAACCGAGGAAGAGAAGAAGAAAACAGAATAAATTCTGGCCACCGATCTCACAGTCACCCGCATTTGCGTGCGTGTGACGTTCACATTAACCAACAAAAATGCATCTTGACTGATCGACATTAACAATCGACTGGACTTTCTTTCATTCTCTCTCTCTCTCTCTCTCTCTCTCTCTCTCTCTCTGGCAAAATTCAATATTGTTTATATGTTATAATTTATGTGGCTGTTGTTCTGAAAATTCAGCGCTGAATTTCGAATAACGATCAATATAATCAAATTATGTTTTGAAAATTCCCATCAACTAATGATTATGTGTGATTTTCCAGCCTTATTTTTCAGCTACTGTTTAAATTCGACCATGTGAAAATGCTTTCCAATGCTTTATTTTTTTCTTTGGGTTGCATCGAGTATTTTTTTTTTGTTCACAAGAGAAAATTCGGAAACAATATAATTTCGTACATAAAAGAATAAACGAAATTTTTCAAGCGATTCGTGCACTTCTCAGCTCAAATAAAAAAAAAAATCAATCGCGACCACTTAGAATACAAGCACTCCCACCGCCCATGTGAAAACAACCATCCAACAAATTGTCAGTTTTGAACGCATTTAAATAAATTGTAAATTATGATTTCGGTGTCTTTCTTAAATTTTATTTGAATGCTGCCACCATCACCTTCGGTTGTGTTGGCGTTTTGTCAATTTCAACTGATGGCTTATGACTCTTTGAGAGTCTGAATTCGTATTATTGCTTTATATCATTTCGATTCAGCATTGGAATGGTTCGTTTACAATAAATAAGCATAAATTCGTCGTTGATTTGTTGAAATGAACGCGATAGCTTAAATTCATCAACAAAGTAGATACAGATTTGTGCGGTACCGACAAACTTCAAAATAATCAAATAGCCGCTCCTCGGTGACTGGATAAGCAAATACAACGCGGCAATAGGGCGTGATTTTTTTTGCTAATTATTTAATTTAAGACCATTAATCACATCGGTTGTCAATGCATATTATTGTTTGGTCAGTTTGATTTGAATAAAAATTATAGGGTAACGTTCGTCTGTTTCGGCTGCTGTGTAAATCAGCACACAAAACAACATATTTTCCATCCATACCGCTTGTCGTTCAAAAAGGAACCACAAATATTTTAATCCAATTAAAAAAAGTGACCAAATATCGAAAGTCGCTGTGACACATACACAAAAGGTGAACGCGGTTGATTCATTTGCTTGTCACTGTAATTTATTGTTTTTTTTTTTTCTGTCAAACGCAAACTCAAAATTTATTCAAAGATGAAAATTATTGAAATTACTTACTGGGTTTCAAAATATAAAAACACACGTCACATTCAACGAAACATGTAAACATCCGCACCGAACTTTTTTTTATTTATATATTATTTGACAGTGTCTGGCGTTTTTTTATCTCTTTCGGTGTCGTTTGTCTTCGACATTTGTTCATTTTCGCAGTCATAAATACCGTGTGAAACTTAGAAGAGAAAAAAAAAACAATTAACTATTCTTTCTTACCACACATTTTCAACGATACATTTTCGACTCTCTAACGGAATGGTCTTCCGAATTACAAACACACATCTCTCATGTTGTCACAACAACTTTTTCGATTTGTAATTTCGATTTATTTTTTGAATTCAAATATTTGAACTTATACGCAGGCATATTTTTTGGTATGGCTATTATGTGGCTCTTATCTTTGGATCAGCGAGAAAATAATAATAATAAGACATCGTCGAAACTCAAATGAAATGCGTGGGCATTCATTGTTCAGTGGTTTCTTTGGTGTGATGTGATCATGCGATTAGCAACAATTCATGTTGAATATGAAACCAATTTTGGCTGTTGAGTAATGATTTCGACGGAATCTGGGAATTGAATGTGATTTTTAGGCAATCTTTCTTCTCTTTTTTTTTGAAGAAAAAATCACTCGGCTGAATCATCAACATCAACAAGTTATTGGATTGATTTTGATCACATCGAAGTGTTCAGATTAATTATATCATTTAATCCAGTTTTATCCCATTTCAAAAATCTCGGAAGTCAAACAAATGATGGGTTCTTGTGATATGACACAAATGTATTTTATCACAATATTAATTTGGACTTAAATTAGGAGACTTTTTTCTCATTTTATTTTCTACAAAACGATATGTGTTTTTTTTCTCGTCTTTTGTGACTTGTTCATGGAATTCTCGTCTTGTATCTACCACAGAGCAAAATTAAATGTGAATAGTCGATGTTTTGTACTTCTTTCATTCTTAACGAATCTTGTTGAAGGCTTAAATCCAGTCGCTTCGCATAAAATGAGAGATGAGCTGATATTGTTTTAACATGATTTCGTTCACGACACAATATTTTCAGTTGTTGTTGCTATTCACAAACTCTATGGAGGGTCTCTGCTTTTATTTACTTTTGTACTCGAATTCCTGCCGGTAAGCGCCGAACGAACTAGCGACTGAAGGAGAGAGAGAGAGAGAGAGAGAGAGAGAGAGAGAGAGAGAGAGTGAAAGAGACAGGATTAGAGAGAGAGGGAAATGACGACATCGTCAAATGTAGAGTCGCAGTTTTTCGAGTCGGATGTATTGGACTGTGAAGAATATGGCACAAAAATAGGTTTAAAAAGCAGCACACTCAGGGTTTTTTTAATACATGTAGTATTATGATAATGATGATGATTACATTACAAGCACAGCGACATCAGCGAAAACCACATAAAAACATCGATTGAAGCGCGATCGCGTCGCGTTTTCATATACAAAAAAGAGCTATATTCTCTATCCTTTTGCCATCGGATGATTTTATTTTTCTCTTCAACAAAACAAAAGACAATAAAGCACGGAGTTTTTCAAGAGAAAAAAAAAGAATGGCAACGAAGATGAATTACAAAATGTGAAAGACTGAACTACAAAAAAAAATCACGCTTGAAATCGTGTACATTATTAACATCAAGGTTATGAATTCGGTCGCGATCTGTGCAGAGCAAAAGAAAAGTCCCGTGACTTTGATAAGATTTTCACATAATTCATTATTATTTATAAATTTAAAAAAAATTGTTCATTCTTCGTAGTTAATCTAGAAATGTAATATTATTAATGATGCAATTCCATTAAGAGATTGTTCATTAGTTTTTTCGCCTGTGTTAAATTCACATTTCGATATAGTTTTTCATCTTTCAGTGTTATTTACATTCCACTGGTCACTACTAATAACTGTACGTTTCTAACGGTCTCTTTTTAAAGTACATGCACTTATTTGCATTTTGTTTGCATCAAAAAAAGCAACCTGTACAATTATTTTGAATTCAATTAAACGTGACCAAATTTGTTGCATTGTAAGGTATTCGCATCAGTGTTTTTCGTTCGTCTAATAAATTTCGAAGGAAAATAAAATTACATAGCATGCGCGCACCAAACTTAATTCATTTTATCATAAAAACAGCGTGAACGTTTGGCCGACCAAATGTATGATTTCATTGCCAATTTTAATAAGGATCTCTCTTTGACGCAAATACAGATATAAAGCTAAAACTCCGAATCATTGCACATTCATTCGAATAAATGCGAAAGTACCACCATTCTTTTTACCATAAATGTTGAAAATGAATTTGAGAGATTGTAAAGAGCAGATTGAATATTATTAACACGCTCAAACTCTCAATGGCATCGAAATATTGTCACACTCGGTGTGAATGCGTGTGTGTGTGTGTGCTTGAATGCAACAGCATTATGAGTTTTCGATATTCTAGCTGTCGAATCGTCATAAATAAGTTGGCATGCCATTATGGCAACACAAACTTTACATATGGAAAACCGATACCATGCTTCACTTCATAAATATATTTTGCAATCGCAAACACACACACACACACACAAATATTCATAAAAAATAATTAATTTTACGATTATTTTCATAAAGTATGGTATTTCTTTTGACATTGTCTAATTGCGACTCGTCATAAATTTTCACAGTCGGATAGAGTTGAGATCGACCGCGGAACAACAGCTGCGCACAGGCAAAATTGTGTGTTGTGGAAAAGCGTGTATTGCAGCTGATGTATAGTTGCGACGAAAAAGAGAAGAGCGAGGGAAAAGAAATCAAACTTGCAATCGCATCGTCACCGATGCCTGGTGGGTAGCACCCAACGAAATGAGCCTAGTCATAGTGTTTGAATGTTCGCAAAAATTGAATTTAATCGCACATCTCTTAAATGCAAAACGATTGCGCGATTTATTTCAACATCACACCATCATATTTTGCCATATTCTTATTATTATTGAATTCAATATAAAACCGATCATATCTGAAGCGAGAAAAGAAAAAACGAGAAAAAATAATCCGCAAGCGAAGTGAAAAAACAATCGCTGAAAATGAATGACGGTGATTTAAAAAAAGAAGAAAAAAATTAATACCATCCGATTTTGGGCTGAGACTGTAATCGTTTTATATTATTGATTATTGATTGATATGTGTGTATTTGATCTGGTGCTGGTCGAATCAAAATGAGAAAATAATGGGGTACGGCGGAGAGTGGCCGAAACACCATAAGAATGAAATCGCCAGTCATCGAATAAACTCTTTCACCACAACAACAAAAAACATGAAAATGATTATTCGCTTTCTACTAATGATCGGCTATAGAAATTCTATTGAGTGTTGAAAACGATTTCTTGTTCCTCCATTTACTAATCTGAATGAGCTCAAACTGTGGCTACGATGTTCTTTCAATTGAACACGGCAAAAAAAACATTCAATTTGAAAATGGTTCAGACATTTAAGCTGCGACTCATGCCAAACGACCAATCCAAATTGAAAAGTAAATGTTTGACTGTGAAATCATTATGCCGTTTCGAAAGAAATTGGCATACGCTCCAGATAACAATGGGTCACCATCATACAATGTATGAAGGTATCGACCAGAAAATCGAATTATGCCATTGAAGCTTCTACTATAACAGAAGCGCTGTGGCCACTGAAAGGTTTTCATTCACTTCTATCGACTCGTTTTACAACATACAATTGTAATTACCTACTTCCAATTGAACACTGTGTATTTAATTTGTTCGCAACACGAAAGAAAAATATATATATATACAAAAATGAACTGTACAGCATCATAAATAAATACGCACCAAACAAAGTAAAGAATCGAATAAAGAAAACCAGAATTGTTTTGGCATAGACTCTTTGAGCGGTAGGTATACTCAGCGAACGAGCGAGACACATAGAGAAATGGAAGATGATCAAGCGTGCACAATAGAAGAAAGTACATAAGGCATTTAATCGATTCGGAATTCGAGTGATTTTAATGTGAATGTGAGAGAGCGATCGCGCGAGTAAGTGTAAGCAATGATGCTCGTTAAGCCGGATCTTGTTATGCTTTTTAATGGGCTAAATGTGTGATGTACATCATTTTTGTCATATAACCATTTCTAGCCACAACACTATCGACTGATTAAATGATCAGATGCAATCAATTCCCTCTCTCTCTTACTCACTGCCGTCAACCGAGGTGTGTGCGCGAGTTTTTTCCCTCTCCGTATTTCTTGTTCGCAATTTAAAAGAAATCTTGCATATACTGAAAAAAAGGGCAACACGCCGAGCAAATTGTTTTTATTGCACCGTCTAAATCGTTCGTTGTTGCTCATCGGTTTTGTTGGGCGGTAATATTTCTTCATGAACAACAGAAAAAAATGCGCGCACATGCTCTCGCGAATGAAACTCCTGACCTAGAATCACTTTGATTATTGTTCTGTTTCTTCGGTGCCTTGAATCATTTAGAGCAAAATGAGAATATTTGTTTAGAGAGAGAGAGAGAGAGAGAGAGAGAGAGAGAGAGAGAGAGAGAGAGGAACTAAGCCCGCAGAATGAAGAGGGAAAAATATGATCAAAATGTTAACTGATCAGATCGGTTCGAAATTGCCATCAGTCTGTCGCTTGTTGCTCATTTTGCTCGTGGATAGAGTGAACATAAATTTCAGATAAATTCCATTTGTTCTTTTCCAATGAGATAAACGATGGTGCCGTCCTATGTGTATGAGAGGTGTTTTTGTTCGACTGAAATCGATAAATTTTTGCACTTACAATGAACACATTTGCACCGCAATTGTGAACTCTATCCTTCCAAATGAATCGGGGGGAGCGTATTTATCGTTGCCGAAAAATTGCATTCATCCATTATGAGGGAGATGAAAAAAGTGCGTGATAAACCACAAGCCGAGTGCGCGGGCTTAAAAAGCAATTCGATCATTATTCACAGCCATTTAAAAGCACGATTCGATTTCTTAATTCAAAAAAAATGCATTGGCCGCGCTTCTTTTTTCTTTCTTTCTCTCTCTCTGTCTTCCAACGTGCGGATCTTGGAAGACAAACAAAGTTATTTAACTAAAATATTATGGTCAATTTGTAAGCGCGATGTATAGTTCGTTAACATTGTTTCCATGCGCCTTACATTACCGAGGAAATCGTTTAATTTATTTTTTTTCTTCAATTTAACTGCCACGTCAAAGTAAAAAAAAGCAACACACGAACAACAGAAGAAGAAGTACAAATATGCGCTGCAGTGGTCGATCAGCGAATTTCAATTATGCTGCATAATTCCCATTTAACTGAATCGTGCGTTTCGCATGCCATCCAAAAAGTATCTTAACTCTTTATTCAGGCTCTTTTAGGTTCATCGATTGTGTGTTTACTTTCAAAATGCTGCGAATCTCTTTCGCCGCTCGCATTCATCATATCAATTTTTATTTTATTTGTTTTTTTTTTTTTTGTCTGTTATAATAAAGTATAACTTGAAAAGCCACAGAACAGGAGATAAAAAACCAACAACAGCTCATAGCGTTCTGTGTTCATAAAAGTGTGTATTTTTTGTTTCATATTTGAATCGTTTGCTTCCTTTCTTTTGGGTTTTCTTTGAACAATGTCGAAAAAAAAAACATGAGGCACCGTGAGTGAATACACACAATCACACACATAAAAAGTGCCGGACGTCAACAATTAACAAGCATCGAGCATTTCAACATATGTTAAAACCAACTCTCATTCCATTTGCAATCGCTCATCGATGTGATTTCATTGTTTTAAATGAGAAAAGCAAGAAGCATTTGCCGAGGATAGACATTTTATTATTCTAAGCAAAAATACATTGTGTTAAGTAGGTAGAAGTGGCGAAAAAGGAAGAGAATCATGTAAATGCCGAACATTATTATGAATCCATTTCCTTTGGTATTTTCTTCACTACTTCAAGTTCAATTCATAATTCTTTACGGTGGACAAATTATTTTACATGAGAATCAAATAAATTCATAAAAATTTACGCAAACGCTGATAGACTGCTGTTTAATATAATTTATTCCGTATATAATTCCACTTAAAACAATTATATGGAAATGAGTTTCGTTGGTTTGTTTTTTGTTTGGCATTTTATTACACAGTGCATTCGGAAATTTAATGATTTGAAATTCCGTTCGCTTAACCAGCATCGTTTAAAAACAATAAAACAAAGTTTCCGTGGAATTGGTGTGTTTAAATCGTCAAATTGTCAGCACAGAGGCTTATATTTGACATATAAGTTAACTATGTGATGAATTCGAATTGATTCAGTGAGTGAGTCAGTTAATTCGGAGGCAAACTATAAAAAAATGGCCAAATCTGAGCTGTATAAAAAAAACACCGCCAAATTTTTGTCCAACAAGTGTGATTCAACATTTGTCCCTTTGTATTATGAGTATTCGAGAATTTGTGTCCCAATTCCGGTTCATTTGAGTGAAATGTGTCAATACGTCGAATCAAAGTGGGAACACTTTTCGAAGATCGAAGTGAAAACGTAATGAAAATAATTAAATCGATATATTTTCATTAGGAGCATATCATCTAATGAATAGTTTCGAACCATTGCGGTGAATATGCTAAGAATCGACAGAGAAACGCACATGAAAAACCGAGGGAGACAGAGAGAGAGAGTGAAGCGGGCGCTGTCATTTTGATATTAAAAGTCAAGATCATTATTCATAAATTTAATATATTCCAGTGTATAATCTAAATGGAAATGAAAGAAGAGAAAAAAGATCAAATGAACAGGTCGCTAGAATCAAACTAAATTACTGGAAAGAAAGATATTGCGTGTATATGCTTCATTCATTGAATGGGTCGATTTAGTCGATAGCCGGTTTCGTAGTTCCTCTATTTCATATTTGATCGTTGTTTATTATTGCATACGCACTTTTCACCAAATGGCTGATGATGAAGCAGAGAGAGAGAGTGCCATGCGGAGTAACGGACCGTCATCAAGATCGAAAAGGCAGAAGTAATATCCAAAACAAAAATTCGTTCACATTAAAAATGATATCTCAAGATTATTAATTTAAACCAGAAAACATCGAAAAGAACAAACGAGCCAAAGACACAAGCAATGCACACATGCTCTGAAACGATGACGACGACGACAACAACAACACCGTCTACTCAATCTATATGTATATTAAATCACTTAACCCCCCGTGTGTGCTGTTATTTAAATCAAAATATTTTGGTTATGGTACGCGCGTTTTTTTCGTTCATTCTCGCTTATTTTCTCTCCTTCATTGCGTCTCAACCGAGATGCGTTCGGAAAATATTTTCCTCTCATTTCAGTTAATGTGCGCGCGCACATCATATTTGATGATTCTCAAAAAGCTTCCTCCAAGCATTAATAAATGTAAAATCATTTGAAAAATGAAAAGCAAACAATAACCAAAACAGACACACGTAACCGAAATGTATTGCAATGGAATTAATGAAAATTTACACATACAGATAAAGAGAGGAAGAGGGGGAGAGAGAGAAAGTTCTTGAAAGAAATTTTTTTTATTTCAAATCCAATTGAAATGCGCGCCCGCAACGCTCTCACTCACTTTTAATGCATGTTTGCACGCACATCTCGTCATTTTTTGGCCCAACATTAAACCGACACATTTTGAAGTGATTAAAGTAAATCGCATCGACCGCAAAACACACACACAAACCAATACTTTTTTACCACTTTTAATCGCGCTAAATGGGATTTTGTTTTATTCGAAATGGATTTTTTTCCGTGGTTCATTTATTTGTTCATTTGCAAAATGTTATTTTGGATTCAAAAATTCTGAAAATATTGAAATTGGAGAGATTGAAGCAAGAAATAAAGAAATTGACAGAGTTTTGTCTCTTTGAGGCACTGAAACATATTTTTTTTCCAAACTAATGCCGCGCGATGGTGAAAGAGAGGTGGTTTCATTCTGCGTTTCGTGTTAATGTTACAAACAATTAAAATTCTTTCTAATGAATTGATGGCAAATTTGCTACACTGAGATACTAGTAGCACCGCGCTACCTTGACGCTTGTACTCATCATTTCTCGTTTCATATTCATAGTCATAAGTATTTCATCCCATGTAATTCCGTATGTATTCGGCTCATGATCGTGCTAATTCTAACAGAACTGTACGATTCATTTTAAATCTCTGCCATCTCTTCACGGTGAGATGTATGTATGTTTTCTTTGGTGCTATTTTTTTTCTTCAATTTTTTCGAGATTAATAACCATTTTGCCGTGCTTGTTTTGTGTTTATCTCCATCTTCTTTGGACATCAGAGAAAAATCGCCCAAAACATATCAGACATGCGTGCAAAAGTTGAACAGAACATTCAAACAGCAGCCATCGATGCAAGCGAATGAGAGAGATGGAGCACCTACAACATACACATTCATATAGAAAGATTCAAAGAGCACATATCCATCGCGTTTGCATCGCAACTGACAGCCACATACGATGAGATAAATTCAAAGTGTTTCATTATAACGACGAAATTGTAAAGCGGCTTAAACACATGTACGCGTGGAGATGAGCGCTTGCAACAATGTTGCAAACGAAGAAAGGCCCAGTGTGTACACCTCAATCTTGAAATGGTCAGGCCGAGCATATACACAATTATTTCTCTTATTCTTTGTTTTCGTGTTTTTTTTTTTTTCATTTTATTTGTTGTTGCTTTTTTTCAGTCAAAGCAAGAAGCGCTCATGCACATTATACATTACATGTGCAGTCTGAGTCTACTACTCGAGCAGCAGCAAGCAAATAAGAAGAATGATCGCAATGTGTTCCAACTGAAAAATGTGGCATGAAAATAATAACAAAATGGCATCAATGCAATACAACAATGTAGTTGCAGTTGCGCTATGTTTGAGGTCTGTGTGTTTCATTCACTCTCTGTGCACACATCGAACCTCTCGATGCCAATTTTATCGCTGCGCAAATCTACAAATGTATTCGCCGTGTGGCAGGCTGAACGATTGTTATGTGCACCAAATGCAATTGAATCAGAGGAAGAGAGCGCGCGCGCACACACAACTAGAAATAAAAATCGGAACAAAACGAATCGCCACCAATTCGCTATGAAAGACATTTTATTTCACTCGAAATTCGAAATATAATTTATTTCCTTTGAGAAGGAATCCAATTTTTTCTTGTTCGCTACATTACGTTCGACATTTGGTTGTGGTAGGCTTACTGGGCTGGTTGACCGAAATATTCGCCACAATTCATTAATCCACAATTAAGTATTTTTATTTACATTTTAATGGTCAAAGATTGAAGATATACATGGTAAATGAAAGGAACCAGAATGAATAAGAAAAAAAAATATATATAGACGAAAAGATGTCTATCGAAGTGACGCGTTATCGAATGCACTGACCGAGCGCGAAAGGCCACTGAATTATAAAACGTGTGAAAATGCATTTCATTTTCAATTCAATGTTTGTCTGTTCTCTCATTTTTCCATTTCAATTCATTCATTCATTCACAGGAAAAAGTGTCGGCAGTCATGTTTGGCATTCAATTGCACACAGCACGGTTTTTTGATTGTGTTTGTCAAAAGTGTTCGGATTTGACTGGCTGTCGTGGCAGAACATTAAAAAAAATATATATTATTATAATATCGCATCCGTTTCACCGCTCTTTTCCCTTTACAAACGTTTTTTAATATTGTCTAAGGAGAATGCCGCAGCTGAACGCAACAACAACAAAAAACACTTCGACTGAAGTGTTAACATAGCACTTTATTTTATGCTCTCTTTCGATTATCGAATAACGATGCATTGTCCTTTTTTGCACAGTGTTGTACAGCCACGGGATTGTATAATCGTAGCGAAATGAATCGGTTGTGCCAGTGCTTTTTTTTTCATTTCGTTCACTCGCCGCCGTTGCTGTCGTTCATTTGCACCTTCGTAACCAGATCCACTGTTGGACGAGATGCGACAGCCCTTCGTTTCGCTTAACATCTTTTATGATTAAGTGTGTGCATTTTTGTTCAGTTTATTAAAACGGCGCGCGGTGTCGTGTGTTACGTTGTGTACCCGATCCAAACATTGCGATCTTTTCACGTATTATTTTTCTTTCTCCCGTTTGTTTGTGTGTGTATGTCAGTGCACAAAAAAGGCGACGTGAAAAGACAAAACATTCTTCATTTGCTTTGTATTTTTCGGATCAAATTACATTTTACAGTAGTACAGACAAAACCAAAATTCACATGAGACACGATGCTTGGAGTAATACCTTATTTTGCATACATTTTTTGTGCATTCTGATCACTTTATGTTCGAAACGATACACAAACACATCAACTAACAAGCATCGGCTTATATTTGGCGAAACATCACCAAACAAAAAAAAATTGCTTGAAATTGAAGAGGAGGCAAAAAGAAGCGCTAAATAAACTCGTCTTTTGCTGAACTAAACAGAAGTTTGATCTTGATAGATACAAAAGAATATCTCTTGGATTTCGATCCAAGAAATTGTTTACCACAACTATTGATCTCTCTTTATCTCTCCCTCCTTCTCTCTTTTTCTTTCTCGTTGAAATGTGGATCCAAGTAGATTTTATTACAATGTGGAATTTGGCAACGCTGCCAAATTTTGACATGTTGTTTTACTTTCACCACAGGATCAGAATTGTGTGTTTATTAAACATTGTTTAATGATTTAATAAGCGTGGAAGAACCGACTTTAAAAATACTAAAAATCGTTTAGAAATAAATACCGATCAGGAAACATTTTGAATAAAACGTTAATTACATTCTCAATCTACTTTTCAAATTACTCGTAACACTTACATTGAAATCGGATTATTACGTTACCGTTTAAACGTTCATTGTGTTCGGTGAAAGAAGAAATTCGTTCATAACGTTAGAAAAATAACGTTGGAAAATAAAGATGCGATTCAATGTGCGGCGATCAAACGTTTTTTTTTCTTTCAATTAGTTCAGCTTGTGATTGCTATCACTTTCTTCAATGTGAAAAGCGAATCCGTCTAATTTATTCTAACGCATGACAATGACAAGTCGTTTTTGAACTTGATTTCCTTTCTTTCTGCAATACGATTGGAATGAATTCATAAGGAGGAAATGTGCTGAATAATGATGGCCGAGCAGCCGGCAACAGAAGAAGAAAGTTAAATGCTGCCATCAATTGAAACAGCAAAAAGCAGACACACATCCATCATTTGCGTATCTCTTTATGATAGAATCTATTCGATGTGCACATGTTGCATCGTGCCCAGTGCACGGGATATACAAGTTTATAACGAACAGGTACTGTGTACTGTGATCGAAAACATCCATCAAGCACATCGAATCTCATGTCATTGCAGTGCCTGCATTTGTAGATCAAAAGGGATTTTAAATGTTCGTTCATGTCAACCGCCAGCTTTGCTGGATAAAAAACTTTTGGTTATTTATTTTTTTGTTTCTCTTAGTACAGTACCGAGTTCTTTATTTTTTGTTTATTTTTGATAGTTAATTCTTTTGTGCACGGATGAAGATGATATGCCGTGTGATCGAAACGCATGATTTTTTCTTCCTTTTTGTTTGTTGCCTTGGTACTCTTTTTTTTCGTTCGGCCGATTTTATGGCACAAGAACAAATATTAACGCACAAACAAATCTTCATAATTTTATTACGATCTTGGTCCTTTTTTTCACTCTCTCGCTCTCCTGACATGTCTTGTGTTCGTATTTACATGTGTTGAGAACGTCACCGTTCGTCATTGCCGTTTGTTGTTCCCTTCAAAATGGGAAACTATTCATTTTTGGTTGAAATGCGCATGAAATTTATTGAGCACGGCATATTTGTGACGGGGATATGATGAATAAGACGGATAAGACAAGTCAACGAAATAAACGATTGGACGAGGAGGAGAAAAGGCACACCGAGGGAACCAGAACGAAGTTCTTCAAAACAGCAAAGTGAGTGTGCACGATAACAGAACACTTGAACGAATTGAACAAGAAACGAAGTGGTGCTCTGTCAAGAGATGGTCTCGAACCAGTTACGCTTGAACAAATCAAAAAAAAAGTAAGCAAAGAAAAAAATAACAGCAGAAAATAAGTAATGCCATGACTCAAAATGCTCACAGCAGTGCTCTTCGAAGCCACCAATATGATGTAACCATTTTGAATGTACATTCAAATATATATATAAAAATGTATGTTGTTCTGTATTGCCAGAATATATCTGCACTCTTGCATCTCTTCTTTGCTCGGCAATGGAATTCCAGTTATTTAATGTGACATAAAATTTAATGATAAATTGAACATTAAATATTTAAGCAAGAAGCCATTTTCGCTTATATTTGACGTGCGATTTGTTGCTGCTTACTCTCTTTTGTTTCTCTGCATACTTTTTCTGTTGCTGTGAATTTCTCAATTTTTTTTATACGTTTGCTGTTCGCGTTTGTGGCCGAGCATTTAGTGAATTGTTTGACTCTGTGAAATGAGAATAGATCGTAAAGTCTGTATGGCGCGCGAAAGAAAGAATGATGGAGAAAAAGAGAGAGTGTGAGCGGCACAAAATTAAATCAAATGCATTTTCCGTCGTTCTCTCGTGTGGTTGACTGACTGGCCCGTTTCTCAAATTGCAATATTTTTCAGCCGAATTTCGTTCGTTATCAAGCATTATTTATGTGTACGTGCACGATGTTCTTTCTTCATCAGGTTGTCTCGTGTGTGTGTGTGTGTGTGTGTGTGTGTGTGTGTGTGTGTGTGCATGTGCTTTTTTTCGGTTGCTCGTGCGTTTGATTTTGGCAAGTAATTTTTATTTGATGGAAAAACGTTGTTACTATTTCTTGATGAGTGAGAGAGAAAGAGACCGCGCGCACACATAAAGACTGGTCAACAACAAATACGATAGTTTGTTGGTCGCGCTGTTTCTCTGAAATGCGCAGAAATATTTTACATTTTTGACGAAAAATGTTAAGTTTTGCAATAATTTTCCAGTGGCCAAGCAAACCAACAACAAAGCGAGTAAATGGTCAAAGAGAGAAGACCAATCGTTGTCGCATATAAAAAAAAATCCCATACGACGAAAACATAAAATGTGCAATCCGTACATAAATTTGCAAAATCAAAAACGATAAAGAAGTCAGAAAATGCGCATCATACCAAAAAAAGGGAAGCAAAAGTGTGTAACACAAGTCGAGAACGTCAACGATGACGACGACGGATGGTAAGGGCAAGCACGAAAAAAGTGATCACTCAACAGGGCTAAAAGCAGCACAAACACGGCAAAACATCATTTGTGACGAATATTTTTCGGTGTTGTGATTTTGTCTTGTTCGCTTGTTTTCAGTTGTAAGTCGACTATTTTTTTTTAGCTTGTGCTCGCATACGATATGCACCGTACACACATTTTTATGGGCTGATTTCGTTGGAAAAATAGACATTTTTTCCAATATCGAGTAACACATTTTTTAAGCACAACACTTTTTGGTAGCCAACGTTCGTTGATGATGCACGAAATTAATTTTTATTAATTTTTTTTTTCATCTTCTTCTGTTCCATTTCATTCAGATGTAAACATAAAAATAAAAGTTGAATTCATCAGACGAGGTTATCGCGAGTGATCAAAATAGAGTTATGGGAATGAGAAGCAGCACTTTATGCGACCTGCGTTGACCAAATGCATTTTAATATGTGTACAATCACCGTCAAATTAGTCCAAATGGTTTCTCCATGGATAAAGTTGTTTTGGTATAAATGCGCATTGCGCACTTTGGAACGAAAAATCACAACAAAAAGATTCAAAAAAGCGAAAGAAAGAGAGAGAAAAATGATTGCTGCCGGTGATTCACGGACACACAAATAACATTTTTACGACGCACCGACCAATGAAAGCATCGCATTCATTATACATTACTTCGGTTGGTGCATTCATTTGATCATTGTGAAACTGTCTTACTTCTGCTGTCTCTCTACTAAAATCTCGACATTTTTTTTCATCTTCTTCTTTTTTCTCAGTTCGAGAGACAGAGAAAAATAAAAGCAAAAAAGAAAACATACACCGAAATGACAAAAATGACAAACCACAGAATTAAGACAAAATAAAAATTTGTTCATCGAATTTCGAAGAAAAACGAAACATTATAGTTTTCTGTCTCCTCTGTAGTTTCGGTGTTGTTGCGTGCACATAGTGTTTCTTTTCATGTGGATCTTGTTGTTCTTGTTGTTGGTCATCCTACAAATTCGGTGAAGTGAATTTTGTTGGATGCGACGCCACCGCACGGCCATCGAATTTTATGGTATTGCACTGGACACCATAACAGCAACAACAGCAGCAACGGCAGCAGCCTCAATTCGATTTGTTCAATCAACTCGAGACAGATTTTCATCGCATTCAAAATGCACAAAACAAATTTCCATTAAACCCAATTCAGTTTAAAAAGTCATCTTTAATTCTCTTTTTCGTCGTATTCATCGTTTCATATATGTGTGTTTTGCATTTATTTATCGAGAATAATAAAATCGAACCATAAAAAATCGAGAAGATGCTTATTCGATCGATAGTCTGATTCTTTTGATCATCACCTGCATGAACAGATATACGATCGAGATTTGCGTACGCTTATGTATGCATGTGTGTGTGCCGTGAAATGATACGATCAAATAAAAATGACAATCGGATATCGGATTGAACTTATTGGAATTGGGAGTGGTATGTGTTTATTACGAGACGATATTGTTAAATTTTTAAATAAAAAAAGCTTTGAACTTCATAAATATTTTTTCATAAAATAACAATGAATTGGTCGTTAAACTTTTGGCCATATATATACACCGATGGAATTTCGTACTTAACATTCTTTTGGCGGCGTTGAAATGATGATCGAGACCCAATCCCAACAGTTGTGAAAATCATATTCAAATTTGGAAATGTGATATTCTATCCCGGTGGCAATCATCACGGCGATACAATAGATTCAAATAAAAGCCATCATTTTACTTGAATTACGATAGATTTTTATCGCACAGTCACATGTTTGGCCAAAAGAAATGAGAAAAAGCAGTTTTTTCGCACTCACGCAAACCAAACGATTTTTGCTTTCTCAAATTTTTAATTCGATCTGCTTGAGCAGGAGAATAATGGTGTGTCACGACATATACTAAAACCAAAAAAAATGTCACTGAATAAACAAAAATGTTCAATCGCTAACATTTTTATGAGATACGTAGTAAATTTCCACATGCTAAAAGCAGACGAAGACAGAAAACGGCTTAATTTATGTACGCTTGTCAGCTTATAGATTTTAATTTCTATTGTTTGAGCAAAAACACATCGCATTTCACAGATGTTTGATGGAATGACACTACGGCAAAAATAAATGATGTTTCCAAAGAGTTTTCGCCTAACACACAACAAACGACAAACGACATAAGAAAGATACACAGAAAAGCAAAACAAAACTTATGTAAATTTTGTAATCGAATTAAAAAGAAAATAAATTTATGTTATTTGTTAAACACAAGCTAACACCGGCTTCACTTGCCGGCCATTGATCTCCTCCGGGGCCTTGTTTTCTAATCTCTTTGCTTATTCGTTGCGGTCACATCATGAATTGTCATTGTGTCGAGAGAGTTTTTGTATTAGAAACAGTTTCACGTTACATTATAAGCTGGTGCCCATAAATTTCCAAACGTTCTGTCGCCAGTGATGATCCAACACCTACGCATCGCAATCAAAATATGTAATTCACACGAGAGACAGAGAGAAACTCATTCAAATGACCGCACCGACCAGAAATCATAAAATGCGTGAACAAAAATGAAGAGACGCGCGTGTCAAAGAACTGACCATTTGCAGTTCAAAAGCAAAGCCAAACAATTATCCAATAATTCGCTGCAAATGTGAGAATCGTTAAGCAATTGGAGCAAAGAATTGCAAACTGTACCTTTGAATTGGCTTAGGCCAGTTTTTCTTCTCAATTCTCTATTTGCTGCTTTCAAACAGTGGAGATTGCCAGCAAAAAAAAGGTGCTGTGATTCTTGAAATCCCGTTTGCTATTCTGAAATTATAATTTTTAACACGTTTTTACAGTGAGCATCGAACGCACAATTTATGGTGCAACACTTTTTTCTTTGTGCTGCTGGCCGCGCAACATAATTCTCATGAAATTCGCGCATACACATTCTTCTCATACGAATATAGAGTGCGCACGTAATGTTCGCGCAAAACAGCATGAGAAGCAGTTGAAAATAGGCTTTTATTGCGTGTTTTCTACAATGTTTTATTTGCAGTGACTTTCAATTTAGCTCCTTCGAAATGAAACTATCTGCGGAATCGGCCATTGGCATGTGCGTTCAACGCGTGTGTTGATTACCTTGCAGATCGATTGCAAACCATTTTTTTTCTGCTATTTGGTTGTTGCTATGTATTTTGTTTTTGTTTGCCGCGATGTATGTACGGTACGGAGAGCTTGTTATTCATTACATTTTCGTCACATTGCAATTGCACGCACTCCATATAGCCAAAGAATGATTTAACAAAGAAATAGAAAATCATTAGTCGAAGGAAACGACTTTGGTCTTTTTTTTTCTTCTCTCTGCCTTTCTACTTTTCCAATTTCATTTATGTGAGCCAAGTTCATGTTCATGTTTGTATTTCGAGAAATAAAAATGGTGAAAATCGGCAAGCACACTCATTTCAAGAAAGAGAAAGAATAATTCGCCAAATGATGGAGTGCAAATCGACCAATCGATAAAAGATGCGACAGTGTATGCGCATAGCAGCCAACAGAAATGTGATGGAATGAGACAGCGACAAAATGAGATGAGCATTTTGGAGAGACGATGCATCGTTTTGCTTACGACTATCATTAAAAAGTTTTAAATTGTAGCAATTAATTCATTGAATTACGCAGTTTCGATGCAATTGCAATTTACGATGTGTTTGATGTCTATTACCATCTACGCATACACACAAATATACACTTTTCACATTACGAAGATGCTTCACGAGTTTGTATTTGTTTGTTTAATCCGTAATCTTTGCATCGCGATGCATTTGCTCCATTCAATGTCGATTGAGTAAACATTTGACTCAGTCGTTCAGAAAATGAAGAGAATGAAAACAATTAAGTTAGTTCAACTTCATTAATCGCCTATTTTTCTTTGACCAATTTCGATTTTGCGGTGCGGTAGTTAGTGCATCTCGGAAAATTGAACATAACAGAATAAAAAGTCAAGTATTTAAATGCGAATCGCGTCTTCTGCTACGACAATGACGACAACATTCGACTCTTCCGAATACACAGAGAGAGAGACACACACGCCGGACCAACTGACTGTGAGAGTACACATAATTTGATTCCTATTGGATATTAATTAAAATTGAATAAAGCGAAGCGACGCACTTGAAAAAGAAGCCATCGATTCCGATCGAACTATCAATATTACGTTTTGCAAACAAACAAATGCAATAATTGAGAGAAAAAAGGCAAATAAAAGCCATCGAATTGCATTGAGTAAACAACATGGCAAAGAAATGAAGTTAAACTACACGAAACGAAACAGAAAACAGAAAAAAAGGCACAAAATCTATATCTATAAAATATATCGGTATTAAATGTGATTCATTAAAATTATTTGTGTACACAGCAAGCACAAAACACGTTCGTCGTTTTGTCCATTTCATCTCTTTTTCTACATGAAAATGTGTGTACCAACACTTGAGCAAATAAATGTATTGGCTTCTTTATTTTTGTACTTGCTCGTCGTTGTCTTTACATTTTTTTACAATTCATCCGCATGCTGTACTCTCTGCCACTGTACTGTTGCTGCTGCTGTTGAGGAGATTATTTTGCTCCTTCTGTTTTGGAATTACATTCGAAAAACATTACGTCTGATGATCGCAGTTGAAGTGTTTGCACAGTTTTATAGGAAACACAGGGAGAGACACAAAAAAATGATGCGAGAACAGAAAAAAGCGAAAAAAATAAAAGAAATCCAGAGTGGTCTGCCTAATTAAAAATGGACGGAATGAGTATGTGTATGCGCGTACTTCTCTTGATGGGTATGACTGTCGCACAAGAACAACAGAGATGGCAAATCAATCGAAACGAAAATGACTTGTTTTGGACGCGAGCAATACGCGGTTAATGTGCGTGCCGTGTTTCTGTTTAATTTTATTCATTGACATTTCGTTTGAGTTGACAACTTCATTAAGTTGGAGTTTTGGTTGTGAGCCAACAACGCCGTCGTTTACAATAGGCTTTGTGTGTATGTGTTTGTGTGTTTATATCGGATATTTTTTTATTTCTGTATTTCAATTGTGACTTTTTTTACGATCTAACCAAATTGGTATGAGTTAAATGCATCGCTGTTTCGATTGAATTTAAGCAAGACAGAGAAGCATAGAGACAGAGAGAATGAGAGAAAAAATGACTGTAATTTATATCAAAACGCCTACAACTGATCGTATTGATAACTCCTCGCACCGAATTCTTTGTAAATAATTTTTTTATGGGATTGTTTTTTCACTCTCTTCATCAACACAACAACAACAAAAAAATATCCGGAATATCAATTACGAATGTATATGTGAAGTTAAAGAGAAACGTCGATTTTGTTTCGGAAAGATTGTGATCCGAATTTCTTATTTTGATTAGATCCCATTTGGGTGAATTTTTGTGTTTAATTGCAGTGTTTTCGCGATTAACACAAATTTAAATAATACCATCACCAAATCCGATTCGGAATGAACATTTCAATGAGCATTTTTTCGGTCATTTAATTTCTTACTAAATGAAACTCGGACAATTTGGCCAATGAATTATGGTGCGGCTGTTGGAATTCGGATTTCAAAAGTAATGTCTTCTTGATTGCATATGAAAAGTGTGTGCATTTTAGCATGTGTTGTATAGTCGTTTTCAATAAGATCTGTTACAGCGAACTGTCAAAATTTTGAACAAACAACATACCCTCAACAAAATTCAAACCAAATTGACACGTTTAACTAAGGAGCCTTGTGTACTTTTGAATGGAAATGCGTTCCGAAATTCATTGTATTAGTTTGACAACACAGATCTTTTTGGAAACGGCTATACAATCATCGTCGAACAATTTATTTGAAGGCGATAAAAAAGGACAAAAAAAAGAGAGAGAGAACCGGACGAATGAAAAGAATGGCCATGCAAATTGTCGTGGAAGATAAACCGGACCGAATCAGAATCTTTGAAGAGATTCCAAACACATTGATCATTTAAAAAAAAGCACGAAGTACGCTTGAGATGCTTTGACATGAACGAGAGAAACGGTTGAGGAAAAATTGAGCGAACAAACGAACAAGTCAAAAATAGAAGCCCAAGGCGCTAGAAATTGCATACAACCAAATCTCGACCGCTCGGACAATATCTCAATAAATAATGGTTACCATAAATAATAATCTGCGAGCGCATGTTTTTAGTCTTTCGTGCTTCTCCCTCTCTCTCTATCTGTCTTCGCTCTTGTTGTTGTCGTCTTTTTTTGGTCGACTGTTGTGTCGTTCACAACATTTTATGTAATTCTCGTTTGCATTTCGGTTCTCTTTTATGCAAAACTTGCTCTCATTTTTAGGCTGCTGTGCGATTCAATAAAAACCGATTTTCCCCGTCTTGTTAAATATATATATATTTTTTTTGCTTTTATTATTTGGATGCTATGTTCATGTAATCATTATGTTGCGCTCTACTTCATTTTTTTTTTGCTTAATTCATTGTCGGTTTTAGAGAACGCATGTGTGTGTATGCCTAACGTGTCAGAGAGTATCAGAATCATATGCATTTAAATTCTTATTATTATCATTATAAATATATGTGTAGTGCGCACATATTCAGTTTTTCGTATATTCTCGCAAAGTCATCTCTTTCTTACGCTTGAGCCTCCTCTCTTCCTTTCTCTTTCATTCCAAAAAAAGAGAAGATATGCAAAGGCATCCGGCGAATGGAAAGGAGCCGCCGATCGTTCGTTGTGTGGTAAAATCAATGCGCGCATTCACTCAAGGATTCACTCTCTCGTCGGCTAAAAATACATACATATTGCATGATTCGGTTCGTGATTGAATTTTCCCAGTGTGGTTGCGTCGCATTAGCATACAAATTCCGCCACATATAGAAAAAAAGCAACTGCCATCGATCGTCCACTATTTGCGCGCATAGTGTATGTTACCTTTCTTTTTTCCTCTTTCTCCTTCTCATTTATTGGCTTTTTTTTCATTCAGTTGTGTTGTTGTTTTTAATCCACTCAAGCACTTATCGCTTAGATAGATTGCATTTATCGCTATCAGTCTCTGTGAACGCCAGAGAAAAAAAAAGTACAACATGCACGTTGAATTTTGTGCAAAAGGTTCTTTCAAAGATAACAGCAAATTCGGTCTGTTCAAACTTGATTATCGTTACATTCATTATATTCAATTGAACCGAACTCTGGCCAAATTGAAACGGTGACAGTTCCTTATTCCGTTTTCGATTAATTTCAACGATAATCGACACGAAAGATTAACATTTTTACGGCGAAAAATGAGCGATCTCGATGCGATCAATCAGCAAAAATGCAAAATTAACGAAATGAATCAGCGGCAAAATGAGTTCGAGAAGGAAGAACGAAACAAAGCGAAAAAAATATGTAAATAGCCAAAACGCACTTTATTTTGGTTTTTGCATTATTTGTTGCGCCGCCAGAATTTTAAAATGAATTGCAATCATTTTTTATGCTTGACCATTCGAGTGTGTGTGTGTTTACTTAATGGTTGCAATCACGTGCTAAGGGCTATTTTCAAAGCCTAATAAACTCTTTTTCATTGTCATTTCCAAATGAAACGATTAATCGCGCGCATGCTTACTTTTTCTTAGCGATTTCGATTATTTCATATCTTGGCGTTTGGTACATTTGCATAAATAAACTTGCAACTTCATCTAGACGAGATGCAGTTTAAATTCATTGCAAGCTATTTGTTTGGTCCGTACACAACATTGACATTTACTAATTGTTTTTTGGTCTTTTTTTCGAATGAAGATGTTGTTTTCATTCTGGAGTCGAATTAATATTTTATTACCTTCATACGTTGAAGAATGCAATTCAACAAAATTATGAATATGTATGGTTGAAGTACGTATTTCTATAAGTATTCTTGGAATCGATAAAATGATTTCTCTTTCTCTAGCCAAATGCATCCCAATAGAATTTAAACGTAGATGCTAAAGTTGAAAAGATGCTTCAGTTGCTGGACCAATTGAAAAGAGTATAAAATAAGAAAAAATGGTATTTCCTTTGTCATAAGCCGAAATACTTACAGAATGCGATAATTGCAGTAGCTTGTAATACGTCGTCGACACAGCAAATGATCGTTTTAATTCGTCTCTTGTTCGAAAGTCTCTTTGAGAAGGTGAGAAAAGCGGACCAATGCAAAGGCAGACCAAACCCAGCACAATAAATACACTTTGACTCATCTTTGGATTGCCTTGTGCACGATTGTGACTCTTTTGTTTTGCTCTTGCTTGCTGGCTGTCTCGGTTTGTGCCGTTGTTCAACAACAGAAAGGTCAGATGGTGTTCAAGCAAATTAAACAAATAGCTAATTATTCATGTTATCTTTCGTTGATAATTGGATCGTTTTTCATTTTGTCTCCGCATATTTCGTCTCTCTTCGTTCTCTTGCTATTCTCGTTGATTTTGCGATTGTTCGGTACGATTCTGCTGCAATTCTATCATGTATATTCATTCGAATTCTTGTTGCTTTTCGTTCGTTCATTATTTCTCATTTGGTTGAAATCGGCCACTTTTGGCTATTATTTCAAATAAATCTAAAATTTCCATGCTTTTTCCCATTACACACAACGACACATTTGCACTTTCAGTGTTTGCCATGCGTTCATCGTCGTTTTACGTAGATTTTTACTGTGGCAAACAATTGCTAATGTGTGTGCTCATTTATTTTGTTCTTATCCATGTTGTCTACACACTCGCTAAAATGATATCGAATGGAATTTAATTATATCTTGCGGGGCCGTTGAAACGCAACAATAAATACCAAACAGAATCGACCGATGTGAAAAGATTCGCTTCGAGAAACAAACAAATAGAATCGAGAGTCATTAATTGGACTCCACATATAGAAAATGAGACACATCGAAAGAGATAATGCAATGGCATGAGTCATTTTCGGGGTCGGTAGTGTCATCAAAGTTTCATATGTTTAACTTTCTACGAATGTAAATAGCATAAAATATATTATTCCCATCGACAATTTTTGAAGCGTCAATTTTTCGTCGAACACTCAAAGAGAAACCGTGAATATGTTTTTGTTGGTTTTATTTTTCGACATACATATTTCAATTTTATCTTGAAATTCACTTGCCTGACCACCGACTTTGCTTTTGAATGACGTTATCAGTTCGGTGAAAACCCTCCGAAAATATTTTTCGGTTGGATTCGTTGAAAGGCCAAATGGCTGTTGTTTTAACATACATTTTACATAAACCAAAAAAAAGAAGAAAATGTAAGACAAATACAAACAACGAAGATGACAAAATGAGATTCGTATAAAAACAACACACACAAAAAAAGAAGGAATTGACCGACGAACAAACTCAAGTACACACATATATTTTAGCTTATTTTTTTTCGTTTCGGGGAATAAGATAACGAAACGCATAAACAAATTTAAAAGACAAACCATGTTGGAAAATGAGGAATGCAGTGTTTGCTCGGTGTTCGCTCTATCTCTATTGTCTGAAAATTGTACTAATGCGCTTTTATAATAAAGTGACACATAAATAAGGTGAACGTTGTGAACATTAATCCATAATTGTAAAGTATGTTCAATTTTTCAAGGGAAAAGGGAAGAAAACGAAGAAGAATGACGATGATGACGACGACAACATGCTGAAAAGAGTGCAGTTGGTGTGTGCATCAACGCGAAGATACTGAATTTGTTACACACAATCACAAATTCGAACAATGGTAACTGCATTGCACTGATGGAAGGAAATATTAACGGAATACCATGCCAGTTTCAACAGCTTCTTATGGATCGGCCGGTGTGAGATATTGCTGTGTCTGCTGTGAAAGAGTGCACGCGCGCACGCTCACTCGAAAGAGCGAGGCTATGACAAATGTCATTAAAATAAATTATATTTTACGACGATCTATGTAAATTCATTAGTGATTTTGCGATTCTGACAACACACACACACATATATATACAAAAGAACTTGTGTACACTGTACAATTCTTTAAAGCTTATATAATCCAGAAATGGAAATAACAGCAATCCCATCAACAACATGCTGCAATAATACCACAATTTCTTTCTCGGCATAAACATGTAACCAACAACGCTCGAATAAAAATGATCATATAATTTGTGAAATGGACTTGACCATGTAGTTGATCATACTCGGGGAACATGTCAGTGCTCATAATAATAACAACAACAACAATCGCCAACAATCACTGCAAATGAATTAAAAGCCGGCAATATTAACAACGTGACGGGGCGAGCGCATAAAATGCAGCACATAACATAACACAAACAATAAATTTATAAAAGCGTGCGACAAGATTTCATCGTGGAAATTAACTAAACAATGATACTTGTGCACAAAGCGAGATAAAAAAAGACATACACACTTCGACACACACACACACACAAATACCACATACAAGGGAAATACGACGTGGTGAAACGCTTTAATCAGACATAAAGTCCAGTTAATTCGGATGAATCAGAAAATGCATCCCATTATGTTGGCTTTACGAATAATTAAATAAAAAAGAAAGAAACGACACGTTGTTTGTGTATGTAATGTATGGAATGTCTGCCATTTGTAGCATCAGTTTGAGCTGACAGTTGGAAAAATGAATTTCCTCATCGCATTCTCTCACTTTCTGTCGTAGGATGGTGTGTGTGTGTTTTTTTTTTTGTTCTCTCGCGAGATTCGAATAAAAAAAACCACACACAATGGCGGTCGTTACCCGAATGTATTTCGAACTCAAAAACCGCATCAGATAATTCGAGACAAAAAAAAATTAGACAGATGAGAGAGAAAAAATATATATGGGGAGAATTCAAAGTGCACGATTTCAACGTGAGATTTTCGGTATGTGTGCGTGTTCGGTGCGTGCATTGATACTTTCTCAATTTCTTTGCTTCGAATATAACACGAAGCAATTCATCGCTCACAAAACTGAACTTTGATTGATGCACCATTCTTGCGATGATTTATATTTTTGATTGTTTTCTTCGGCATTCTCTCTGTTCGGATACGAGAGATAGTGAAAAAAGGAAAGAAAAAAAGTCGAGCGTGCGCTTGTTGTAATGTGAAGCGATGTTCCTCGTTTTTCATTTAATTCACTGATTATTATTGTTGAGCTGGTCAAAACGAAGAATCGTCGACGTACTTTTTCTTATTCTTTTTCTTCTGTGTTGTTATTCATTTTCATTCCATTTGCGGTGTGTGCAATCACAATCTTAAATAAATGGATGACTATAACTCTTAAACCTTTTTAAATAAATCTCATAAGTAAAGAGTTTTTTTTTCGGTTGTGTGTTTGGTTTGTTCGCTGTCTCGTTTGCGTTCAAATCAAAAATGTAGCTTGAAAGAGCCGTTAGTGTATGTGAATAAGTCAAGGTGTGTGTGTGCGTGTGTGTGAATATCCAAATGGATAGAGAACCAACAACAACCGAAATTTAATGAAAAACTGACTGCTTAACGTAACAATAATTGTTAATATCGATTTTATGCGGTTGTATGAGTAAGTTGACGGAATAAAAAGAACCAGAACATAAACCCAAAAAAAAAGAACAAAACAACAAAAACGACCTAAGCCTAACAGATAAAACAATAAAAAATACGGTGAGAGCAGATCATTTAAAAAAAAAAAGTAAAATGAAACGAAAAAGAGAGAGATAAACAACATACAAAATAAAGGAGAAAGAACGAGAGTCGAAGAGCTCCGATTAAATGATCGTCGAACAGAAAATAAAAGCATTATACACATATCGGACTGAAAAAAAAAACGAATTAAATTCACATTCAAAGCAAAGAAACACTCTACTCGCATATGTGCACCGATAATCTGCTCCTCTTGTCTGAATACGTTGTTTTGTGTGTGTGAGAGAGTGTTTTTTTCTCTCACTCTCCTCCTTTGAATGGGAACAAGTTAAATTATATTCCTTTTTAAGTTCGTCGTCATCATTGTTGTTGTAGATTTTTTTTTGATATTGGTTCGCTTTTCATTTTCGGGTCGGTGGATTTATGTTTTTTTTCTGTGTCGTTGTTACGAGCGAGTGTTTTGTTTATGTTTATCAGGGGATTCGTATGTCAGGACGGATGAAACGAGAATGTGCATTAATAGTAACGATAATTTAAGGAATACGTGACGATAGCGATAAATTGATGATGCGCGTTTCGAAAATATTTCGATATAGTTTCAGGTAGCTCCTCAATATATCGAAACGTGTGTTCATGATTGCCGCTTGTGTGTGAGATGATATTATGCCTTTTAAACGATTCACGCGCGCAAAAATCCACATAAATGAGAGTAAGTAAATCGATATTTTGCATTTTACATTGAATGAAAGTGATTTCATTTATTATAAGCAAAATCGGCATCTTGGGCCACTGTTTTGCCGAACACGCACCGCATGACATTATTTCCGTAGGAATGTCGTGTACTTTAGAATGGGGTATAAAGCAGACAGACCGGAATAATTTATTTTAACTAATCTAAAGTCTGATTAATTTTCGGAAATTAATTTCAAGCAATAAATTACTCAGTTTGGTGGTGGCGACGGCGGCAATAGCGGCAACCAGTCACTCATGCATCTTAATTTCGCTTTGATAGTTCGCAAGGTTATTTATCGTTTCATTCCCATCATTCGTTTATTGCGTTTCTCTCATATCGTTTGTTTCCTTTTCATTCATTTGCATTTTTTGAGTGGATGCCTCGTCGTGATCATATTTTAGACGATTACGAATCGGTTTCGGACAATAACAAAATTAGTCATTTGGTAATTTGGACTATGCATCGACGAGATGATTTGTTTGCTGTGAACCGTTCAACTTTGGATATGTGCCAAAAACGAAACGTTAAAAAAACGAATCAAGACATAAGCTGTATGGAAATGTGAGAGAGGAAGAGTGATAAAGGACAAATCGAAATATTCCATTAACAGTCAAGCTAATTTTTCATCTATTGTTTTTATATACCTCGAATCACACAAGTAATCTGGAGGAAACAGCAACGGTGAAAGAGAAAAAGGTAAACGGCAAACGTCTGTCATCGGTAAGCTTAAAGAGCAAGAGAGAAGGAGATGGAACGTTTCTTGCAAAAAGCAAAACAACGTAAAAATGACAAAAATTTAATCCTCCGTCTTGCGGTTTGTTCAAACATCAGCGGTTGCCGTTGCAGACAGCGATCGAATGGGATCGAGTCCAAATCCATTAATTTATTCTCTTATGTTTGTATTGTTGGTGCGCACAGTCCGCGATGTTAAAATAAAATTAATGAATACGAAATTCTATTTTTCGATAACATAAATTAAGAACAGTGATATTGGTTTTGAGCTGGCAGGCGAAAAAGCCACAGATCTCACACCGAATCACACTCATACACGTGCATGCACAAATTCCCGAATGCATTTGACATGATCCAACCAAATTCCATACCGGCATAAAGGCAGCGAAAAAAATATATGTATATATTTACTCAAGAAAGACAAATAAAGCAGACCTATTAATATGGATAGGCACATTGTGCGACAATCGAAACTTTTTGAACAAAAATTGAAATGAAGAGTGAATAAACCGAAAGACAGAGAGAGAGAGAGGAGGAGAGAGATTCATCGGAGTGTATCAGTGCCGAGCATCGATTGACATAAGTGCCGGTTTCATGTATTCGCATTAAGCGTTAAATCCTGAAATATGCTTTTAATTTCGACATTTCTCGCTGAGACAATCGTTGTTGTTGTCTTCCCATCGTCATCATACATTTTCGATCGTTCGACCGGCGATTTCGATTTGTGTAAAATAGATTGGCCGCAGCTAATGCAATCGCACTCAATCCATGGGACGTGACATCAAATTTATGCAAAACCATTACCAATCTTGACTGATTTGCGATTGATTCAACTGATTTTTCACTAAGAGCCTCATTTATATTAATGCACACATATATATCGGCCATTTTTATTTATATTGAAAACTTTTCGGTTATTTATCGTACATTCGAAATTCCATTAATCAAATTCCAAATGCATTACAGTTTCTTCCTTCAATTAAAAAGAAAGATCCATACAAATCGTATATCTCTGTCGGGGTGCAGAAGATTAGGACGATCGTTCCATCAATATCTGTTTTCTCGGTAATTATCATACCATTTACCAAAAGCGGCGCAATTCATTTTCGTCGCATTATTGAATTTTTTTTTCTCATTTGTTCTTTCGATATACGGTTTTGACCACCTACACACCATTTTCTCTACGCAAATATGTATGAATAATTGCGGTAAATGTTTAATACTTTCTTTACAAAGAGAATTTTAAAGTAAAAAAACACACACAGAGATAAAAAACATCTAAAGGTCTTACATGCACCGGAACGAATACCTTCAATTCCGCTATCTTTCTTCTCTTTGGTATACATTATTTTGTGCGCGCCACGATGTGACTTTCTTTCGATTTTATGTATCTGTGTTCAATTGATGCGCATGCCTGTTAAACAAACGCGCACCTCAACCAATTCAATTCGATTAAATTGCAACATTGCGTTTCACTTTTTTCATGCGCACCATGAAAAAAAATGCACATACACTCCAAAAGGAAGATGAAACAATGCCCAATCGAACGGATTTATGTTATCCAGTCTTTACAAAAGTAATTCGCATTCAATAAGTTCAGCCTTTCAATGCACATCTCAGCATTTTTTTATACTCAGCGATACACACTCTTGCGCACACCATTTCAACAGAATTCGATGATTGAAATGATAAAAATGTGACATAGTGAACGTGAATTATTATATTTATTGATAATTATGGATAACAGGCACACAAAAAGAGAGAAAAGGAAAGAAAAAGAGCACCATGACGGAAGATGCAACAAATCGAAACGCATTCACAATACAATATACACACTGTCTCGCGAATAAAGTGGAAAAATGTGCGTTTTTTCTCTCTTTCGCTCACACTCTATAGGTTCACGATATATTTTTTTTTTTGGTTTGGATTAATACAAAGCGCAACCATACTCATTCACTCACTTTTATCTTTAGCGCTTTTTTCTTCCTTCTTTGGCTGCACTTTTTAAGACACGGTACCTTGTGTTGGTAACCAAATCCAAATTGGATAATATGCGAATGCGATAAATGCCATGCAGTACTTAAAATTACAGCCGGAAATTATTATCGTTTCGTACAACCATTCATTGCAAATGGGATTGAGAAATTGCACATTTTAACGCGTAAAATAACTACTTTACCCAGATTCATCAGGAGTTGAAATCCACGAAAGTGACCCAGTATGCATGTTGACGAAACAAAGTGATCTCATCTCTTGAATGTTGTTAGCCATTGAATGAGGCACTCAAAAATCGTGCAAAAATGCATTAGTCAAAGTAAAATTCCATTTGCTCGAATGGCAAAAAAGAGAAACAAAAATTCTCTATCGATAAAGTGGAATCGATCTGTATGTTTCGGAATTTCATTGGTTAAGTCATTAAAATTCATTGCATCTACAACGCAGCGTGATCTATTGGTTGAGCAATTAGCTATTTTTTTTTTATTTAATCAGGTTAAAATATTTGTCGATGCTATTAACAGGGTTCCTTGTTCGTCTTTGGCCGTACATCTATCTCTCTGCCTATTTTTTCGCTTTTAAAAATGTTATAAAACAAACATTTGATTATGAAATGGAAAATTCTTTCAATGAAATCATCTTAACCAATAATGGTAATGTTTCGAGCGGAAAAATGTGCAAAATGTTGGCGATCATACGAAATAAGAAGCAAAAAAAAAAAAAAAAAAAAAAAAGAAAAAAATTCAAAGAGAGTAAGAAAGAGAAGGAGAGGGAGGGAGAGCAACGTTTAAACAGTAATTTAACAAAATGACTTAATGCCAAAGTTGCACCCATTTTTGCATTAAGATTAAGAATTACAGCATTTCTTGCCTTTTTTTCGTTGCGAATTTATTTGTGTTGCCATGTTTTGTGCATATATATTTTTTTTTATTGGTTGTTGTCGTCAACAGCAGCAGCAAACCGAAAGGAAAATGTCTACCTTTTATTATATCGAAAACAACATCACACTCCATTTGGGTGAATGTGTATCGTAGATAGAATGAATGCCGCACCAGAATGCTTAATGTTATCGATCGGACGCTTTTTTTTCTTCTTTTGTATTATTTCTTTTCGTCTTCTTGTGGCTGCAACAAACGCGCACTGGCTGTTATTCTGCCTCTCTCTCTTACTTCCAAGCATTGATTGCTGTATCTCTCTAATGTACAGAGATTTTCAATTGAATGCCCATAAAAAAGGGCAATAAAACAAACAAAAACTACAAGTCACACACATACAGCAGCAGCCAAAGCAAAACAAACGAAACGTTAATTGTTGCATAAGAACGCGTAAATGTCTGTAGACATCACTGCTCTCCGATCGTAATGAATATTTATAATTTTTGATGCTTGCCATTCGGATTTCCATTCCATGTTATGGACGGCGCGAACCAATTCGGGTCCGCTTTTTTTTATTCTTGTTGTTTCTTCTCTTTTCGTTGCTATCGATTAATTAAGGTATGTGTTTTCGGACAAAATGATTTAAAAATTTTATAAAAGAGCAAACGAACAGCGTGGATACTAAACGAACGAAGATCTTTTGGGTCAAATATATACACACAAAAATAAACGGTGGCCCTTCTCGAAAATCGAAACAACTTGGAAAAAAAATCTAAATACCGTTACAATTTATCAAGTTTTTTTGCATGTTGTATCTTTGCTGCTGCACTTGACACAAGATCGAAATCAAATACTCGCACACACACATTGAGAGAGAGAGAGACCAAATGAAGACAAGAAAAACTGCGATGACAACTAACAAACAAATGCAAAAATTGGAATCGCAAACCCAAATCTCTCCGGTGCTCTCTAATGTTGTTTTTCGTACAAATGGATTCGGAATTGAATGTGCCGGGTGTTTGGTGCGCGTGAGCAAATCTACGACCAAAATTGAAATGTTAAAATATAAAATATATGTGTGTGTGTGTACGGTGGAAAATTCAATTCGTTTGTCTTGAAAACGGGCTCATAGACACAAGTCTCATGTGTTATGTCGATTCGTTGTGCAAAAAACCACACATTTCTTTCATTTTTTTATTTCTTTCTTTTTTTCAAAACGATCAAGCGCAAATGTCGTCGTTTGAATGCAATTTTATGTTCGCTTTTCTGTGCGATGTATTTTTAATTTATATATACATACTTTTTTCAAGCTTTTATATCGCGTTGTGTGTGTGTTTGTGTCTCTTTCACACTAGCCCGATACATTCGTACTACCACTGCCGCCGGACTGCATACGATTAATGCAGACATCTAACTGTGGTTTTAATTGCAAAGGCTCAACCGTACCATATATAAATCTATTTGGAATTCAACAGGCTGACATGTAAATATGTTTTGGTTTTTTATATGTTTGTATTTGTATTTTTTCCAGTATTTGCCGCAATTGCATAGAAGAGAACATACAAACGAAAGAGAAAAAAAAACTTCATCATTCATTCCACTCGCGTTGATTTCTCGCGCGCATACTTTTTGGCATCATTCGCATAATTCCACATATTTAAACATTATTTTATGCTATTTCAAATAACAAGAGATAAAAAAAAAAAACAAACAGAAAAAAGTATTTCAGATAAATTCTCACATCCATATGCGAAAAGTGTCGATTACCCTTCTTTTTTTCTCTCTTTTTTAATCGTCCGCGATTATTCATTTGAACACATTGTTGCAATCTAAATAGTTTTCCATTTTAAATATTTCATTTCAGCACCACACTTTGTGAAATCTATCGAGCGATGTGTTTGAAATTTTAATAATCGACATCGATAACATTTGCAATTCTTTGTGTTGCTTTCAATGGATGCTTGTTTGTTCTTCTATTTCATTTTCACATGGCCAATAAACTTGCACTCTTGAAAAATGAAAAGATGGCCTTTTCTTTCATTAAAAAAAGGTGCAAATTCACTTTTTTCTGTGAACACATTTTCGCTAGTATTTGCTGATGATGAATAAACTTGAGTCTATTTGCTTAAAATGTATATATTGCATGATTTGCATAGCTGGTGCGTCCTTCATTCCATTTTATTGAGAGAAAAATTGAAAATAGATACGTGATTTGTGCATAAAGATGCGATTAACAACAGACGCTTCGTGAATTATCTTATCCGATCTTAATGTGGATAAAAAAAATATGCAGAAAATTACAATCTCAACTGCGTGATATAATGCACATTGTAAACGTTTTCTTTAAATATTTTGCTTGCCTAACTAAACTGTGTAGGTTTTTATTCAAATAAGCGCTGGCATTTGAAATTTATAAATTAACAAAAGATAAACTCTTTTTGTGTGAAAAAAAAAAAAATATTTTGTAAAATATTGAATGTCAAACATACCTTGGTGCTTGCAGTTCTCGGTGTTCCGTCCAATGCAATTGCATAGATTTCAATTTCGTAAACATCAACGCCGGCTTCACGATCCAATTCGGCTGCCGTTGATAAAATACCCAATTTTTGATCAATGTCAAATAAACGATCGACTTGTCGACCATCACCAGTCACATTTGTTACAAAATATTCAATATCAATATTGTTCAAACGAGCCACCACCGTCGTAATGCTCGTTCCAATCGGTTCATTTTCATAAACACTTGCAAATATATCATTATTTTCAAAAATCGGTCCATTCGTTGAACTATCGCCAACGGTAATCAATGTCACATAGGCATCAGAACTTTTTCGTTCACTTTGTACAGCTTCGTCGGTTGCTTTAACCGCCAGCTGGTATTTTAATTCGGTATTATCTTTGTCGAGTGATTTTTGTAGTGTTATTGCGCCGGTGCTGCGATGCAAACGAAACAGATCGCTATTTCCGCCAACCATTTCATATGTCACCAGTCCATTTGTGCCTGAATCAGCATCACGTGCGAATACATTCATTATGACTGCACCATTTCGTGATGATCGTAGTTTAGTTTGTGGTAAAATTGCTGCGTTCATCGATACAAACATTGGCACCGAATCATTAATGTCTTCAACAATAACGGTGCAAATTTTTTCGGCTGACAATCGTTTCGATTCGGGTATTGCTTGATCCGTTGCCACAATTGTTAATTTAAATGTGTCAATGGTTTCGCGATCGATTTCACGCAATGTGAAAATAACGCCGGTGTTTGGATTGATGCTAAAATGACGATTATTATTGCTTGGCTCTTGATTGATTAGCGTGTAAATTACTTTGCCATTAACACCAGAATCAGGATCCTCCGCGGTGACGGTCACAATTGGCGTTTTAATCGGTATTCCTTCTTTGATTTGTCGAACGATTGCGGTGCTTGGAAAACTTGGTCGATTATCATTTTCATCGATTACCATTACATTGAATTGAATTGTTGTTTGCAATCTTGGATTGCCACCATCTGTTGCCGTTATATTTAATGTATACGATGTGGTCTCTTCATAATCAAGTGGCCGATGCAGATACAATTTACCAGAAATCGAGTCGATGTGAAATGTATCACGTCGATTGCCAGCTGATATTGAAAATGAGATTTGACTATTTATGCCCAAATCTGAATCGGTAGCACGGAAACGAATCAATTCCATGCCAACTGATGTTGTTTCATTAACCGAAATTTGGGTATCGGTTTGTGTGAAAATTGGCTCATTATCATTTTCATCTAAAACTTCCAATGTGATCGTTGTGTTTGAGCTCAAGCGATTCCGTAATGCGGCATCGTGTGCAATAACCGTTAGTTTATACGATGATTCTGTTTCGCGATCTAATGTTTTAGCGAGTGTCACTTGACCGGTTGAACTATCAATGGTGAAACGACCATCTTGATTACCATCAGAAATGTAATAAAATACATCACCATTTAAACCTTCATCGATGTCCACCGTATAAATTCGAATCAATTGCGTTCCAATCGGTGCACCTTCGGAAATCTGCACTTTGTATGGTGTTCGCAAAAATTTCGGCTCATTATCATTCAAATCCAAAATGAAAATCTTTATTTTCACCGTATCTTTGAGTCGAATCATTCCATTGTCGCTGACCGTTGCCTCGAGCGATATAAAATTTTGACCGGTCGATTGAACCAATGCCTCACGATCAAATTCGCGTGCCGTTTTAATAAAACCATTTCGTGGATCGACCGTGAAATCATTTTGTGTGCTTGACAATGTATAAATCAATTCAGCATTTCGACCAATATCAAGATCAATGGCCGTTAATTTGCCAACAAATGAATCGATCGGTTCATTTTCGGTGATGCTAAATGTAAATGTTGAATTAGTGAATTGTGGTGCATTGTCATTTTCATCGATTACATGAATAGTCACCGGAACGGCTGAGCTACGTGATGGTACACCACTATCACTACACAATACTGTCAATGAATAGTAATCATGTTCTTCACGATCTAATGCCTTCTTCACGTACACATATCCATCGGGAAAGATGCCAAAGTTATTATCTGTATTTCCTTCGATGATTTTGTAGCTAATTCGACCATTTGCACCTAAATCCGCATCGGATGCAGCCAATGCAAAGAATCTTGTATTTACTCGTGTCGATTCAACCAGAGACGTTTCATAAGAAGTATGATCAAAAACTGGTGTATGATCGTTTGTGTCTTCAATCCGAATATTAATCGTACACTTTGACGAGAGTGAAGTTTGTCCGCCGTCTTTTGCTGTAATTTCAATTGTGATAACTGTTTCGGGATCGGCGCGAATCGGTCGATTTAAATATAAAACACCAGTTGATTCGGAAATTCGGAATTGATCCTCTGGATTATAAGTCAAACTGTATGTGATTCGGCTATTTATTCCCGAATCTTTGTCGCGTGCTCGTGATAAATACACTTCTTGTCCGACGGCTGCATTTTCTGGCAATTTAATTTCATCATATTCCTTCATAAAAACTGGTGGACTATCATTTAAGTCCAACACCGAAATGTTTACCATTGTTTTTCCATATGCTAAACCAGCCCGTGCCGCAACACTCAATGTATAAAATAAAGTCGCTTCGCGATCGATTAACTTTGCCGTTCGTATAGTTCCAGTGTGTTTATCAATTTCAAAGTTACCATTTGGATCACCATAAACAATAGCATATTCAATTCGATTTTTATTCTGTCCGCTGATTTGTGCTTTTCCAATTTCACGGCCGATTTTCGCATTTGTTTGGCCAAAATCTTCGGTTATTTGAAATTCATAGCCGGCATACGAATCGAATTCAAGCTCTTCCATTTTGCTATCCTTTATAATTTCAACGATTGCATCTTCGGAACGCATATTATCACGATCTTTTGCTGAAATCACCAAACGATGCAACGGTTTCTGCGATGAACGGAAATTCGAACGCAACGAAATCTCACCGGTCCATGAGTCAATTGTGAATAAACCATCGCCGCCACTTTCTAAATTATATGTTATAACAGCATTGTCGCCGGCGTCGCGATCATTTGCAATCACTTTAACAATTGGTGTATCGGTGGCTGTATTTTCGGAAATCGGTACGAAATATTGTTTTGGATAAAATTCCGGTCGATTATCGTTAACATCTTCAACGGTAAGCAAAACAGTAGCTGTTGCTGATTGCGGTGGTATGCCTTGATCTCGTGCCACGATTTGAATTTCATAAAATGCAATTACTTCTCGGTCCAATTTCAATTTGGTAGTCAATTGACCGGTCATTGTATCAAGTGCAAACACATTTGGATACTTTTGATTGACGCCAGATTGAAGTGAATAGGTTACACTGCCATTCGTTCCTTGATCATTATCCGTTGCAGTAAGCATTGCTACCAATGTATTTGGCGGTGTATTTTCGCTGAGCGTTACATTTATTTGATTTTGCGAAAATTGTGGTGCACCATCATTTTCATCTAAAACAATCACTTTCAATTCGGCATATGAGTATTTTGGATTTGGTCCACCATCACGGGCTGATACATTTAAAACGACAGTACCTTGAAGTTCACGATCCAATTTTGCTTTTGTTGTAACCAATCCAGAAATCGGATCAATTTTGAACCATTGACGCGCATTACCCGATACAAAGTCGTAGAAAATTTGTGCATTTACGCCGGTATCTTCATCGGTTGCCTCTATGCTAACCACATACGTGCCAATCGGTGCCAATTCACTTAAAACGGCCGAATATTCGGATTTCTCAAAAACTGGATAAGCATCGTTAACATCATTTACGTGAATTATTAAGTTTGCCGTTGCTGTTCGTGGTGGTGTACCTTTGTCAGTTGCAATAATTGTCAAATTGTACGTGCTGATCTCTTCACGATCCAAAATACCATTCACTCGTACAATATCAAAGCTTGGTGTATTTTCCAATCGAAAGTGTTGCCTTTCATTTCCGGAGATGATTTTAATATTCGTATCACCATTTAAACCTTCATCCATGTCAACAACATAAATGGCAGCAACAACACTGCCATTCGATGCATTCTCATCGACCGTGGCAAATGTTCCGGTCAATGGAAAGTATTGAAATCGTATAACTGGATCGTGATCATTTGTATCGAGTAGGTTAACAGTGACATAAGTTCGTCCATCTTGACGTGGTGAACCATGATCGCGTGCGAACACAGTAAATACACAACTTTTCGGACAACTGGCACCGGGCTTGGCTGTCGTCGAACATGTTGCCTGTTGCTGTGGACATGATAAGTGTTCTGTCGTTAAAATAACACCAGTCTCTGGATCGACGGTGAATTGTGTTTCAGTTTCGGATAAATAATATGTTAATTTTGCATTATCACCCAAATCATTATCGGATGCCATCACCTGAAGTACTGGTGTTCCCGGTGGTACGCTTTCGTTTAACGAAACAATATAATCACTGTGATCGAAAATTGGTGGTGAATCGTTCACATCCAATATTGTCACATTCACTTGAACGTATCCAAGTTTTGGTGATGGTTTACCACCATCTCTGGCTGATATATTCAAAAAATAGAAACCTCGTGTTTCACGATCTAGTTTTCCCGTTGTTTCCAAATGTAAATATGATATGTCACCGCTTGGATTTGTTGTAACGGCCAAACGGAATTTATCATCATGATTTCCACTCACAATGCGATAGTCATCTGTAACACTATTGATGCCAATATCTTTATCGGTTGCGGCATCCAATAGTAGTCGTGTTCCCGACTGTGCATTTTCCGAAAATGAAACGGCAATGCTTGGCTCGGGAAATTCGGGATAATTATCGTTAGCATCGAGTACATTAATCCGTACTTCAATTGGATATGTTGGTTGACTTGATAATACCACTAAATCGTATCTTTCACGTTGTTCCCGATCCAATGGTATATTTGTTTTTATTTCGCCCGTATTTGGATCGAGCGTAAATTCACGCGGCGGTTCATTAAATCGATATGTAAAACCAATTTTTGTTGGTATATAACCGACAACCGTGCCGCGCGGTTCATTTTCTAAAATTTCAAGCGGTACACGCGTATCAACGGCACGCGATTGCATTTGCGATGAAAAACCATCGGCCGACGATCGTCGCCGTGGATAAATAAAACTGCTATACGTTCCTGGTCCAGGTCCGTGTGCATTTATTGTGCTAATTTCCATACAAATCATTAACAGCAACAATAACATTGTCGCAATGGACGACAACGACAGTCGTTGTTGTCGCATTAAACGAAGCATACTGACACTCAACCACGAAGTTCTGAGCGTCATAATTCACCTTTTGTAGCTGCTTCGTTACAGTTCAACACATTTATGGCTGTTTGTTTATGAGCCATTACCACAATTCTTCAACAAAGCCATTGCACATATTTTTGTTTTCCATTCAGTGTGACTTTGAAAACCCTTCGATCACTTTTATACTTTGCCGACAACAAGCGCAAAGACACTATTATTCTTCTTCTTCTTCTTTTTGTTTTATTTATCTCTCTTTTTTTCCTTCGACTTTTCTTCGAAATACTTTTTTCCCTCTTCTTCTTCTTCTTCGAATCGTTTGACTTTTTTCGCGTGCTCTTTCTCTATCTTTGTTTATGTTTTAGCACTGTTTTGCACAATTATATGGACATAATTTTACACTTTATTTCGTAAAACATTTATATGTATTCACAATTAACACTTTTTTCTGAGTTATATTGACACTATTATAGTTGTTTGTTGCAGTTCAATGAATTTTACTCTTTCTAAACAAAAACAAATAAAAAAAAACGTTCAGTGTATTATGTATTGTTGCACTTAGTCTCTTTCGGCCAATTTCTATTGTGCGTGAAGTTCAACTGTGGAAGAAAAAAATAGAAAAGAAAAGTTTATGAGAATCGAAATGAAACAGTAAAAAAAGCGAGAAAAAAAAGAAAATATTTTATTGTTTTGTGAACGTGTGCTCGAAAGGGAATTCTTGCGAATTCACTCTCAGCCATCGCGAGAATGCAAATGTTTGAAACGGCTGCTGCAGCACCACCACAACAGCAGCAACACCAATGACCTCATTAAACGCTCATTAAATGGTAAAAATGTCGTTTTTCTCTCTATCTCACGTCGAAGTCACCGGGTTTCATATTAAAACCATTCGACTGGCTTATATTTCGATTCAAATTCTCTAATGATGTTGTATTATGTCTTCTTTTGCATCGAGTTTTTCTCTCTTTACTTCTCGATTTTCTTACCCTATCTCAAATTCTTATTGTTATCCAAATGATATAAATGACATAAATTAAAACACACAACACAAACAGAAACTGTCATCCAATAGGGAAATCGTTAAAAACTGAGTTGAATTGAATTGTAAACAAAAAATGAATTATATATTTCATTAAAAGAGATGAATTTCTATTTATACGAATCATGTGCAAACGAGAGCTACAAAAGAGAATAGAAGTAAGTGAAAGAGATAGAGAGAAATAGGGAGTAGTAATACGGTGCAAAAAAAGTGTACACAAACTGCAAATCAATTGAATAATAACAATAAAACAAGTTTGAAATATTTCCATTGTTATCACAGGCGCGCATGTATGCCGCTCTACCTATAATAACACACATACCAATGCTTTGCAAGTGAATAAAATAATAAGAGAAGCGCATCTTTGGCACAACAGTACGACAGTGATGACACGTTCCAATAAGCGAGAGGTGAAAGAACAATTTAAAGCATTGCAAGCGAATTGAAGAGAAAAGAGAGAAAAAAAAGCAGTAAACAACGACAACAACCAAGAGTAGCGTTGTCAACCTCAACGAAAATGAGAAGCAACTGCAACAAATGCAGACCACAAGAAAACAACACACAACATTCAGTAGCGACATAACGACAGAAATAACAATAGCAAAAAATTGAAATATAAGACAATTTCGTTTCGTTCATAAAAAAAATAAGCAGAGCAATGCTTTAGATATGGAGCAATTGCCGACAAAACCATTTCTAATGTCGACTTAATAATATTTTTTGCAATCGCGTAAAAGCGATTGTTCAATGATCTTGTTCTTGAGTTGTTGTTGTTGATGATGATATTTTTGACCAAATTCAGCGAGCAAAAGAACATTTTTTAAATTGACAATGCGAAATTTTGAAATCAACCAATAATAATAACAATTGTTGATGGTTTAATTTTGTCTTTATTTATTTGTTGGGTTTTTTGTTTTTCCGGCCTTTAGAGCCAGAGAAGCAGAGTCTGGGCAAACATAATCTTATCATGACGGCAAAATGTTCAGCCTGTCTTTGAGCAAATATTGTTATATGAAAATAATGACGTTGAACGGGTAAAAAAATATAGAATTGTAAATAAAAGAAGAAGATAATCAAAATAGACAAAATGAACTTTTTCGAAATGAAGATTGTAGTTACTTAAATATAAGTTCCAGCAGAGGAACTTGCATATAAATATTTGAATTTCCGAGTAAAATACACAGATGTTTCAACAAAAAAGAAAAAGCATGAACATTTTGATGATAGAAAATGCGAGAGAGCTAGAATTGGAAAAAAAATGGATTGTTTAGTATTGGATTGATCGTTGTTTGCTCGCCAAATGAGAATCGAAAAGATGATTTCCACATTCACAAACACACACACTCAGACGAAAAATAATGTTGCCTTACTCAAACATACAAAATGATCGATAGACACAATATAAGCCAGGCCAATGTCGACGAAACATTGAGATTATGTTGCGTTTCAACAAGACAAAATTCCAACGATATTTAACCGTCCAGGTACACACATATTTAAGGTAGAAAAAAACGCAACAACAACAACAGCAGCGAGAATTCAAATCGAAAAAAAGTCAGCGTACGCAGATAATGAAGGAAAACTTAAAAGATGTGTGCACACCGAGAGCAAACAACGATACAGCGACCAGGAGCGGAAGAGAGAGAGAGAGAGAGAGAGAGAGAGAGAGAACGAGAAGGTGAGTTGTGTGTTGCATACACGTCTCTTGCATCTGTGGCCATTCGGTTCATTTACTCGGCAGAATCATTCGGTTTGGATGATCGACTCGCGCGTTTCTTGTCATACACGGAATATATTTATGACAGAAAAACGGGTTTATCTGCGTTCGTAAATGATAGAAACACATTTGGTTGCTGCTCTTGGTATCTCTTGAGCTGTAGATGATGCTGTTGCTGCTGTTGATGCTGTTGTTGTTTTTATTTCAGTCTCTTGTTTCAAATCGAATATTGGTTTTGCGTTTAGAGAACGTTTCGTTCGTTTTCTCGCTCTCGTTCACATCTCATCGCATATATGTGTATACATACGTGTCAACGCGTAAAAAATGTCGTCGTATTTTGTTCTTTTGCATTCAACATACACCCGAATATGTGAGAGTGTGCATCATGTTGTTGAGAGAACTTTTCGCTCCTCACCAGACACAAAATATTTAGTTGGAAATTTGTCGTTTCGTTGTATGGTGTATGTGTTTCTCTCTCTCCCTCCTTTCATTTTCCCTGTTCTTCTTCAATTTTGCTCTGTTCGCATATTCTCAAATGGAACAGACACTCTTTATTCTGAATATTCTTCGGCGATTCGCATCTCACAATTTCATTAGTACATTTCATTTTATCTAATTTAAATTAAAGTCCATTTTTTGCCGAGCTATATTTGCAATGGCATGACAAAATCTTTAAATGGCAAAAATGCATTTAATTTTGAAACAGTTATCGGCGACGTTGTTGTCATTAAGCATATTTTCTACCTCTGTCTCATTGTCTCGCTTTCTCTCTCTCTCTATCTCTTTCTATCTGACTCTCGCTCCCTCTATCTCTCTCTGCACCATCTCTGCAGTTAAATCAGCACAAGTGCTGCGAGTCAAACAATTATACAAATGAAATGAAATTATTATATTACAAAGTATTTCAGCTGCATGCTTCTTCTTCAGCTGATCTAAAGAATTTTTGCTGTTTTTCTAATGCCATTTATGATGATAGGTTCACTGTATTCACGCCGTGCTTATTAGCGAAGTCTGCACATATTTTCCAGTTTCCTGCACATAAAACGCAAGCGAAAATATGATTTGCTGCCAGTTCATATTGGCCAGATGCGTTTTGCTGTCATGTAAGAACTACTGGCTTTTCTTTTTATTAAATGTCATCTCGCAAAAAGAGGCGCGGACAAATCTTTCGAAAAAAAAAAATGTGCAAGAAACGCAAAACAAATCAATGCAACAAAACTTTTATCTCTTTCTCTGCTCACATAGTTCGAACTGAAAGTGTCTTGAACTGAACGGCGGCCAACATGAATACTACACAAACAACCAATGATTATAATATAATAATGAAAATAATAATCGCCGCACTATTATCCAATTTTTCTTTAATCAAATGTGGGACCTCTTTTATGTATGGAACACGAACGTGTGTGTGTGTGTGTACGCGCGCTCACGACAGCAAAAGATAGCAAAGTCGCTGTTCGTTTTGGTATTCTTTTATTTCGACTCATTCGTCTGCTCTGTCTCTTCTGTTCAAGATGGTTCGCACATCGAGCGATTTTGTATTTTTTTTTTTTCGTTAAATATTTTTTCTATTCAAACATGTTGTTAATCTTTTTTGTTGTTGCTGCTTTTGTTCCGTTCGAAAGGTGAAAAATCGTCAAAAAAATGATGGCCATTTTTCTTTTTGACAATGTTAAATGTTTCTCTAAGAACATTAACCATCATCAGAATGAAACAAGAAAAAAATCATCATGTGGTCAACTGTCGTGTGAATTATACCAAAAAGATATTTGTGTACGAAAATTAAATATATTTGTTAAGTCACCGAGTGAAAATATTTGAATATTGGTCAAATTATGGCTTTATTTGAGATGGTTGTGTTCGTTGTCGTCGGTCACTCTGAGATCGGTGTGTTGATTCACAAAACCAAAGCCATTTACTTTGAATCGCTTACGCAGATAAAGATGATGGAGAAAAAGACGAAATGCACAACGTTTAATGTTTAAATATATATATATCGATTATGTTGAAAAGAGCCAGAATGATCCTGTAATGGAATTGTAAAGTGAATGAAGTTAGGTGAGAAAGCATAAAAGCCAAAATGAGTTCTTTGAGACAAAGGAAACGTCTTTGAATCGAAAGAACAAAACAAACGAGCGAGAAGAAGAGAAGAATAGAATGAAACGAAAAAAGACGACGAAGACGACAACAACAAAAAAAAAAGAAGCCATGGGCATAAAACATCAAGAAGAAAAATTAACAAAACGTCTAACGACGGTTCCGAATATTAAATGAGTGAGTATGATAAATCGAAATTCAGTGAAAAACGACAGATCGACCACAGCATCGAGAGTACATCGAACATCAGTGTGGTGAGTAACCTGTGCCATGCATAGGACACATCATATTCCAAAGCGACTAAATTCATTCTTGAGCTTCTTTCCTGCCCGGCTCTCTCACTCAATTGCTTTTTTTCTTGCGTTCTTCATCTTTGCGAGCGAGGGAAAGAGAGTTAGCGAGTAAGTTAAAACTCATCTTCAGACGGCACTCGGAGAAATATTTCTTCGTTTTGGCATTCTTATATTTTTCGCTCTACCTCTTTTTTCTTTCGCATTTTTGTTTTATTGTCGTGATTCTCACCGTCTTCGTGACGTTTTTTTTTTTTATTTCGTTCTTGTGTGTATCGGATTTGGAACCAACACCAATCTCCACCGGCATTGGATATGACGAAGGCGTTTTGCACCGAATCATTTAGCAAAGAAGAAAGCAACAAGAAAAAAAAATATGAACAAACCCGACTATTTATATATTATTTGCCATAAGATCAGAATATCGACAGATTATCATCAATGACCCCCGAACACTCATAATTGTCAATAGATTTCAAATTGATAGCGCGCGCACACCGAAAATTTTAGCCTTTGTGAATGCAAAATTAAATGATTAAAAACACCTGATAGCAGACTTTTATTCGCTCCGGAACGCATTTGTTTTTTTCTTTTATTAAAATGGTATGTGTGTTGTTGTTTGGATTTTTTTTTCTGTTGCTCGTTTGTTTGTTCGATCGTTGTGTCTTTTGTTGAAACAGACATTCCGAACAGCGATTCACATTGGATTTCTAAGAAGTGACAAGTTTTGAAGAATTTTTTTTCTCTCTTCATTTGGCATTTTTCGTTCATTTTGCGAAATGAATGGCTGACGAGTGTATTTGTTGCTGTTGTTGATTGCACAGTAAACGAACGAATATTTATATCAATTATTTTGATCGGCGTCTTACATGGCGAGTGCATTACATGCTCACTTGAGCCTGAGAATAGACAAGCATACAACATCAAAACTTTACTCATTCCTACTCATACAAACACACACACACATGCCTGTTCTCTGTGGCGCATCTGTTGTGTATTGCTCACGTTTTTTTTTTCATTTCGTTTCTGTTCATTGTTTATAGCAAAAACAAATATATAAATGCTATTTTTGTTTTACTCTCGTTCGTCGCATGAATATTCATAAATCGTGAAGCGTTTAATTGAGTGCGTATATCGTCTAATTGGACGATAAAATTTGCATTTGATCTGTAAACGATAGGTTTGTTTGAAATTTTTCTAAGCAAAAACATATGACATAATTGGCGCGTCCTGTATCAATTCTCTCTTTTCAGTTGATCGTCGATAAGCTATCGAATTGGCAATAGAAAAACATGAATTCTCGAAGTAAAAAAAAAGAAATGATTATTGTTAAGTATTGAAAAACACGAATTTTGATGCGAAACAAACGAATATTCGTTGAAAAGTTCACTGGCTGCAAAATAACAATCAAAATGTATGTCGAGAACTTCCACAGGCAATCGATTTTTTTCTACTTCTTGTTGTTCTCTCATCAAATTGCCCGTTCAATAGATGAATATTTTATGCGCAATTTCCTTGCATGTACAATGATGCTTGATTCAAAATGCCAAATGGACATGAAAATGTGTGTTTTGGGCTTTCGATTGAAAACAATAATAAATTGATTCCTTGAAGTTAACGATTTGGAACCTAGCACAAGAGATTATACATCTGGCCAAAACGAGCAATGAAGCAACAACAACAAAAAAGAACGATGAAAAGAATCATCGAAGTAAAAAAGCGAAGCAAAGCTTGTTGGGCCAACTTTACCGTTTCACAAGCGATTTATGCGATGATTATTTCAGCGCGGCTAAACTGTGCCACATAGGTTTGGATGTTATTTGTTTGTTGGGTTGCTGTTCGTCTTTTCTTATCTCGTATTCCCATTCACTCTGACATTCTATCTTCTCGGCTGGCATTTCTTTGGCGTTCAATCAACACTGCACTTAACATTGATTCTCTCTTTCTCTATGTCTCTCTCGCTCATTCTTTCGTTCTGTTCGAAGACTTTGAACACATGATCGCGCGCGCACATTGAAAATCCATAACAAAAAAAAAGAAAAGCAAAAAATCTTTGAGAATGTTCATTATTTTGCCGTTCGCATTTGCATCTTTTAGCTTGACTTGCGTTTGCAAAATGTATGGCCATGCAGTAGATATTGGCCGAGCAAAGTGAGAATGTTTTTTATTCTCTTTCGATTTTCAAGCAAAACATCGGATAATTCAGCTTTATACAAATTATGTAATTGTATGCGCGGAAAGAATAAAATGGACACACAGGCAACCAGAATTTAAAGTGCATTATCATCGGACATGTGCTATAAGTGTGCTTTTGGCCAGCACATCGAACCGCTAAAATTATCAGTGCCAAATGCTGGAAGACAGAAAGAGAGAAAAGCAAGGAACAGTCGAAAAATAATCGTCTGTATCTCAACTTCTTTCAAACTTCATTCCATAGTCCTCTCTGCTCTCTCTCTTTCTCTTGCACTTTCATACACTTTTTTCATTGCGATTATCTTATAAGCGCACTTGCTTGCGCACTGGTCCATGCGACTTTGCGTGAATTTTGTTTATTGTTCACAATCTGAGTGTGTCTACATTTGAGCTGCATTTGCATGCTATTTGAAAACGTATTTTTCCCGTTGTTTTCGATCTTAAACCGCATTAATTTTATTTTGATATTAACAAACTGTTTGTGTTGCAGTGTGTGCGCGCGCGCGCTCAATGTAGCTGCCTTTTTTAACTTCTTTTCATTCTTTCTCTGTCTCTCGGTGTTTACGCCATGCAAAACAATTAAAGGCTATGTGCGCTTGTGTGATTTTCGACCGTTTCAAATTGAAACAAACATAAACAGAGCCTTCGCACCGTACGAGAGACGTAAAAGTGATTTTCGTTCGAGTTAATTTGAATTTTTGTTTTGCAGTTTTGCACTTGAATGGAATTTTTGGTATGGCATTTGGTGCAGCCAACTTCATTATTTTCCAAGCGCACATTTGAGCACGCATTGCATTTTACATAAACAATTCCTTGCTGCAGATTTTTTTTTTTGTGTAAATAGATTGTTTTTCCAAGGCGGTGATCGGTCTGTGTTCGAATTCTGATCAAAGTATGTGATTTCCAACTGTTATTTTTTTTATCAATCAATCGCTCGTTCTTTGCCGCCCGTAAAACTTTGACACATTTCCTCGTTTGTTTGTCGATGTATTTTTCTTTTTTTCTTTCTTTTTCGGTGCAAAAACAAAATTAATTTCTTTAAATTCCGGATCGAACAAGAGCTTGTCTTATTTACAAGCACATAAACATATTCCGTAAAACAACTGCGCGGAAAGATAAATTCTAAGGCGAGAGGATCGAATGGCGAAACAGTTTATTGCCGATAAAAACATAAAATCCAACTTCAATGAATGTTTTACAATTGCTTTAAAACGAAATGGCTCGGATATCGTTGCTTCGCTCTTTTTTCACATGATCTGATTGGACTTTTATTTCTCTCTCTCTTTCTCTCTCTTTCCTTCTCATTTTCTCGCATTTTGTATTCTCTTGATCTAGAGCTGTTGGAGTTTGCAACAAATTAACGGCATGCAAATATCACATATTTTATGCTTTGATTTCGTGTTGAAGGATGGCTGGTATCACATTGAATGGCATAATCTGAACTTTGTTGCGCGCAAATGATGTAGAAAAAATAGAAATCCCCACGCGAAATGGTTTTATCGAAAAATGTGCGCGTGTGCGTTGTATTTCTGTCTATTCAACGCTATCTATTTCTCTCACTCTGTGTGTGTGTGTGGTTGTGAAGAAAGAAAAAGGCTTTTTCCGCGCTTGTGATGCCAGTGCAATGACAAAATCTGAACAAACGTTAACATAGTAAAATCAAAAGAGAGCAATAGGAAAAGTGAGCGCTAATATTAACGGTGCACCAATAAATTAAGTGGTAGAAATAAAAACAAAGCGACCAAATTGAAAAATTCCATTTGAAACACGAAACATGCAAAAGTCGGTTAAAAATTTAACAGTACGTTAGAAATATCTTTGTATTAAATCGAAAAGGATACACACAAAACGATGAGAGAAGAAAAAATGAGTGTGTGTAAATTAGAAATGGAAATACACCTCTATCGTTGCCCCTCTATTCCGGTTTGGCATTTTAGATGCAGTCCATTTAAGTCGCACAACGTGTATTTATATACAAGTATTTGAACACTGAAATGGAGCAGAGAACAAACAAACCAATTTTCAAATATTGTGTATCACATACACAATGCAAACATCGAATTTAGAAATAGAAGGAAGAGAGAGAGAGAGAGAGAGAGAGAGAGAGAGAGAGAGAGAGAGAAAGATGACAGTACGAACGATACGGCTTTGTTGCATTTACAAACGACACTTTACACTTGGCACATTACATCATGTCGAATTGATTTTGACCACGTTTAGGTCACATTTTTTTGTGTGTTGTGCCAGTCAAAACGAAGGAGATCATGACTGTGCAAATGTAATGTTGGTGTTCCTTTTTTGTTCTTTTTGTCCGGTTTGCTCTTCCGACATATTGCAATCGACGTTCTGTCTAAGTGCGTCAATATTCTTTCAAATTCTCGCCCGCAAACCGTCGTGCACCGTAGAAAATCGTCGATATTGATAAACGTAGTGTGCCAAAGCGATGTTGATTATTTTCTTTTTCTATGTCGAATGAATGGCCGGCCACATAATATTAACACACATGTATAAGCCATCAATACAGTCTGTGTGAATATTATGAATAGAGCGAAAAGTGCAAAAATTGTTGATGGAAAAGAATCGGAAAAAGGAATGTTTAGAGAAAAAAATAAAAAAAATAAACACATCGTATGCAATGATCGCGTCCGACAATGAAGGTGTGGTGTGAAACGTTCAAAACTCTCTTTGGCTCTCACTCAACATGTATACACATTTTCAATTCAATGCGATATTTTTCGTTCGAAATCTCTGCCGCGTGGTGTTTTTTATTGAGTCTTTTTTTCGCTGTCGTCGTCATCGTAGTTACAATGCTGTTTTCCGTGTGGCTCTTTTCTAAGAATTTCTTTTTACGGTATTTTTTTTTGTTTGTTTGAGGATTTATTTGTTGCCTTGTTGTTACTACGTACATACCTACACAATGCACATAAAGGCGATAGCGATACGGATGGACACGAAAAAAAACCCAGATATACGAAATACTATATACACTTTTTCTCTTTTCTATTCGAATCGTTTTTTTTTTTCAATTTCTTTCTCGTTCACTCACATCTGACTTACGGACTGACTGAGTTTGTGTGAGAGTGTGTTTTGTTGAAATTTTTGCTCTTTGTGTCGTTTGAACAATGAAATTCGATACTGTGAAGAAAATATGGTTTCGAAATCCAATCGAGAGAATTAATGCATATATAGAAATTAATTCTTTAGCTGTCACATGGGCCGACAGGTTTTATCGTGAATTTACTTTTCTTTTCCGTCACATTCGTTCCGAAATGATGTTATGAAAGAGCATTTTGTGGATATGCGACAAAACGAACGATCGACTTTATGTATGTGTGTGTATGTTTCGACACGAATTTTATATATTTTTTTTGTCATTTCTTTCATTTCTATAGCCCGAAATGGAGATCAAAATTCTTAGATAAGGTTAAAATTATTGTTTTTCAATGGCTTTATTTTTCATCTATAAAACATGCCTAAATCGCCTTTTTTCTGCCATTGAGAATGAGTAATGTCATTTGAAATAGGTATAAAATCGGAATTGTCGCATTTGACAATTTATTTCAAAGGCCAACCAAATTGGGAGGAAAGACTTGCACCACATTGGCGACGAACCCAACATTTTCATTTCAACCACAATGGAAAGTGATATGATTATTTCGATCTATTGTTAATCGAATTAAAAGGAAACTTGCATTGTCATTGGTAATAATGGGAAATACACGGTTTTAATGAAACCAATTAAAATGGTTTTTATTTTCAATCGAAATAAGAAAAGAAGTCTACTGCTGATCACAGAGAAGCATCAATGTGAGGAAGGTTATCATTCGAAAAAGTGTCATTTTTCATTTGAAACGGAACATTGATCTCATTTTCATTCGGTTTTCACTGACTCATTTACTTAATCAATTTTTTGATAGAATAAGAGATAAAATCAAAATGGGATAATTTTTTTTTCTCGTTCTTTTCATCTTCTTTAATCTTTTAATTTTCCTTTTCTTTGATCTCTTTTCAACATTACGAAAATAAATTCTTTGAAGTTATTTGCATCAAATTTACATGTTTTTTTTTTTTCGTTCGTTTGCACCAATTCAATTTATTGCGTGGGTAAAATTAACAGGTTGTTATGCAAAATATTTTCGGTTTTGTCAATGTATAAATGCAATAAATCTCATAGTTTACCAATGGTATTTAAAAAAAAAAAATGCGAAATTTGGTATTTTGATTGACATATCAAGCTCCTTAAGTCAATATTGAGCATCTTTATTGAACTCGAACACATGTATCACCAAAAACAGATATCTAAATTGCTAATAAATTCAGATACACAAAATCCCAACAATGGTGCTCAAGTTGATACTTCAGTCAATTTAATCGTGTTCAAAATGGTCACACAAAAGCAAGCGACAAAACGCATTGTTAATAAGACACACAAATTTGGTCTGATTTCATATATTAAATGGCCATTTTTTTCATCATATTTAAACAAAAATTCATAATTACATTTCAAATAAATGCAAACTTAAACGATTCATTATATCGCAAACGGTCTCATTATAATTTTCGAAAATGACCGCCAGCTCTTTAAAACGCGCACGAGGGAGAGAGATAGAGAAGAAAATATCGATAAATTAAAATCATTAGATCGTTGTGGTAATTATTTGATGGCTTGCCATCACATTCGTCGACTACACATTATGGAAATGAATCTAACGAAATAAAACAAAACCAGCGAAAAATAGAGAGACAAAAACACTTATGAAACACCAGCGCCAAAAGATCGATCGATTGATTGAACGACAGCAAAATGATGCCGGCGGAATGAAATACGCATGTCATTCGTTTAAAATAATAATTTATTCGATGGCGTTTAATGAATATTTTCGGTCGGCTGAACGATTGGCTAATTGCCAATTAAGAGCACAATTAAATATAAAATCAAACACTGCAAAAATCTATTTAAAACTTAAATACTAACCGTAATTTCGAAATGTCACATACAACGGAAAAATTCCACAATATAAAAATCCATAAGAGTTTTTTTTTTGTTTCTTTCTTCGTTCATGCACAAGACAGTTTCACACAAAAACTAAAGTAAAAAAAAATACACAATTAATGTTTATATCGAAGGTAATAATTTTTTCTCATCATAAGTACTCATAAATAAATCAATAGGCGACACAAAAATCACGTTGGAAAAAAATTTCAGGCCAATTTCTTGCGAACAACAGGAGAAAAAACAAAAACCAGTTGCAAAACTATGAATTTTCAGCGGCGTACACTTTTACAATTGCACAAACACACGTGGAAAACAGAACGACACAAAACTATTTTTTTGTAAAAAAAAAGAGTTTTTCTTCTTCGTCGTTGCTTGAATCGCGTTGGTCGTCGTTTAATCACTTAGCAAAATCTCAATTAATTGCCAACTGAATTCGATTGTCACACGCATAAACATAAAATTCTTGCGATGATATTTATGACAGACAATTAAATGGTTCTTTCTCTCTCTTTATCTCAGTTTCAATATCAATATTTTGATGTCGTTTGATCATCACTTTTTCTACATTCGACCTCATTCAGTTTAAATTGGCATGCAATTAATAGAAAAATTCTCAATATGTTTATCCGTATACAGCATTTTCCAAATGAAATTTATTCGTCTTCTCGTTGTCGGTTGGACTATCTGATTTATCATTTACAGATGCCGATTGCACAACAGAATCCACATATCAAAGCCAATTGGCGAATCGAAACCAATAAACACAAAACACTTTTGCTGAACAAAAACCGCAAAATGTCCTTCTTTTCGCTCGAACTTTTCTGATAAACACACTCACGGTATATGTGTGCACGCGCAACCAAGCGACAACACAAACCGAAAAAAAAATGGGATTATTTATTTTTATTTCAATTGAAAACCATAAATTTTGTGTGCAATTGTCGTTTATTTTGTTATTCCTTCCTTTTTACTACATTGAACACCAGTCGATTCAATAGTACTATGTGGCCGATTCCTTTTTGAATCTCCCTTTCGAGTATGCTGGTTTTTTTTTCACTTTCTGCGTTGTTTTCGTTGTAAATAATAAAAACGTAGCAAAAACTATAAATGACAACAATTTTTCTTTTTCTTTTCTTACTTTTAAGCCACTGTCTGTTTCTTTTTCTCGCTCACAAAACAGTTCAATCAAAATTCACAGTATTTTTGCGCAAGCACGTTTTAAAACAGAATTTAAAATAAAAAAACGAAATATAAAACATTTGCGTTGAGAAACGATGAACAACAAAAAAAATAATGAAACGTACATGCGCGACGCTGTTCTCAACTAACTCACGATCAACTTGAAACTGACAAAAGCACCGTGGCTAGATCGATGGCAGAGCCAAGTCGAGCTTGTTGTTGTTGCCTGCTGCATATAGCTAAATTGCACGTATCAAGAAGAATTTCTTCGGTGCCGATGGACGATGATGGTGAGAAAAAGAGCGAAAACACAAAGTACAGACGAGATCAAGAGATGTAAATAAAACGTGTGTGTGTGCGCGCGTTCGTGTGAGTGTAAATACACATGAAAAACATTCCAGTGACAGCGTCGATGTGTGCGTATTTGATCGTGCTTGTATAGTACTATTTGTTGCACTGTGCGCTCGCGCCTTCTGAACCAAACATGTGAAACAATCAAATGTAAAGTGAAAAAGAAGAGAAACAAAAAAAAAACCGATTCGATCGGTGAGACTAACTGAGTCAGTGTTAGTTGATGGCGATTCCATATCAATTGTGTGCCGGTGTATTGGTGGAATTTCTAGTTTTTTTTTGTATTCCGTTCTTTCTCATTCTCGTTTTTTGTTACAATTCCTTTTAAAGCAACCATGATCGAATCAATGTATTTGAGTTGCTACAACACACATACATATACGATCACTTACGACCGTCGAAGATTCTCAAATACGGAATCAAATGGGAAGAAAGAGCAATAAACACATGCAACGAAGACGACGATGCTGATAAAAAAAAAGCCAATGTCTAAAGAAGAAAAATGCCAATCGAATGGTTGTTCTGTGATGAACAGAGATGGAGAACACGCACACTCTTTCAAACGTGGTGATGATGAAAATGCTAAGAAAGCCATTTGAATTTGTATTTACCTGTGTTGTCATGTATGTACATTGTACACACATATGGATTTGGGAAAAAAATCGTTCTTGTTGTTTTGTTTTTTTTACTTCTTTTTTTTTATTCGACTACGATTTTGAAAGAGTTGGTTTTAAGCCAGAAAAATGATCTAAAACGCACACAAGCAAGTGCAAACGAAATTTTGTCATTAAAAAAAAGACAAAAGAGAAAGAGAAGGAGAGAGAGAAACACAATGCAATGTGTAGCGTAGAATGAGATTCATTGGTATTGTTATCGAAGGAATTTTCGTTGTGCGCATTGAGACACAGCAAAAATCGTCAATGGTTTATATATCGATGACTATATATACATTTTTCGCAAATTATGTTCGTTAGTTGATGTGATTCAGTTCACATCGTCTCTATATGTGTACGAGGAAACGTTCGGTGAGTGCTTGCTGTGATCACACAGGTACCAGGGCATATTTGTAGTTTTAGCTCTTCGTCGTTGACGCGCTAAAATAACATCAAAAACCGAAACGATGATGATATAAAAGATGATGATCGAAACAAATGTACCAGACGCTATGATGAAAAGGGACGAATGCGCGCAACAGAATCTCAACCAAAACACCAACAACAACAACGACGACGACAACAACTAACACGCATTCGGTACGAAGAATGCTGTTTTTGCTGCTGGTACTGTGTTTGTTGCTTGTCTTCGTTGTTGTTGTCGTTGTTGTCGTCGTCGTCGTCGTCGCCGTTGTGCAGTCCCGCAAACCAATGCACCTTTTTAACATAATTTTATAATGAATTTAAATTGCCTGTTTAAAAAGCGAACAAAAAGAAACTCTCTAAGCATCATCGCTATGCAGCAGCAGCGCAGCGTAGAGAATGTGCGTAGTCAAACTGTCCCTTCGAATATATGCATTCAATCTGTTTTCATGGCGTGTGTGTGTATATTTTTTTTTCTCTGCATTCGCTCTCGCTAGCTCGATTTAATGCTGCTCTGCATTGCACATTTTTCTACCCAAGAGAGATCCAAATATGTGTATAAATTGCATCGATTTCTTGTGTACATTGTTTTGTGCATTCAAAATTATGCGAAACGGACAAAAAGAGAGTGAGAAAGGGACAGGCTGGATGGTAAAAATTCAAAATGTATGTGTATACGCGCCGTCATGTATGCTCGATTCGAAACCGAGTCTTTTCGTCGCGAACGAATTACATTTTAATATGTCCAACAAATTTGACAAATAATGTGCATTTTACTTCGGCGAAAGTATTTTCGCATTCAAGTTGGCCTTTTTTGTCCATACATTTTCGAATACCGAATGCACAAATCAATCGACAATGACCCCCCAAAAATTAAATGACGATTTGAATGATTGGCGAATCATTTGAATGCATTGTTTCTTTTGTTGGCCTTTTAAGTGGTTGATGTTTTGACATTTTTTTTAGTATTTTCTTGATAACATGAAAGCCATTTAATTAAGACAAAAATAAAATTCAATCGATAAATGTACGCAAAACTATCTTAGTTAAATGTATACTCTGAATGGTAAATCTTAATTAATCCACGCGATTGTTTTCATTTCATTTAATTGCTTCTCCTTTTGAAAAAATTAAATGCGCCTCACTAATTTCGTGAATGAATCGAAATTGATTCGAGTGAGCGAACGAATAAAATGCGTAGTAACGATGAAATGTGAAAATAATGCGTTTCGCGTGTGAGAAGCATATCCTAGCCTTTTGTTGGCCGTGACTTGCCATCCCAAAATATATGTTATTCGTAAATTCTATAATAATATACAGGCGTAATAAAAATTATTTACGTGCATAAGTGTTGCTATTTTTTTCTTTCAGTACACACACAGTGTGTGTATCAGCGTAACGGCAATGCATGTTCATGTTCAACACACAACAACATACGATACGAGAAATGAGTAGTGAACTGAGGAAAAAATTGAAGAAGAAGAAACATATTAACAACAACAATGCAATGCAATGATTGTGCAGTAACAAAACAAAAAAGAGCATCGAAGAGAGCGAGCGACAGAGAGAGACAGAGCGAGAAAAAAACAGGTAGAACATATAATAAATACATGCAGGCCACAGGCTAAAAAGTGTACAGGTACATATGCATTGCTATACACACTGTCTGCCCGTCATTTAACAAACATATCGTGTTCTCTCTCTTCGATCCGTTCGTACAACTACCATGCTATGTTCGCGTGTGTGAATGTTACGTGAGTATAGGTAATCGTACCTGTGTGTTGTAATCCCAATTAAAATAGTGTTTATCATCGTATTCTTTTCTTTCACACTGCTCTACAGCGTACATTCTATACACCGGTTTCCTTTTGGCTACTCTATTTCATGATTATTATTGTTTTTATACGTGCGCTAGTATGTGTATTGGAATTGTTATTGCCCGTACTGTTGCCGAGATACGGTCGCATACACTTCCAATTCTTCAGTTTCCATCGTTTCATTCGGTCGCTCGCACATGTACACATCAAACAACAGTCATATAAGAAATATAACGTTTTTGCATCTCTTTACTTTTGACTTTCTTCATCAGTCGCTTTCGTGCCCAGTGTCTGTTCTGTTTGAACGTCTGTTCTTCGTTATTTGAACAAAAACACTATGAACGTTTCATATGCAATCTATATGTTTTTTTGTTTACATAATTACCAAGTGTATACTTACATATATTTGAAGAATTTATTGTTTTCGTTTCAATGGATGAACTTTTTTTTCTCTCAAATCGGAACAATAGCCGAAGGAATTTCCTTACATCTGTACAGTTTACATATACACATTGTGTCCATTGCTAACCGATTTTCACTTTCGACACAACTCAATTACATGTTGGCGCTACAATTTCACCATTTGAAATTCCGTAACAAGAGAAAGGAAAATAACAATAAATATGCCTTGCTTTGAGACACCTCTTTTTTCTTTGCAACGGTGGAAAATAGATATATTTTTTTTCTTCTAAATTCTAATTTCTTGAATTTACTTTCCCACTTGTTTGAAGTCAGTGGCCGAATAGTTTGAGTTTTTTGGCACCCTGTGGATTCCAGTCACATCTAAAGGGTTCAAAAGATCAAATCAAAAGAATACATAAAACTACACCAAATGAATCGTAATTTATTCTTAAATTCATTTATTTAAAATTCAATGATTTTTAAAGATCTGGACAACGATAAAACGATATTTAGGTGATAAAGATTCATTTTTATTACACTTGAAGTGTATTCGAGTGATATGCACGGCTCTATGTAGTCGGGAAATTTAAGCGAGACGAGGCTATGTGTTGCATTCTCCATTGTCGTTCTCGCCTTTATATTTCTGTTTTATATTTGACTACTTATAAAATGAGGATTTAACAAAAACAAATTTTCTCTAATGATTACAGTCTAATGGTATGATAAAGAGATAATGTATCTATGAGAGAAAAGGTGTTCGCAACTTAAACGGAAGAATTATATTAGAAAATATGAAAAACATATCGATTTTTCACATATCTGGTTATTCGTCACACCTTTTCCCTTTTCCAACAGAAAAAAATGCAATTTTAAATCTTAATTTATATACAGTTTTATACAGGAGTCAAAATGTTAATTATCAGACTCTTTCATAGGTATTTTTCCCCTAAATAAATTCATAACATAATTTACTTAATAGAACGTAATGCTTTTTCGATATTTCGGTAAATTCGTGGCGGTATAACGTCTTGTAGTGTTCGATTGTAATTCGGATGTGTTGAAAGTTGTTTGAAAAATGCTTTTGCATTGTTTCGTGTGTCCAAACTGCCTTCCATCAGGAAATTTGCGCAGGCCAAAATCAATTTATCACGATGTTCTCGGTTCAAAGTATAGATTTTCTCATATCCTAAACGGCCAACAATTCGACTACACAAATTCGCTGTTGTTGTACGAACAACGGCATTTTGGTGTGTTGCACCGCGTGTTAGTATGACTTGAATCACCTTTGTTGGTGGCAAATTGTCCGACATTGCGCTCAAGGCACGGAATGCATCTGCCCGTAAAAATTTATTCGTATCGGCTGTTCGATTGAATAATTGTGTGGTTAAATCTTCGCATTCGGTCTCCAATTGTTTGGAATGTGTTTGAAAAAATTCAGCTGATGCTTGACACGCCGATCGTGATACTTGTGATCGTAAATTTTTCACTTGTTTTGATAATGCCACACAATATGCATGGATATGTGCATCCACAATGTCCGGATGATGTCTTATTAGTCGAACGAAATTTTGTAATCCAATCATGGTCGTCTCCCAATTCGGATTGTCCAATTGATTTAAGCAACTATTTGATGCCTCTCGTGGCTTATCAAATTTACGCAAATTTGCCGCAAACAAGGCAGCCGATTTTGAATTTGGTCCCGATGTTGCACTCAATGGATACGCTTTAACGGGGGTGACTTTATTTCGTCGTGAAATAATAGCTGGACGCAATTTCGGAATGGGTTTATTGATAATTTTTTGATCACCAATCGGGACGGTCATTGTTTTCGCTGTATTTTCACGCATCGCTTGATAATCCGAACTCTCCACGCTACTTATTATACTTATCGAATCACTTTCGGACTGTGGATCATTTTCATCTGAACTTGGTTTATGCACAGACACATAGGGAGCGTCTAATAATTGTTCGGGTTGCGTTTCAATATGGATTTCTTCGGTCTGTTCAATACCATCAATTGCATCGTGATCATGAATCATCGCATTTGTTGTATGCGATTCGACAGCAATTAATTTTTCATTATTTTCATTTTGAATATGTTCGAGTGATGTATCAATTGCCTCATTTTCTACGTCAAGGTTATCAGCGGTGGTGGCAACCGATTTTTGGGAAATAATTTCTTCGATGGACGATTGTCCAATTGAATAAGCACTTTTGGTTCTATCCAAAGCGCCAAGGCTACTTGCTTCATCTTGTATGCTTCTCGTTGTTGCGGTTGATGCATGCGATAATGGTCGTTGGCCTTCATTGGCCACAATCGATATATCCTCTCCATCACTGTCCATTTGTGTTGCACCACCATTTTGAGCATTATTTTCCACAAATTTGTGCGGCGTTAATGTATGACTTCCATTCGTGAGTCCATCATTTTCAATGGAAACTCGCTCGAATTCAGATTGTTGAGCATTTTTTCGATTTAATTCTTCGGTATGTAGTCGACGTTCCTCGTGACTCGGTGATTTTAATTGACTGGCATACCTGAAATGGATAGAAAACATGAAATCAGACAAAATTTATGAATATTTCAAATGGAAAAACAACCGGCGACGATTTTATTAAATAGAAATCGCGATAAGTAACATGAAATGGTATTTATTCAAAAATGGATTTCAAACAAAACCGTTCCGAATTTTATTTGAATGGCATAAAGGGACGACACTAAACTCATTTTCTCCGAATTCAATTTGAACTTGACCAAATTTGCCTACATTGAGATTAGATTCGGTGTAAATATGTATACAACAGTGAAATAAAATAAATAAAATTGTATGAGTTGGGGTGATTCGTGGAAAACCTCATTTTGCATCGCACAGTTGGTGATTAATGGTAAATATTTACGAGCCGCTTGACCTTCATAAATAATTTTGTGTGTATATATTATTTGGTTTGTTATGTGAAGAGAATGACATTTTGTGAAAAGCGTTTCGTATGTAAATTATTTGTTATAATTGAGCACGCAAAATGTATAAAAATGCGTCACTGGACGCGCTTAAAATTCAACGAGCTCGTGTTGGACTCCATTTGATATTGAATCATTGATATAAATAAAGAATTACACTGTTAGTTTTTGCCGTTCATTTAACGTCATTGGGAATATCTTTGCTTGTGTGTCGGTTGAACGAATTCATTCGAAGAGAAAAAGGAAACTACATTATTTGATCACATGACCACGATGGCGACTGAATAATGTCTTTTGTCTCTAAATCTAATTTAATGGACATTTTGTGTACATAATACAAACAAAAAAATACATGTCTCTTGTGTAGAAAAAGCATGCAATCGATTTCATTGAAATTGCGTTGCAATTTCACCCTTATCCGTTCTTCGTCACATTGATTCGAGGCTTTAGCATATCATTGATTGATGCACATGGACAACATGCAAATGTTAAGGTTTTAATATTTCATACTTAGATTCAAATTAATTTTTCGCTTTTTATTTAATTAGTGAAAAATACGGGACATTGCAGTCCATGGAATTGACTGTGGAAGCAGTGTTCGTGTAATGTGTCATTCAGCGGTTCCGTGAATTACGAATTCGAATTAATTATTCGATAAAATCAAGAGTCAGCACATAAATCCCCAACGATAGCAAAGTCGCATTTATAATAATTGTCAAAATACTATAGATATTTTCTCGTCGATAAGTTCACCCTCGTCGTTTGCTGCGACGCTTGATGAAATCGCTTGACATCTCTCACCTTTACTAAGTGCAACAATCCAAATTTATCGACAATACCAAATGATTTTGTTAATATTTAATGCAGTGCGCTTACAGTGTAATACAACATTGTTTTACCCCAAAAAAGCAATACTTCCCTCCCTCGACATCGAAAACTACATCAAGAAAACGACAAAAAAGCAGCAATCGCTTTTTTAATCTAAAGTCAATTTCGATTCGGTTGCTTTCAATGAAAAACAAAAGGTAATTCTTTTGTGTTTGGTTAAAATTGCAATGGCGAAAAAAGCATGCTGTAACACGCACTTGTTATGCTTACAAAAAGGCCGGCAAATATCTGTTTGTTTGAAAATTTGTGTAGTAAGGCGACTGCATGTTTTTAAAATGATATTAAAGAGGACAACAAACGTATCCGATGTACATTAACTGAAATCTGTTTGTTTAGCGACGTTTATGTTTGATATGAACGGCGGCATGTAATTGAGTTTAAGCATGCAAATGCATTCATATGACGATATTTTGTGTTTGATTTAGCCATAAATTGAGCGAACGCGAGCGCACCATTGCGCATTCAATTTTTTTTTTGAAAGGTAAATTGCATGCGATCATTTAACTTCGGCTATTCTATTGTCCACTCGGACCGATGTTTTTATTCTGTTTTATGTTTATTTCAAAATATTTCAATCGATCGTTACACATTTGGAATTACTTGAGGGCAACGCACTCCAGCTCAGACAAAGCTCGAAGCATTCGTTAAACTTAATTGAAATTTATTTTCATTAAATGTAGTACAAGCGCGTAGCAAAAGTGATAATTTCATAAATAAGCACTTGTATTGGGCGGCTATATAAATAAAATTCCATCATTTAGATATAATTATAATAAATGGGGGGCGAATTGAAAAATCACATACTTTTTTGGATCGACCGTGATTGGTATGATTGGCGTATGATTGAGTAGAAAACTATTGTATTTATCATCCACTAAGCAGGACACTGTATTTAGGTCATCCGGTTCAACTTTTCGATGCAAACACATGCAATAGTGCCGAAAGAAGTCCGGATAGTTTTGTAGAAAATACCTGTGTCGACGATTGTGTAATTCACTTTTAGCTGACGTGGGCGATGCCACTTCATCATTTAATTTTATGTACGCTATTCGATCACCACTTGTAATTTGCTCAATTTTCATACTCTCTTCAAATTGTTCGGTTCGTAAATTACCATTTTGTTGAAGATTACTACTTAAATAATGACTTTCAGTCTCATTCGAAGGATTCGTATTATTGCCACCACACATATTTGTTTGTATTAAATTCAACATTATAAATATTTCATCGAGAAATTCTACTTTTCTTTGTTAAACACGAATAATAATTTAAAATTTCAACAAATGTTTTTCATCGAAAAAAAATTTCTATTTCGAAAAAAACTATTACGTTTTACACAGAAATTACACACTTATTCTCATTTACATCAAAAATGTCCTCTTTTCATATTTTCAGTGGAGTATTTTCTTGAATAAAAATTTGGGACAAAAATCCAATTGGACTGAATCTGAAAATCGAACAGCTAGTGCTCACAACAATGCTCAATCACAGAAAACAATCGCCGTCTTTATCAATTTAGATCAACACGTTTCATTAAAAAAAAAAAAAAAAAGCGTTTTGTAACATTTATAAATTCATCCGACATTGGTATTTTTCTCATTATTTTTTTTATAGTGGCTTTTCCAAGTTTAAAAAAGTGTGTCTACTGCCTGGGAAAAATTGTGCTTTTGCATGTCCTGTTTATCGACTGAACTAAAAAACAGTACTGGTCACCAATTTTATATTAATGCCACTATAACGAAGTGCTCAACACAATGTGCGAGTGAGTGTATGTATATGAATGTGGACGTTTTGTGTGTAGGACGTGTGCTCTCATTTGCGTTTCATTTTTTATTCAGGCTACCACACGATATAGCTTTGGGCTACGTGTTTCCGTTACTTTTCCACATTGCGGCCAAATGTGTATGTGTTAGTGTAAGCATATTCCTTGTGCTTGTTTTGATTTTCTTATATGCTTTTTTCATGCCTTAAGTGGATTTGTTCCAGTGGTGTATTTTTCACCGCATATTCATATTTTCTATTTGGATCATACGATTTTTCTATTTTTTTCTATTCGTCGCAGTTGTAGACTTTCTACGCATTTTCCGTGAATGGAAAAATCACTACCGTCTATAATGAAACAACCATTAAATCACGGCCATTATCTAAAATATATTATTATTGACGACGTCTCATCCCAACTTCAATCGCAAAACACTACACTGTGAACAAAGTACAATTAGTATTACACAAAATATTTTACCCATTTGCTTAAATCCCTTACTATGAAGTGTGAACATAGTAAAATGAAACAATGCAAGGACTTGGTAGAGACAAAGAAGAATTTACGTTACTATGTAAAATATTCGACAACAATTTTCGATCATTTTTGCAGTGCTACTGGTTAGAATACTATATTTAACCGACAGTTAATGGCTTTGTGTGATTTGAACCGCTTTGATTTTCTTCACGCGTATCACTCACAATGAATTTCTATTTGGTTGAATGTGGTAACGTTCGAATGAAAGACATACTGCACTTAATAATAGACTTCAATAAAATAGTATGAACACAGCATATTTCGCCTTTGAATACATTTAATTTGTAATTTCATCGAATGAAAACCACAATTCATTCGGATATTTTAAGTGTATGTGTATTTTTATCGTGTGCATTTAATATGTTTCACACGTACACAAAATACATGCAGCTTGTGTATAAGTGTTTGCACAAGTGTTCCCCATACAATTTAATGGAGATTTAATTGTTTTGTTAGAGTTGTCCCGGCGCCGAATCGTGTGGGTTCATGTAATGTACTCGCTTTCGATGGAAAGCGAAACGTAATTGAATGGAACTAATCAATGAAGAGCGAAAGCACAGCAGTGGCGCTTAGAAAGCTGTCCGGGTAGGACAATCAATGGGTATACGGTAAAAGAGACCGCTTGATTAAAATGCCTGATTGAACAAAAAAAGTTGTTGTTATATTTCAGCTGTTACAACTCGATTTCAATGTCAAAAACTTGAGCTGCACATTTTTTTTTGTTTATCACCAGTTCTTTTTTTCGCTCGTCAAAATAAATTGAATAAACGTCACATATGTCTCTCATCATTTTGATTCTCCATCGCTAACTGTTTATATACTGAATATATATATATTCAAAATAATGCATTGTGGGGAGTCTTGTTCTCGAAAACATAAAAATCTACCAACAATTATGTTGAATTAATCTTCGGCACGATGAAAATAAGCGAAATGTAAAGAACATGCGACTTATTTTGATTTATATCCGATGATAAGGTGATTTTATGTGTTTTGTAGCGACATCAATTTTATTACGATTTGAATAAATAATTTCGTGGTTTTTGTGATTTTAGGTTGATGGTCATTTCACTGTTTTGCCGCACATATGATCGATATGGGTTTTCGACGTATTTATGTTCTTTCGGATTGTTTCTTATGCAAATAAAAAAACGTATTTTATATCAAGCATAAGTTCTATAGACGTCCGATTGATTGTGGCGCCCCAAAGTTCCAATTCATATTAATTACCGTCATTTCCATTGCCACTTTAGTTCTTCTTGTTTCTCTTTTTTGCCATGTCGTTTTCATTGTTTATATGTTTCAATATCGCTATGAGTTAATCGTTTGAACTTTTCTTTCGTCCCCCCCCATTATTTGAATATTGGGTCGATCGATAGAAACCTACTTTTTTCCAATCTTTTCGCCAAATCAGCTGCTCGTTTAAATAAATAACTATTTTTTTTGCGCCAAAAGAACAAATCATTTCTGTCTGTCTGGTAAATCTAGGATCTTTCTCAAATGAGGTGAAAAAAATGAGGTCACACTCACCGAATATCGTGCAGAGTTTTCAATGGTAAATTCGATTCGCTCGACGATTCGTCTAAGTACTTGTCGACATTCACGAAACGCTTCGGTGGCGGCTGTGAATATTCATCAGGATGCGTTGAAGGTCTTGATTCATCATTGGAGCTTTGGCTATTCAAAGCACCTAAAACATACAAATATCGCGTGAACGGTCAATTTTGTGAAAAATTAAAAAAGTAAATAATAACAATTGTAATGAATATGTAAGGCAATATCAAGAACTTTGCTGAATGTTTTATTTAGAACGTTGGCATTTGGATTATGTGTTATTCACAGTGCATACAAAGTTTACATACCATGAGAATAATTTTGGTAATCATTTCGGACGGGAATATTTGTGCTGGTATGGAATTTTCTCGGCAATGATCCATTCGATCTCATTGCAAAACTATTGTTATTTGGATAAATTGAGTAACGATTGGTACTTCCATGATAATAATTTTGATCGATTTTATTTCGTGCTTCGATATTTGATTCCATCGATGGAAACCTGTTTTTGATCAAACAATCGAGAATGTATTTTCGTGATTGATATCAATGACCCAAAAAAGTTAGATGTCAATTGGGTTAAAAGAGACAGAATACTTATTAAATTGATTGCATTTCTCACCTTGAAGCAACTGGTAGCTTCGACAATTTACTACCATCGACATGGTTCGGTTTATATGGTCCAATTTTTGTGTCTCTACGTGTGAGGTCGGGGAATGATTGTGACTGTAAGTTTAGCTTATGAAGACCTGCAATTGAAAGCACCAGCGTGTTTTATTTAATTGATACGTGTCTCTATAAATAACTCATTCATATTTAAGGCAGAGGAATAGACCCTTCACATACTTTCTTGCTGAAAAATCTCAAAAATGTGAAAAGAAAATACTTACCGGTTGGAGGAAATCTGATATGACTAGTGGGAATCTGTGCCGCCATGACAAAATGTGTATTTTTATCATCACGCTAAAATGAGAAAAATGACATTGAAGTTTCGATTGTCTTAAAAAAAGTTGTAAGTTTAAATTTAAGAATATTTTTGGTCGTGTTTTTATTCATTATTCATTTTGCACCCAGTTTTCGAAAATTACATTTTTTTATTCAACTTAATATTCAAAGTTCTAACAAGAAACATGCGATCGCCAAATATCGAAACATTTAAAAAAAAGCTTGACCGTTGACCGTAGCTCCATTGAAAGTTTGGGCATTCAAATGAATGGAGCTTTCGCTCTATTCAAAGCGTACGCATTTTCTGGGTTATACTTGTTATCCACGATGTGGTCATTCCTGCCGTTTTACCGCGAGTATATCATTTGAATGAACGATGAATAAAAACTGAAAGTCGAACCATTAGTTTATTATATTCTTGTCAGCGATAGAAAATCGATATTGTTCAGTAAAACCATTTTTAATATTAGATTCATTAGATTCGATGGTCAATAGAAAAAATGTAATAGACGAAATGGTTTTACATTTAAAAGTAACATTACTTTCTGTAAATAATTTTTCAATATTCACTGTGACGAAATCAACATTTACTCAAGGATTCAATTGAAAATTTGATTGTAACCGAACAATCATAATTTTGTGGAATATTTTGCATTTTCGTAATGGTAAAATTCCCACAGCAGTCAATGGAGGTTTCACCAATTAAAATTCATGTAATAATACACACCGTATATTTTTTTATCGTAACAGGAGCATAACCAACAATTCGACAAAGGAACATTTTTGTTTCGAATAAAATCACAACAAAAAGAGCACAAATCACACAATTCCTTAAAATCAAATTGGCCAACTACAAAAAATTCAATGTGATTGCACTGTAATTGGACAGACAGACACACACTGGAAACCAACACAAAGTTCTATTTTTAGCTGCACATTTTATGTAAATGAAAAATCACAAATTTATAAGATATTCTTCTATTTTTTCCGGTTTTTTCTTCATTAATATTATGGAATTGGTTTGAAAGACATAGAGGTGAATAGACTTGAACGAATGAATTGTGAGGATTCAAAAATTCATGTGAATATCGATGGAATGCCACCAAACGACTGACGTTTCCATGTGAGTAGTAAACTACTGGAAAAACGAAAGCCCAAGTTTTTCATTTGTTTTTGTATTTAAGCAAATTTTCCAACGTTGTGATGTGTTTCATCCATTAAAAGCGGCATATATGAACTGTCTACTGTGCCAGTCGTTTTCTTTGACACGTAATACGTTCACACTGTTCAATTTAAATTGTAAAATGGTATGCTACAGCAGCAAAACATTACTATAACGTTTCTGTTTGTGTAATGTACATGAATTTGTACTGGTGTGCTTGGTTGTAATTTCATCGGTTTTAACGCGAATGTCGCGAGTTGTATGTAATTTTCCTGTCAGTTTATTGGGGCATTTTCACCCATCAGTCCAATTGCACATTCCGTCGAATCGGGAATGCAGGTGTACCGAAAACTGTTTACTTCCAAAAGAAATTTGTTGCTTGTACTATTATACCGTTGCTGCGAAAATTGCAAAATCGATATATAAACAAAATGGAAAAAGGCGTCATGCGATATTCCTGGAAAAGTAACTAAAAATCGCCGAATTTATTCAAAATTTTGTGTCATTCCTGTGATGCTGACATTTTCATTGCTGAGAAAAATGCCTTGCGTTTTTTTTTTTTAAATATTGCCATGTGCCGTTCAATGGGAATGAGATCGCGTGTGCATGGGGTGTGTCAATCAATCAATCACAATCAATTTGGCACGATAAGCACGCAATCTGACCGATTCGCTTTACTAAAATAATCATACATTGTACACGTTGTTTCATTGGCATTACACTTTTGAACTTTTCATCGTCCGACTCAAAATTGATTTTAAATAACATGTTATAATGCAGTATTTTTTCCAAATGAATGCGGCTCATTTTAATACGGAACACGCATTTTCGGGATTAGCGTAAAATCATAAGTAACATCTAAATTGTTTTCAGCTTCAAAGGCTAATCTTGTACTTCATCTCATAATTACCGCTTTAAATTGGATTTCATAAAAAAATCGTTTATCTGAAACAAAAAGCAACTTACCGGCGTGACCTTTTGATATGCATATCCATTGTCTATCTCCGAACTCGAACCCATATTGTAGGCGCTTAAATCTTTCATCGATCTTCGCATTAGATCGATGCTTCTGAAATGAACAAAACAAAACAAAAATGATTATTGGAAAAAGATTGAAACATTCGCCAGTGTAACGATACATCATATTAAATTTAAAGCATATAAACGATGGCCATTCGGAGTGGTTTCATTTCATTTGATATGTCTGCATGCAACCCTAGTCAAGGGCATTTTAACGACTGCATCAACTGGCCATTCAAAGCAAATAAACGCAACTAGGTGAACATTTAAAGAAACGATTTATGGATTTCATATTCTCCAATCATCATTATGAATCTAGCTATAAAGCGTGTGTTGTACGTGGTATACGAAATGAGCAAGTGATGAATAATTAAAATAAAAGCAACCAAACACGTGGAATGTTTTGTAATTTCAGAGTCTTTCCAGTCGATGATACTTCATGTCATTCATTCTAAATGATTATTACTACTGAAGGATTACCATATAAGTTGAACGTTTAGATTTCATATCGATTATTTTGAATTTGATTGAAGTGATGAATAAATGAAAATTTCACTCCATATCACAAGTTTCTGCAGCCATTGTTCGAATATTTTCCAACGACTTTCTACCTTTAAGTTCACTATTTCGAGATATTTTATGTGAGTCGGATTTCTTTGATTATACAGTATTTTAAAGATACTGCAGTATTTTATGTATATTCTCAAATACATTTCTTATCATTCTTATTATTAATATAATTTTCATCAAGACAATTTCAATATGATACGATGATAATTTTTTACGTTATTTAACTATTTCTCACGCAAACCACTCATTAAGCTCTGATTGATCTAATAAAACTACGCCAAATAAACAAAGTTTAATCTAAAATGAAATACTACACCGTCCAAACAACGCAATTTTTATCTAATCATCTTGCATTAAATGAAGACACCAATTCCGTGTGCCATTAAAACTCTGGTAATATTTATATTCTTCAATCTATATTTTTTAGTGAAAAATCGATGAAAAGTTACTAAAATGTTTAAATTCGACTGTTTTGAATTATAATAAGAAATTTCCATACATTTTTTATTTTGTAAAGGATTGACAAAATCTGATATTTATATAATTACGAACTCAGCAAAATTTGCTATGTATTTTTTTGTTCTACCACCATTAATTTAATTTTTTTGTTAATAAAAAGTAGTTTTTAATGCTGTGCAGTTATTTTTCTAGAAAAAAATAAAACTTGACATTGAAATCGTAAATATGTTATTGTTCTTGATATTTCAAACATTGTAAACATAATTGTAAACAATAAAGGATTGGGTATAGGGTATAACAATAAAGTCAGGAAGTTTATTGTACGCAATGGAAATTCCGCCGTTATTCCAAAACAATGTTGGGATGATTCAACAAAAACGATATTTTTATGAATTTCAAACCAAACATAAATAAACACCACTGAATCTGGCTGGGTACTCTGTGTTCCATGCAAACATATTCAATATGTTTCTAAAAAAGATAATAAATAGCACGTGGAAAATGCGCTGTTATTGTACTCAATTTTGAGTGTGTTCAGTCGATGATGTTTCGTGTCATTCATGTTAAATGCTTATTAATATTGTATAGTACTACGTTTGCTGTTGTGGTTTTGTTTTGATAAAACATAAGCTTTTCCACTTCAACTGGTATTGTGTATGTGATTGGTTAATACTAAGGGAAATCACATTGTTTTTGCTGAACAAAAATTAAAGGAAATGTTTGAACTTAAGTTTAAAAATATAATTGAATGAACTGTGTGCGGATGACATAAAACTAACCAGAAGAATGGGCTTGTTGGAAATAGCAAGAAATGATATGTGACATATTAGAATGTGTCTTTTTTTGTGTGTTGAGGTAAAATGATTGTTGCTTCTCAATGTTGCAACCCAAATGGGGTTCGTACTTTCAATTTTATTTGATTTTAATTTGATTGCTGTCGACATAAATTCGCTGGCGAATATTTGTGCTTTATAACCTTTAGTATTTAAACTGTATCTTTCGACAGTGCGCCTATTCGTATACGTTATAAAATGCAAAAGAAACCGAATTTCCATCAGAGTGTCTATGTTATTAAATCATAATAAAGGATTTGAATATAAAAGCAGAATTTTATGCCAAGGCTATTGAAATTACCTATTTGAATCACTGGACGAATAATTGTACGCCATTTGTGTTGGATCAAAGCGTTTTTTCGACGATACGGGTGAAACCGAACCAATACCTGCGAACACATATAAAATCGATTTTTTTTGCAGAAATTAACAACGAAATAGAAAATTGTATTCTATTTTGTGTTTTATTTTACTAACCAGCAGTGATCCAATCAATGTCCGCTCCAAAATAATAGCTTGATATGACTTGAGGTGGCGTCGGTATTCGTAATGCATAATGAACCGATCCTTCAGGCGTCACCGATGGAAGTTGCTTTCTCGATAAGCGCGCTTTAATGGCAGCTATCAAACGATGTGCCTCTTTTTCATGTCGTAACGTTTCAGTCACTTCTTCGAGAACAGTTTTTGGCGTACTGATTTGCCCGAGAACAGCTAAAACGTCCAATGCTGCTTGACGAACTCGTTTCTTCTGATCATTGGCCGCTTCTGCCGATTTTTTTACCAACGTGTGTAAATCGAAATATGTCGAAGGAAATGTCATCAATGCGTAAAGAACCATTTGTAACGCATTTTCACGAAACTGAAAGCGATGAGAAAATCAATAGTTCGTTATATGATTAATAAGAAAGTTCGTTGACTTATCACTTATTTATTAAACAAACAGGTAATTTTAGGCAAATGCGGAAGTATGTTTGACTGAACTTTAGTGGTGTATTTATAAGAACCGAAAATAATAGTTACGATGTATTTATAAAAAAATGTGTTTGGCTTTTAGTTGTTTATTTTCCGATGGAAGTGATAAAAATGAGTTAGTTTTCGATCGAAAGTACATTTTTCTTTTGCTATAAAATTGTAAACTCACCCTTGAGCTATGGGTCTTCAAAAAATCATCGGATATAAGTTTGATCACAACGGCTGTTGGTGGTAATCGCTGCATTAACGCTTTTGCCACACGATTACCTCCCGGTCCACCTTGTCTGCATAGTCCAATAATAATTTGCGTCGCTCTTGATTCTAGATTTTCTAATGGAAGCCTTGAAATCAAATTAACAAGTATTCGCCTTTTGTCATTCAACACATCTAAATTTTTCTCCGATGACAGTAATGTCCGTAACAATGACTCCAAATACGGTTGAATCGATGCCAAATTATCTGTCGATTTAAGCATTTCCTCAATCGCCACCATTGCATTCGTCCGTAAACGCCAATCCTATAATAAATTCCATGCAATATTTGTTTGATTTGAATTTCATTGAATTTTTTCGCCATTTATAAAAATATTTGCTTTTGAATTATTCACTTTACGTCACATATGAACCAGCAGGGAGCTTATTACGCAGTTGAAACATTCAATGGAAAAATCTTTAAATTAATTGTTGAAACATAAAAAATGTCTAAGTCTTTACGACTGAAGATTGTCATCATTCATTTCTTTGACACGCCAACAAGGCTATGCATAAAATACACTTTTTGATTCACAGTTTTTTTTTTCAAAGAAATTTTAATTCTCACAATTGAATTTTATATGTCATTTTCAACAAAGAATTCATGAGTTTTTATAGTAGCGGAAAGAAAATGTCCATTCAGGTTGGAAAAATTATTTTAAATTTTACTGCAGTCGACAGCATTTCCCATTTTAATTGCGATATTATTCCGTATCGTTTTTTTGCACGTGGCACGACTTTTCCTTATCCAGTTTTTTGACACGATGGATTAAAACAGTCTTTTAATAAAATGTTTTATGAATGTTGATTACATAAATACTTGCAAATTCTTTTCTTTTCTTGAATGGAAACATTTTATTATTAAATTTAAATGGTTGATAAACCATACCGAAGTCGATTTGAATATGGATAAGTTTTCATAAGTTTCATAGTGAAAATAAACGTCGAATTACGTAAAACCTGGAATGCCATTTATCATTCATCGTCTATCTCAATGCATGAATTATATCAGTAGAGTTATTTTAAACGTTTATACGTCATTAAGTGTATATGTTATGATGGTTGAGGTGCCATGCAATAGACACATTTAATGGAAAATTGCCACATAATGAAAAGTGGCATAATAAATGAGCGCAGAGATAATCAAGATAAAGTGTTTCGTTACAAAGTCTTTTGGCCATTAATGGTGGTGTTATTCAATTATTATTATGCCAACGAAATGAGTATGTGCCTGTGTGAGGATAATGCACGTAGCCAAAACCAAAACATATCTTATATTCGTCAACAAGATAAGCACCACGTTGGTGTGTCATAATTTTTGACTATGTTGATTTTTCAGGCTGCCCATTTTTCTATACCATTTTTCATGGGGCAATTTTTATTTTGATCTAAAAACGCTGAAATTCAATCGCTTGTTCTATTTGTTTTCTTTTTTGTTGTTCCAAAAACACAACAATTACTTTTAATATAAATGACGCGAAAATGCATACAATCCCGACGTAATTATGTCTAATTACATAGAAAAGGATTTACTTTTCAAGCGTTGAAAAAAAAAAATGAACAAACAAACGGGAACAGAGAGTCCGACGCATATATATATATATGAACATTAACGTCGGTCATAAAGAATGTAAATTAAAAATGGAATTGGGTCGAGAATGAAGCGAAAGGTAAAATTGACGGTGGTATTTCTCGAGTCTAGAGAAAATCGTCGAGTGAAAACTGAAAAGTGCTTAATGACCACAAGCTATTTTTCAAATCGCATACACACACATAACGTATTTTAAATTTCGCATCTTAATGCGCATTTGGGTATTGACACGCAACAGAAATGTGGACCAGCTGACTGAATTTTACTTTCATTTGGCTTTTTTTTCACATCCACTTTTACAATATGAATCGAATGATTTGTGTGGCGATAACGTTCCTGACCCGATACATGCTCGCCACGAAGTTTTTATTGAGACATTATACAAATGCAACATCACCCTCACAAATCATAATCACCTGATATGAGTAACAAGATAGCATGTCGGCGGGGCAACATTCTACATTTTCTTTTATATGCGCCAAAAAAAACAGCGGTGAAGCGATTTATAATGGCCCATTCTTTATTCGACTACACATTCGTATTTTCCGTTGTTCTTAATGACCAGAAGGGAGAATTTTTAATTACGACCAAAATGATGAACCGGCTATATTGCAAACTCACCCGTCGATCGAAATCATATTTTCGCAGTTGAATGATTCGACAATACGAGAAAGAGAGAACGAAAGAATGTTGGAAAAAGAATGAAAAATGTCGGTGACCCAGATTTTCCAAATTGTATATTCAATTTTTCGGCTAATCAAAATACAAACAATGGGGTGATAAGTTTTGATTTTCATCGCACGCACTTGTAGGCACACATATGGTGCGCACATTCCGTGAAAGAATATCGTAAATATTACCAACCATAATCTAGATTAACCAGTTGAAAATATGCCTACTACTGGGTGAAAAACTTAAATGGTCACCCATTCATGTGGTCCAAATCAGACTAGAAAAAATTCCAACAACACATTATTAGTCAAATGATCTGCGTGAAACTCGATCGAAAGTAGAAAAACTAGGCCGCTACGGTCACATTGAATCGACTGCTTTTGTTCACGAAATATGGAAGATATACGGATATTTTGACACCGGGTGTCAGTGGCGGCGGCGTCAGAAGTGGTGGTGACGGGCAACAATGGGTTTGCCACAACGAAATTATCCTTATGTCAAACATTTAATTTGCACATATATTTTTCGTTTTCTATTGATTTTTCGCATGATTATGAGTAAATTGAATTTATTTGCCCCAAAAAAAAAGCCAACACACTTTGAATTAAGAATATGTGTATGTAAAAACTGGCATACATGTAATTTTAATAGAAATCATTTCCGTTTTCAATCGCTGAATGTTGTATGTTTTTTTCTATTAAAAAAGGCAAACGGTTCACCCAATTACATGCGACGTGCCAAGACTAGGTCAAATAAGCGCTTTGAAATTCATATTCTTTAATAAAATAAATAACAACAACAAAAAAATATCCACTCAGCAAGCGTTTGATTTCACCACTTTGATTTCATTCATACGAATGGATGGACGGGGAAAAAAAATTACTCGTTATTTGGAAAAAAGTGATTCAATTCAGTCGTATTGATTTATTGATTGATAGAAATTATGGAAGGCAAAAATAATGACATATGAAACCGATTCGAAAAATAAACAAAGTTGCGCCAAAAAAGCAAAACAAAAATCATTATTATGAACTTCAACAATAACATGCATGGAACGCTTTTATAAATTCTATAACACCACTAATGTGTCGCACCTGAACAACATGAACCTGGCAAAAGGAAACCGAAACAATTTTTTTCCAAACTGAAAAAAAATAGAGAGTGATGAAATAGAAAAGAAAGCGATTCGTGATTCGCCTGCATTTTAAGTAATGTAGATTCCACCCTCAAATCGGTCTTCGGTTTTCCTTTTTTTTTGTGTTTGTGTGTATCGATGTCGGCGGTTGTCAGGTTGTCGCATTTAAACACTTAATTCTAACTCGTATTTTTTTGGCACAATTTACGCAAACGTACGGAATAATTCGAGTGGCATTGTTTGAGTTTAAGAATGACACATCGCGTGTGTCATTACTTATAAGATTTGTATGTTCGTTGCACATGTATAACAAAAGCATTTTTTTCGTTCCACTTCTTTTTTTCTAAGCACCATGCATAAAACAAACGAAGTGTTATTTAGATTTCATGATAAAACTATAAACTTATTCGGGTCGTTTTCGTCTCTATTTTTTTCTTTCTGCCATAGTAATAGCAAGCAGAGAATGAAAAATACTGACGGAAATTCATCGAATTTCTTATATAAGATTCGCGGCTAGTGACAAAGTGTTGAAAGTGTCAGATTATATATTTTTCAAATTGGCTTACCCCACTTTTTAAATTTCGTAGACAAAGCTCATCGACTAGGCCGAGGTCTTCCCATGATTTAATCTCTTTCCGAGTCATTTCTGGTGATGAAATTTCCTCCACAATCAAATCACTTGGTTTTGTGGTGTTCGGTTGTTTTTCCCCATTCGATGCATTCTTATCGATTTCAATTGGACCATTTTTATCATTTTCTTCGGATGATTTTGTTTCTATCATTGAATTTCGTCGTGAACGTGTTGGCGATACACTTGGGCTACGTTGTACTAAGTTATGTAATACTTCGATACTTTTGTGCGCTCCTTTTGGTGATAGAATCGGTTCGTCGGTTGAACTGTACGACGGTCGTCGGCTACGTTTGGCGGGCGATGCAGATTTATGTCGTTGTTTATTTGCTTCTGCATCCGATGTTGGCGGCGATGACGCCGTTATCACAATACTTGCCGTTTGTGGACGTTTTACGGTTAAAAAATTATTATTTACTTCTCGATCACGAACAATCGAAGATTGTTTTAAAACATTTTGATTGGCTCCGATTTGTTGTTCGACAATTTTTTGTATTGCTTTTTGTGCATCGTCATTGTCACTTTGTAAAACGCTATCGCTGTCTGGTGTTCGTAATTTTACTTCTTCACCGCCGAATGTGACGCGCTTTAATGAATTACGATTCGAATCAAGTACTTCGATTATGGTGCTGCCATTTGTATAATTGCTACCATTTGTTTCATCAATTTCACTGTCGGTCATAATGCGCACAACACCATTTTGTCCGTACATTGAGGATAAATCATCTTCGCTATTTTCACCAGCCACTTCATTCTCACTGCTATTACTGTTTGCTTCTAAAATTCGCATTGTGACAGCTGTATCTTGGATTTGAATTTCGGTTTCCATAATGATTTTTTCATTATCCGGCTTTTTAGCAATCACATTTATCGTTTGCACACAACCTTTTTCCGTTGATGTTGCTGTTGCAGCTGTTGAATTTCCATTACATCCAGCACTAAATGTCTTTACAGTTATGCTTGTATTATTCTCTTCATCGGCCGACGTTTCGTCGGCTTTATCACGCCAACATAATTCGGTGCGTTTAAATTTGGAATTCGATTCCGTGGATGATGGCACTGGATTCCAAACTCGGCCCGTTTCAACTGACGTTTGAGGCATGCACAACTCCAAAGATGGATCTTGTGTATTCGGCGTACTTGGTAAACCATAAACATTGCACAATAGTTCAAAATCTCGATATGCACCATGTGCAATATGTTCGGAAAAATCACGAACACCAACCATTTCTCTGATTCGTAAAAGTACCTTCAATGCAATTTCTTGATATGTAACTTGAACCATTTTATCAGTCAGCGCTCGAATGGCAGTTCGTACGATATGACTTTGTTTCGGTGTACCGAGCGATGTATAAACTAATGAGGGCATCGATAACATCACACCGACACATACTCGACCATCGAATTGTTCAAAATATGTTTTTTGTTCCATGCCCAAACTGATAATTTCCAACATAATCGTTTCTGGCATCGCCGTTTCCGTCATATATACTTTCAACGCATCAAGTGCGCCTTTACGAATGGCTGGCGCTGAATGGCCCAGATTCTCGACCAGGGGACAAATTAATGGCTGAAAATATTGATCAGATCGATCGGACATTACGATTAGCACGTCAATCAGCACTCGAAGTGCATGTTGTCGAACTTGCCATTCGGGATCACGAAGGCGTTCAGCAAATTCATCAAATATTTCACTGATTTTTATAGTGTCTGGTAAACGCTTGGTGCGTATTATTGTCTCCCATAGAGGTGTTAGTTGAACCATTGTTAAACTTCGTTTTTCATCACTTGAAATTGATGCACGGCGCACACTTCGATATGGCGAATTATTTGTGTTTGGTGTTCGAATCGAATTTGATGAATGATCATCTAAATTTGTTTGTTGCATTTCATTTTGTTCTTTTCGTGAGAATACTCGACGAAAAAACATTATTCAATTTTATTTAAATGAATTTATTTATAGCACAATGATTTTCTCTTGAAATTTCTATTGAAAATCCAAACAACACATTGAATGACACGCAACCATAAACTACATCGTGTTTATGGTGAATTTTTTTTGAATTAAACAGTTGAATTGGACACTCGATTCAATTGCAAGGAGCCCGTAAACTGAATCAAAGTTGGGGAATACGGTCGGTTTTATTGAGAACGGATTGGGTTCAACATGTTGTCTATTTCACTTACACGTTTCCATGTGCTACACATGCGTACACAATTTTGATTTCCAACAACTATTGTTCACCGCTTGAATTTTATCCCTCGAATGGAAAACATTGCCATTCCTATCAAACAATACTATGAATAAGACATGGTGTTTAGTGTTTATGCTGAGCTCCGAGGATTAGCTGTTGTAATCCACTTGAATAAAAAATATTATTTCAACAGCGATACTATGTACGTTGTACAATGTAGGGTGTTTCCCATATCTGTAAATAGAAAAATGGTATTTTTTAATTGAAAGTAGACAAAATTCTATGCTGGTTAGTAGCATCGATACAACAAAGCGATTTATATCAACACTTCCCGAAGCCAAAAACGATTGTTGCCTCTGAATATGAATATCAATCACTCCATTATATGAATACAATCTCATAGTGAAGAATACTTACAGAAAAAAACACCTAGAAGTACTTCCTCGAAATGCTGAGACACAACAGTCAGTCTCAGTTAATGTAACAAATTACAATATTAATTTTTGATTAATTTTCGAGTACGAATGGTTGGTGATGCTTAAGGCTGCTGATTCGGTTGAACTGCTGGCTGTCGCGGTGATCGTCTGTCTAATCCTGCCGGAATATCCCATCCAAACAGCTCACAATGTCCTATTCAAAAGTAAACACACACACGGAAATAATGTATAGATTATTGGCAGAAATGATTTTTTTTCTTAAATCTATACAAATGTTTAGATATCTCAACAGAAATTTATTATTATTTTCTCAATGTCATTAAATATTGCATACATATTTATCATCGAGCGCTAAAATAGATCATTCAAATAGTGTGCATTTCATTTAATATGTAGAATATATGCAAATGCAAATTTCTAATACACATACCTTTGATGAGAATGCATTTGGCGGCGACGATATCACGATCCCAAGATGTCTTGTGTACAGCCATTAGTAGTTGCTCGTCTTCGATTTCCAATTCATTTTCATCATCGACTGCATATGGCTGTTGAACAGTTGCATACGGTGCATCAGCATTGACTTGAGCATATTCCAATTTACCACTCACTGTGTTTA
>NW_022198046.1:7955676-7973222 GCF_009176525.2 Contarinia nasturtii
GCCTTCTTTGAATTAAGAAATACCATTTTTTTATTTGCTGATACGGGAAACACTCTATTGTACATACATGTATGCCAGAAAATGCTGTGGAAAATAAGCATCTCTATTTATAGCGGTATTTTATCGTATTTTTTGATGTTTCTAGAGAAACTTCATATTGTTTGCATTGAAAATAATCGAATTGTTCAATGCAATTAGAAATGAAAAGCAAATTGAGGAAAATCTTAATTATCAAATTCGATACTTTACCATCGCCAAATCTTACAAATTACTGTAAATCAAATTGGTAACTGAAGTTCGCATCCAACCTAACGAGAGGAGTAAGCAAAAAATCCAGTGTAAAAATGAGAGGTTTTTGAACTTTTCAAATATACTCAAGAAAAATCAAGAGCAGAAAAATCGTTAGCTCAAAAGATACATGGTATTAAAAAAGTCATATTTTTTCATCATTAATGGATAATTTTTAAATTAAATTTAAATTTTCGGTCATAAATATATGTCGGATTGTTTTCCGTTGTAAAACGAATATATTTATACAAAAACTTCGGATTTTAATAAAGATCGCACGCTCAAATTGTTTCCTTTAACAAATCAAAGAATTCCGTAACTAATGATGACTCAATTATGTCGATTTACAGTGCAGACATTGCCAAAAATTTGGCCCAAAATTATATGTGTATCAATCAGATCAGCCTACAATGTGCTTTCACTGAAATATCTGACTGAGAAATTCATTATTTGGCCGGCAACAGGACGCAACAAAATATCTTTCAACTTAAAAATTAACCTTTTCAATTGAATTGTGCACAATTCTTATAAGAAACGAGTCCAACAGAACGAACTACATGAAAAAATGAAATATTGAATAAAATCATAGTTTTTATTTATTTTTCATGGAAAATGTTCAAAATTGTTTGAATTGTACAAAAAAAAAATATTTCCACGAAGTTAGTTGCGTTCTACGAATGTTGTCGTCATTTCGACTACGGAGATTTGTTCGCTGAAAGGTTTTGAAACATCAAAAGGCAAAATGGCTGCACAGCTAACGCCACGAGTGGATACAATTTGCACTTTAGAAATGTCAATATTGGTTGGTGCCGTCAAAGTAATTTAATATATGGCAAACTAAAGATATTATATACAACAACTTACATTTCAACCGAAAATTATACATTTAAATAGTATCGTTTGTAAAATAAAAGAAATTGACGATGGATGATGGACAAAATGCACGTACAATTCATTGCGGTAATTTGAATGCTGACAAAATCACCGAAGAATTGCTGTATGAGCTATTTTTACAGGTCAGTCAATATATCGCAGAAAGAAACTAAGCAAATATCAACTAAAAATTGATAATTATGTTAAATATTTTAGGCTGGTCCACTTGAAAGGGTATCAATACCCAAAGATAATGGTAAAAATCGTCAATATGGTTTTGTCACATATAAGTTTCAATGCTCGGTTCCGTATGCCATGAACGTTTTCTCGGGCACAAAACTGTTCAATCGTGAATTGCGATTGAACAATCGTTGTTCGAATAAAAACAACAACAATGGCATTGAAAACAATCAACCGCGTGGCAATCAAATGTCTAATGTACCACCACCGTTATTGCCAAATATGCCGACCACACATCAATTCCAATTGCAAAACCCATATGGAAACGATGCATTGCGTGGTGGTGTCTTCAATAATCGCGGTTCAGCCATGAATCATATGAACAACATGATGCCAACAGCATTTACTCCAAATTTACCGTTACAATTTCCGCAGAATGCACAAATCGATTATCAAACATTATTGGCACAGAGTGCACAAATGTTTGCGATGGCAAATAATATGGCTGGAAATAATATGGCAAATGACAACGAATCACATAAGCATCAATCGAAAATGATGCATCACCACGACAGTCGACCACATAATCAAAACAGCAACTACAATCGCGATAAGGACAGACGCAATGATCGAAATGATCGGCGACGAGATCGTAGCAAGGATAGAAGTCGATCATTGAGCCGAGAAAGAACGGATTGGATACGAAATAAAGGAAAGGGTTCCAATAGTAGGTCAGATCGACGTGATCGAAATCATAGGGCAGGCAATAACAATCGCCGTAGATAAATGAACCATTTTGATGAAAACTGCGATGCGATTGATTACATTTGTTAACCGATTCTACTCATTATTAATTTAAATAAAAAAGCATGTGTATTTTGAAGGGCACGCGTGTCTTTTTGAAAATAAAAAGAAAAAAGTAAATAAAAATATATCAAATTTGGTAGCATTTTGCCAAATCGTTTGTAGAAAAAACTGTTTCTAATTTTATTTGGATTGGATTTTTTTTTAAATGGATTACAAATCGAATTATTCAAAGAAAATGGAACTGACGAAAATTGAATTGAAAATTCATATGAAGAAAATAGAAAGTTAAAGATGGTGGTATTTAATAATTAAATTGGGATGCCAATTTTGAATTTCAAATCCAAATAAACAATTGATTTCATCTAGAATCATTATTTTTCAAATAAAATTAAGTGATTTATTTGATATGAACTTCTCAAATCGATTTGTCAAATATTATGTTGACTACGATTGACTCAAATCAAATCATATGATGAAAAATTCGAGAAGATTTTAAATTTTGCATAAAAATGATGTCATTTAAATTCATTTCAATACAGTAGAGTACAGAAAGGAATAGACACACAAATTATATTTTCTGGAGCGATTGAGAAAATTATCCGTTGACATAGAATATGGAAAGGTAAAATCTAATTTTAAATTTCAATTTCGATTTTTTTTTCCATTTTTTTCTAATTTCATTCAACGACTATTGGAATTAAATGAATTCCATGAATTAACAACACTTGTTTAGGAAAACTTGTATTTATTGCAACTATTTCTAAATACAAAAAGGCATTTAAAATACAATTGTCCTAAAAATGAAATGATTTTGTTTAGCCAAAACTGAATATACATAATTGCCAATTTTATGTTTGTGAGAAAAAAAAATACATTTTGGAATGTTTTTTAACCGACAATAGTGATTTCGATAGTACAAAATTTATTAATTCTTTTTATTAGAGCTGAATGTTCAAAAATCTCTCTCTCTATCTCTCTATGCTCTTCTAATCTCTATTCATACTCTCCGAATTAGTTTGATACAAACGGAAAAAACTTTAAGGAAGTTGACAACGGAAAAAGCGATAAAAAATTTAAGAAATTATGAACAAATTTGTGTTAAAAAAAAGTTTGAGGCTTGATTAATAATAATAATAATAAAATAAACGCCCAGTGTGCACGATTTTATCTCTTAAATTGCTTAAACATTAAATATTCATCTTCGTGTACTGTCATGCATGATTTCTCTGGAATTGTATAATGTTATTTCATCATTTATCTTTCCGATTGACCCCGCATTTCGGTAATTGTAATAGTTATATGCAAAACATTGATTTAATTCTCGTTTTTAAGATTTCGGCGTTGTAGGGCGGCGGCAAGGTCTTGTTTCATGGCAGCCTGTGCTTTCTGATCTGACAATGATTGAATGCTACGCAAACCATTTACAATGTCTTTCGTTTTACTGAAGTAAATTTCGTTAAGCGTATTTCGAATTTTATTCTCCATATCCTCAACCATCCGACCGATGTTGGCAATGTGTGGCGATTGTTCGTTTACATTTGCATCTTGTTCCACCTGCAAAAAGCAAAGAAAAACACACACACGACATAAGAGAAATCTTGAATTTTTTCCTCAAAATAATAAATGGACACTGAAAACAAATCAAACGTACCTGTCTGGTTAAACTGCCGCCCAAGTTCATCGTGCCCGAGCCAGTTTTATTGGTTTGTAGCCACAGCATCGCTGTCGATGTGAGTTTGTAATGCGCCATACGACCGGAACTCTTCTCTTGCACTTCAACCACATGAATTGAGTCCCAACAGCCCTTGATTTTTTTGCTGCCATCACCAGCTTTTTTAATCAAAATTACACCGGCAAAACCATGATTTAAATCCCACAGGTACACAGACGAAACACCACCCTCGTAATACATGTCACGATATTGGTCGAATGCATGGTTTGCTTCAATTTCCAATTTACGCAATCGTTCCGATGGCATTGAACCATCTTCAAGAGGTGGATCGTATGTATTCGACCATGGTGATCGGTATGAGTCACCATCACGATTATAATCACATAACAAATAATCTCGACCGCTCTCCTTATCTTTCGCCACTTTCAGCGGTTGATCCACCGACGATAGTAAATCCTCACATAGCGCCGGTGCCAAATCGATTAAATCAATCAAATTCTTTTCGATTTGTTGAGGCGGTAATCGGCGCATCAAGTCCAAAGCGCAATCCATTTGCATTTCAGTCTAACAACGAAACAAGAAGAGAACCACATATTGTTGTTTAAAAAAAAATTAAATAGACCATTGATTAATGGTCATGTTCAAGAAAATCGCCTTTTTTTGAATACAACATTAAATCTTCGGCATTAAAACCTTATGGGCGTGCCATATTTCCAGTTTTCATTGTGAACAGTGACAACGTATACACATTCGCTATAATGTCGTCGTACTCTGTGTGCAATCGAATGTCATGATTTCATCAATTTCTTACCATTTTGTTGCTATGTTTTTTTTCCTCTCGTTATCACAACACGGCAATTTATTCGCACAAAATATATGCAGAGAAAAATCAAGCAAAAAATGCCCACTGATCTTTCACTCGATTAATGAGTATAATATAAAACAATTTACAAATTTGTGTATATTTTTTTGTTTAAATGAAAAATAGAACTGAAATAGCAAGAGACTTGTCTTGTTTCTACAGACTTTCTTGTGTATACGGGTTGGTATGATGCATACACATAGTTGTGTTTGTGAGGCGAGATTGACAGGTTTGTGAACTACGAAACTTTTGACAGTTCATACACTGTCTCCGCCATTCAAGTAGCATGAACGTATTCACAAGACCAATACACTTAGTAAATGACTGAATCTCAATTAGATCGGATGACAATTGCGCTCTGCTAAAAAAAATTCTAGAAGACGCACATGTTTTTCCAGGGAAAATCATGAAATTTGTCATCCAACAGTGTTAATTTGTTATTATTTTTGTGTGCTTTGTTTTGTTTTTTTGTCGTAAATGCCTTAGATAGGCAAAAACACACTAATTTATCAGTTTTTTCGTATTGAAAATGCTTCTTTTTTGTTCATAAACTTTGCTATCGCGTCTAAGAAAAAGAAGTGTGTGCGCTACAAAATCAGTGCTCTCTTTCGCAGTGGTGCAAAAAAAAAACACAGTCGTACAGTGTGAATCATGATTTGAGGTAAAACACAAAGTAAAATAAAGTCATAACGGGACCGAATTGGTTGTGTTTTATCTCTGCAGAGTTGTCATTAATGAGCTACCAAGAGTTACATTAAAACGTAATTAGACATTTTTTTATGTGTGCAACAAACAACAAATGGCTCACTTTTTGTGTTGAATTTGATTGTGTTGGTGAGAAAAAAGACTTTCAGTGTGCAATACGGCATTCAAATTCCAAAATATAGGCGAAATTGGCGAACGTATATGTGGTTTTTTTTTAAATGTTGGTGTAACATTATTCAAAGAGGTTGGTGTTAGAAACTTGCTTTGAATTGCACCAAATCGGATTTAAACAGTTCATTTACGCATTATAAGTTTACGTTCATAGGCGTTCCATCGTTGTTGTCGCCATTTTTTTTCATTCGATGTGTGCACAAAAATAAATTCGCTGTGAACAAATCGATGTTTCGTTTTTTTTTATCTTCATTTGAGAAACCGTGATATAACACAATGTGACGAAAAACGTTTCATTCGTATAGTCATTTAAAAGGTATACTTTAAGACTAAGTAACATTTTCATTAAGACATAAATACAACCATTCAATTGAAAATCAATTAGATTTTGTAATCTTCGCATTGTATTTCATTTTGTTTCATTTAACGTAGAGAAAGCATCGATAAATTTAACGTGAGCCAAATCAAATCGATACAATGGCGTCCGGAGAATTATCTTTGACCAGCAACAGTAGCCAAGAGGGGAGTCATGAATTTGGTTGCTATTCGAATGATCGAGCACGTAAAACGTCGTCCGATAGCACAAAGAATTTTGAAACAATAAAAAAGCAATACGATGAAGCTTTAATGGAATTAAATTCGCTGCGATTACGTGAAAGTAATGGCGAAATGCAAATGAGCCATTTAACAAAGCAACTGGAATTCTACAAAGAAAAATATATGGATGCAATAAATCAAGTTGGCCAAACGGCCATCGAAGGAACGTCATTGCGCACAAAATATGCGGACATATCCAATGAAAATCGACGATTGCAGCAGCGCATCCATCATTTGGAAAAGCAAGTAACGCAACAAGAAAACGGTACGCATCAAACCGTTTGCACATTTCACGAACAGTACAATGAGCTCAAGAAGAAATATGATACGAATCGCATTGATATGGATAAACAGCAAAAGGAAAATGAAATGTGCAAAAAGAAATGTGCCGATTTATCGCGAGATCGTAATTCGGTGGCATTGGAAAAGAATGACTTGAAACAACAGCTAACGAAGGCATTCACACAATTGGAATCGGCATTGCATGAGAAAAATATGCTACGAGAAGCCAGAGACAAATTGATGCAACAGAATGAAATTCAAATAAAAGAGATGCAACAGTTGATGAATCAACGGGCCGACGAACTAAGGCGTGTGACAGCTCAGAGAAATGCCGTTAAATTAGAATTGCAAACAATTTTGGGCGAAAAAGACGTAGTTCTCGAAGAAAATCAAAAGATGAGCGACGAATTAGCGGCCGCCAAAGAACAGTTGGAAAAACAATACAAAAACGATCAATCAATGATGTATGAAAATGAGTCGCTGAAGAGACTACGCGACGATCTTTTGACAGAACGTAATTGTCTTCGTGAACGACTCGAGGAAAAGGAATTGATGAAAAGTCATGACAACGCTTGGAACGATCCGGACACAAAGGAGAAATATCAATTGGATTTGAATGCAGCCAACAAAGAGATGGAGAAGCTACGGAATAGCTTGGAACGAGTCAAAAGTGAATTGAGCAAAGCACTGGATGAAACAGAAGTCGCCAAATCGAGACGGTGAGTACCAAGACTGACTATTTTTGTCATCGCTGAAACTTTGTTTTTTTTTTCAATGTCATAATTTGAAATTATCATGGTAACATTTTGAATTATGGGTGCAGACAAGTGAAACGAATTTAAATTGACCGTTTTCACATTGATGCTTTGATCATAATTTGAAATTCATTGCGTTTGCCTTGTTTTACTACATTTTTTGTTTGCTAATAATTTTTCCTTCGTTCATTTAATATCGTTTCAGCGACTGGGCAATATCAGAGCGTGAAAAGATAGTTTTGGAGCGCGACAACGTTAAAATTCTCAATGATGAGTTACAAAAAGAGCGTGATACGGCTGTTTCTGATTTATTACAAGCAATTCGAGATAGTGAAGAGATCAAAAAGCAAAAAGATGAAGCTTTCCAAGAGATCGACCATTTGCGCAAGCAACTTGAATCACAGGTGAATTGTTCACGTCGCAGTATGCGCTGGAGTTATGCACCATATGAAATGGATGCATTGGCCAAAAATGACACCGAAGTGGTCGAAATAGATATGAGTTCGATTGGACCAAATGACGATATTGGAATCGTATTGGAAGGTGGAAGAGAAGATTCACAAAATCGAATTGATGGCAACATAACGGTGGTGAGTGTGTCGAAAGATTCACCAGCCTATGGCAAACTTCGGCCAAACGACAGTATTATGCTTGTAAATAACATCGATTGTTCGTCATTCTCGAAGCGAATGGTCATCGAAACGATACGTAATGGTTGCGAGCGATGTGACATTGTTGTAAAACGGCAACGTGTAACCAGAGCGCACATGTATGCTGTTCAATTGAATTTATTAAATTCAAATCGTGATCATGGTCTAAGCTTAGAGTCGGGAATCTTTATTTCAAAAGTGGCACCCAGTTCGTTGGCATCGGCCGAACAGAATTTAACAGCTGGCGATCGTATATTAGCCATTAACAATCAGTCAATGGACGGCATTCTAAGTGGCAACGATGCAATGACCTATTTAAATGATGAACGTGCTGATACATTGCATATCATTGCATTGAAACAAGTGACACATTCATCGGACACAGAAACGTTCAGTCGACATAAGCCAAATCAAATGGAAACAACCAGCACCCAAACTGATGAGAGATTTACTTTTGAGGGTGAATCGACGCGAACAAATTCGTCGGGTAATTCAAAATCGACGTCAAAAATATCGGAAATGTTCAATAAATTCCGTGGAAAAATTCACATGCACGGTCATAGCAATCAAAAAGGTAGCACAGCGTCCGAAAGTGATAGCTTATGTCAAGAAAATGATGCAATTGCCGCACTTGATTCGGTATTGAATAACGAAAATACAACGACCACCGGTAAAATTAAAGAGAATATTTTTGGTAAACGATCGAAAAAGGCGAAAAAAGAAACAACAAAAGAGGTCAACAAAAATTTGGGCACATGGCCAAGGGCAAACATTTTAAATACAGCAACCGGACAAGAGAATCATACAGGAACAATTGTGCAACCACGTAAGAAAGAACGACCAGCCCTATCGTTATTCACCGGTCCAATAACATTGGGTAAAGATGAAAAACCATTGGGCATGAAAAAAGATAGCTATTTCAATGTCCACATGCATGAAACAACACCAATGGGTGTAAATAAACCGGGGCTATCATTAGTGTCGAATGTAAGCCGTAATTCGAATTCAATTCCGTTTCATTATGCACCATCTGGTTTGAATCGGCATTCAGTCTATTCAACGATGGAATCAGAACCCGTCATGCTGGAGAGTGGAAAATTACAATCGAAAAATTTGCCCGATATGAATCGAAAATATCACTACCATCATCATCATCATAATATGAATCGGCTCAGTTTGAACATTACACCATCCATGGATAGTACTAGCATATACAATACGGTCATCAATCGCAAAAGCAACACAAATACTCTCGACACAAAAGTATCAAATCATCCAATGTCAATGGATTATGTGGCGTTGAAGAATTCAACCGATTCATTGCTCAATTCGAAAAGTCCAATGTCGTCGTTAGATTTCAAACCAAATTTAACACATCAACAAGCCCAGGATCTCATTTCATTGAAAAGTCAAAATTCAATCGACTCATTTCTATCGCCAAAAAGCCCACCATCATTAGAATCGAGCAAACCATTGTATCCAACGGAGAATCCCGACTTTTACAACAAACGTTCATCGAAAAATGTATCGAAATTCCCAAGTGACAGTGATAGCTTAGGCATGGAATCGATTTCATCGCCAAACAATAGCTACACAAGTACATTACCATCATATGCATCGAACAATAGAGCCCAATCAATGCTCACATCAAACGGACGCATTCAACGAATGTTCACACCTTTCGCAAATCACAGTCATCCACATCATCACATGAGACAATCAAGTCCACTGACAATACCGTTGACTCAATCACTGGACATTACAGGTACATTTTAATGCTTAACATTTATTTCAGTTTTATTGAAGTCATTTTGTTTTGGTTTAATAACAGGAAACAACAATTCATCCGATAAGCTGGAGTATGAGTTTGTGCAATCGCATCATTCACACGGTGTATCCATGGACATTGATCAATATCAACGGAATAAAGTGCATCCAACTCGTGATCGTGACATAATATACGGCAGTTACGGTCATGCTTATGAAGGCGGCACATTTCCACGTAAAAAGGAAAATCAACGAGTACGAATTCCATCGAATCCAAGTGTAGCTAGCAAAAGTAGTGATATGAAAGACAGCACCGGATCGATTGAACACAGTGATGGTTCACCGATGCCACCGCCATTCAAAGTTGAAGTATTAAGTCATGGCGCCAACAGCAATATGTCCGAACACAATCCGGGGCCCGGATATTTGCGACGCATAACGATTGACAAGAGTGCAGGACCACTTGGAATAACGATTCAATGCAATGAAGGTGGTGGCATTTTCGTATCGACGGTCACAACAAACAGCATTGCAAGTCGAGCAGGTTTACGCTGTGGAGATCAATTGCTTGAAGTTTGTGGTATAAACATGAGAGATGCAAATCATAAAATTGCGGCTAAAATCTTACGGCAATGCGGAAATACGATGACAATGCTCGCCCAGTATTGTCCAGATAGTAAGTAATTCGTCATTTTATTTCCGATGATTTTGTCATTAATCGATTTTTTTTCATTTTGTTTACAGAATTTCATGGAAATATTGTGCAACACATAACAGAAGAGGATAGTGTTAGTCGTTCAGGTTCGCCGACACCACGAAATTCGCCGCGAGGCGTTGCTCGTTCAATGGCATTATCACCAAGGCCGGTTAGCATGCAACCACAATCTGTTCCACAAGCAATACCGAAACGTTCGCTAATGTCATCGAATATGAAGCAAAAGTTCTCCGACAGCCTGGAAAATCAATCAGATTTTAGCCAAACCGGATCACCCGATTGCATGTATGATGAAGAAGAGCCACGTGTTTTGACATTAAACACAAAGAAAAGCACAAATTTGGGGATCTCATTAATGGGCGTAAGTACCAAGGCATTCTTACTTAAAAATTACTATTCCATTACTCCACAATTTCTGGTCCATTCCTCAGATAATTTTTCCATTCTGTTCCATTACCTAGAGTTATATGCAATTGAAATAATCACAATATCAACTAGATATTTATAGAATGTAGTAAAAAAGTAGTAAAGGTTTGATCACACACATACAGGTTTTTCATTTCACAGATCCAATTTACCAAATAACCACTACCAAATCTTAATTTTAAGCAATCTGTTTGCGTAAGCGCATTTAGCCATTAAGTTGTGAAATTTAATGTGTTCGCCATACTGAAAGTAAAAAGTACACACAGTGTGTAAGTGTTACACTGTGATTCGATTATTTCAATTTCATTTTCCATTACATTCCATTACATGTTGATTAATTTCCATTAATTCCATTTTTTTCTTCTGATTATCTCTAGGGAAATGCAGTCGGTATTTATGTGCATGACGTGCAGAAAAATTCATTGGCCGATATTGCTGGCATGAAAAAAGGCGATCAAATTCTCGAATACAATGGAGTTGATTTGCGCAGAGTCACAGCGGAATATGCGGCAATGGAAATATCGAAGGCATGCGATAAAGTCACCGTACTCGTTCAACACAATATGACAAGTAAGTACATGCGGAAATACACCACCAAAAATGGGATAGAATACATTTTTTAACGATTGTACTTCCTTACAGAGTTTAATCAAATCAAAGACGAAGCAGGCGATTCTCTCTATTTCCGTGCCGGATTTGATCGGACAGGTGAACTAAACGAAGGCGAATTGCGATTTGTCAAAGATGACATTTTATACGTGGACACAACAATATTTAGAGGAAAATTTGGCCAATGGCGTGCATGGAAACTCGATGAATATGGACATCGATTAAGATGCGGCATCATTCCGAGTCAACTAAAGTAAGTATTACAGTTATCGATTCTCATAGTCTTCAAACCCATAGAAAAAGACCAAATTTTTATTAGTTAGATAAATTTGAAATTGAAAAGTGTTTAAACTAAAACGTATTTTGAACATTTGCAGAATTGAAGAGGAATTACGTCTATTGACCGATACTGCTGATGGAGAAGGAACGACCAAGAGAAAATCTGCACGTCGATCGTTCTTCCGTCGAAAGAAGCATCAACGCAGCTCATCACGTGATTCAAAAGATCTGTCCAGTTTCAGTAGTACACAATTGAGTTGGTTCACTGATTCGGGCATCGTCGGAGAAGACGGAACACTATCGAGTTATCAACGTGTTGAGCGCTTAGATTGTGAGTTAAATCATTTGAATGAAATCCGAATCGGCGGCGAGTAATCATGGTGTTTTGATTCTCATTTTAGATATGTGCCGACCAGTATTGATTTTGGGCCCGTTAGCCGAATGTGTGGCTGAAAAGCTAACAATTGATTTTCCGCAAGTATTTGAACGATTTTTGCCCACCACTATGAATTGTACACAAGAAAATATGGAAGAAGGACTTCAAAATAACATTTTGGTCGACTATCGACGTCGAGGTAATATCTACGAGTGTACGCCAGTTCAAGCCATCAGAGACTTGTGCGATAAGGTATGTGTCAATTTCATTGAAACACCCAAAATGAATGTGAACACCATAAAAATGTCTAAAATAACATAGTTATCATTTCAGAATCGCCATTGTTTGCTTGATGTGAATATCTCTGCAGTGGAACGATTGAAACGGATTCAAATCTATCCGATCGTGCTGTTGCTGCGTTTTAAATCTGCCCGACAAATCAAAGAGATCAAAGATAAAATGTCAGAGAAGGCAGCAAAGGAAATGTATGAGCATGCATTGAAGCTGGAATCCGATTATCGGCAATATATATCAGGTGAGTTGATCACAAATTATGTTGTACATACATTTTTTAATGTCATATGATGCCTGACTATGGAATGTTTATAATTTCAGCTGTCATACCAGCCGGCGTGAACATAACGCATATGAGTACTCAAATCAAAGCTGCCGTTGATGAAGAGCAAAATAAGGCACTTTGGGTTCCAATCACAAACTAATAGAGCTACATTTTGAAATTACTGGAGCATTCTTCATACTTACATCGAAAACAAACGACCTTTTCAAACATTAACTTTGATAGAATTTAAAAAAAAAAAATGTATAAGGACCAGTTCACATTTAGCAATAGAATGTGTTTAATCAACAATTTTTTTTATAATTACCACCAATATTATGCAAGAGGAAAAACACGTATAATATTGGCGGTAATTGTACTTACAGTTCTGTCTGCCTCAGCAAAGAAAGACAAATGACGACCGTCTTTTGGCATTTTCTATTTGCTTTTTCTAATGCAAATTTTTTATCATGGTTCACATAATGTGTCTTCCACCATCCATTCTAACCAAATGCAATGAATTGCAATTGCGATTGTTCTTTTTATAAATTGTTCGTTGTGTTGTCAATAGTCTTCGTTCATAATGATTTTTTATAAAGTATTTTATTGGTGCTTTAAATTCGAATTTTATGTTTTAATTGTTAAATGGTTAATGGATTTATTGATTTAGCACTAAAGTCTAGAGACAAATAAATTTATGTGTGTTAATGTGAGTGAAAAAAACGGTATAAGAAAAAAAACACAACACATTTTCACTGGCGTTCATAGTCGATGTCGTGTTTGTTTTCCTTCTTATGCCGTTTTCTATAACGAGCAATAATCTAATTGAGTAAGTCAAATTGTATTGAAATGTTTTATAAAAACTTAAGGACTATTTACATGTACTAGAGTAGAAAAGGTGTTTCTACACACCTAAGGTTTACTTAGCTCGTTAAATTGATCGAAAGAGCCATATTGCTCGGATTTTTTTCCACTTCGAATCAATGCCTTCATCATACAACATCATTAAATAAAATTATACATATTTTGTATATGTTTTTTTTTATAAATTGTTTACACAAATGTATAAAAATGTTTTTGATTTAAAACAAAGAAATATGCTCTCTTCTCGTTTTCTATTAAAATTGATATACATATGGATAAATGACTCTTTTCTGCTTAAATTTGTGGTCCAATTTGAAGTTTTCATAAATGATAATTGTTCTGACATAGTCGCACACTAATCTGTCATACTTGTTTCCTGAACGAGGTTATGAGAATGTGCCAAGAAGAATATACCATTGATTTGAAGCAGAAAAACGTGAATTGTCTTTAGCTGCATGTTTTTTTAAAGTTTTTTTTTTTTAATCTGAAAAAAGTTACAAATCGTCGTGGAACACATACAAAATATGTTTTTCAAAAATAAAAATGTTTGCATTGTAGGATCTTTCCGCTCCAAATGAAATCTATTTTACGAAAAAGATACATGCGACTCTCACTTCCTTAAATTAATTTTTCACTAGCCTTTTTTTTCTCTCGATAAATATTGTTTTTTTTTGTGTGTCAGATAAATATGAGTGATGAATGAGTTGTCTAAAAAAAGATTTAAATTTAACTTATTTACAAATGAATTGTTTTCCTAATAATTCGGTTTTTTAAAAATCTATTTCTTCATTGAACATTTCTGCAAAATCGTCGCTTAGATAGCTCTTTTTATGAAACCAATCGCTGCTTGAATGATCGGGTTCTTCACCCAATTCATCATGAATGTTATCGTCTGCATTCATTTCAGGATTTCCGTCATTTTTCGTGTATTTTCCCAATGATCGGGGACTTCTTGATGTCACGCGATATTCAAATGGAATATTATAACATTTACAAATGCAACAGGATGGGAAGCGGAACCAGTCTGAGAAGATGCCACGACATTCGTTGTGTGGATCATATGCCAATAGCCGATGAAGTCTATACTGTTGTTCACTGAAATTTCGAGATACGAAAAAAGGTACATTTTGAAGAATATATGTATGAATGAATACAATGAGAACTTACCATCTGCAGCCGTCACGACAATACATTTGCTTGTGTTCCTGAGTACACTTTTCCCAATGTACATATTGCTCGAATGGATACAGATTCAGTAAGGCTAACACTTCGCCACGGGTGTTATTTGCCCAAAATGGTGCAACAACTTCTTCTTTGACCGGACAAGCGTTCCTAAAAAATCACATCAAAATCGATCATTTTAACTTTCTTTTGCGGCACAAAAGGAAGACTTTATTTCAACACGATTGTCAATTGAATATTTCATTGGTATATACTATGTTTTACTTACACTCCTTTTGAGCTAATGAGAACGGGTTCTTCTTTTTCGGCGACATCTTGATAAAGTTGTCCAATGGTATTGTCATCGGATGGTTTCGCAGTTTTATCCGGTTTTGGATTACCATCGATATCAACGATGCTCTCAGTATTAATCGATTCATCTGGCGTAGAGTCGTCGTCGTCATCGATCTCTTCACTCGAAACGCTCCCATCGAGATCGCTCGAATCAACCTCAAAATGTATCAAATTGTCATCAACTTGACTTTTTGGTGTTGTACTATTCTGTTTCAAAAACATGCTTTCGGTTCGATTTTCTGGCGTAACAGCACTTTCAGTCGTTACATTTAATGGACTGGCTGTTGTTGTTCGATCATCTTTCGTATAGCCATATATTCTCAATGTCGTCGATATGGTGGCTGCCACCTCCGATTTATTGCTTTTATCCGATAAATCAGGTGCACCAACAATTTCAATGTTATCATTTGATTCGTTGCGAAGTTCCGTTACTAATTTTCCATTATCGCTAACATTGGCGAATATATTTTTATTCGCATTTTCGTTGTCAAATTGATCGAAAATTTCTTCAATAGCCGCATCAATCACTTCTTCATATGGATCATCATTGCTTTTCTCTTTTGAACTATCTGTATTTCGTGTTAGTTTTGCACTCAACACCTTTCGTTCGGCCGATTTTGTCTTTTTGGTCGGTATTGGTTCGGTGGATGAGGAAAGCGTTGAAGTTGACGCTGATGTTTCGACATTCGTTGATGCAGTTGAGCCGGCTCGTTGTGTGGTTCTGCCTCGTGAACGGGTTGTCGTCGATCGACCAGTCGTACTACGAGCCGTTGACGCACGTCTATAGTGAGCCTCCGATAACAAATCACTATTTTTCTGTTTTGATGATTCTTGGTACAAATACTTGTTACGTTTCCATCCAGCTCGAGAATAACGTACGGCTGTTTCTTCAACATCATCCAATGTGATGTCATTATTTGTGATTTCATTTCGTAACACGGATATATGCCGTACGTCACCATACATTCGTTTCATCATTCCTTGATTTTCGTTCACAAAGCGTCGAACGGCATGCCATGGATACATGGTGCCGGGCAAATTACAATACGCTTGCACCGATAAATCACATGGAATCGATTTGATCAGCTGAGCACGACCACGGCGAGCCGTTTTATCGCTGCAAGACGCACCCGCATCAAATCCATAACAATCAATGACTGGCACGGTCAATGCAAAAACTGCAATTAATGCTAACATAAAGTTTTTCGTCTAAAACAAACCAAAAAAAGAAAGGAAAAGAAATTTATATAAAATATTTATAAAAATACCGATAAAATTGATTGAATCGTTAAAAAAACTATGATTAACATATCCGATGACTATTCAACATTTAGACATTTATGATTTGATAAATTGTTATTGAATGACTAATTCGTTCGGCGAAAAAATAAATATAGTGATCATTGTTTGATTTCAATAATCGCACTTTATATGGTTTCCGAGTAGAAATGGCAAATGTGAAAAAGACATGGAAATAAGAGTTTTGACTTTTCAGCAATTGATATCACATAAAATGCATTGATGCATTCAAACATATCCATTGAAAGCAGCGATCATAAATCCACATCGTTGAGCCGTTAGCAAAAACTAATGCAAAAGCATTGGAAAACAAAATTATGCATTTGTTGACTAAAGTAAAATAATAATAGATTAGAAAGTGGCTTGCGTTTTGTAAGTTTTTTTACTTGATCTTGCAATGGTTGTGTTGTTGATTTTTGTGTATTTTGTTTGTTTTTTTTTTGTCATAGTAGTCGATGTTGTCGCCGTTGTTTGCGACAGTTGGACAAATACAAGCACAAAGATACTCACACAGGTTGCATTGAGAAAGAGAAATACTAATAACATTGGTCAACAATTATTTCATATTCTTTTCACATTTCTTTCATCATTCCATAAATACATACACACACACACATACGGTCCGGTAAGAGGTCTCTGCCTCTTTCTACATTCATGAGCACAGTTGATTCGAATCTTTCGATACGTGTTGCATTCTCTTCGTCGCGTCGCTGGCTTAGTTACCCATCAACCGAATGATCGCGACTTACAAAGAAATAGCGATCCGATTAAATATTCATAAAAATTTCACTCTTGATACATACTGGTGACTTTTTCCCGTTTGTTTTTTTTTCACTTTACTCTTCTCTTCGTTTTTCTACATTCATTCGTAGCATATTCGAGATTTGCAATGTAAAGATGACAGCATCAAAACTGAACACATTCTTGCCCACACAGAGAAAAAAAATGTAAATAAAATTGAGATGAAAACAATTCAAAGTTATGATTACTGTTGCACGCTCCTCACTTGCACTCCACTCGCCAATTTTGGCCAAGCTGATTAATGTCGATTAAATAAATGAACGTGTACTTTTTGGATATGTTCGAAATTCCGCCACACCATATCGACGGTCTTTCACTTTAAGGCGTAGGGTAATGTGTGCTGGTGCGTGTACGATGAACGTGCGTTTTTGTAAACCATTGATTATTATGCTCAACAGCATATTATTGAACGTTTCGAATAAAAATATGCATGCGAAGGAAAACACATCGACACACACACACACACACACACACACACACACACACACACACACACA
>NW_022198046.1:7973232-8124551 GCF_009176525.2 Contarinia nasturtii
ACACACACACACACACACACACACACACACACACACACACACACACATGTTACTATGTATAATAAAATCAAGTTTCAAAAGAAATTGAGACAAAAACTTTTACTTTTCGTTGGAGTTTGAGCGCGTCGACACGCGATGAAAGTATTTATTTATTTATTATTGATTTCAAAACATCCCATCTAACACCGTATGCATATTGTCCATAATTGATTGCGTGTGCACGCATCATTCCTCTCAGAGCATACACTTACATCGTTTTCGTCGAATAGCCTGAAGTGTGATCGACGATTGCTTCAATCGATTGCCAATAGAAGCTGGTCTCAAGGTCGTAAAAAGTGAATTGAATTCAAATGATTCATAGTGTCTCAATTTCAGTCCGTTTTTTTTTCTCTCGTCACCAAATATTATGCAGTTGTTGAGTGAAAATCGTTTATAATCATAAAATAATAATAATCGTTTGGTGAGAGGCGGAACTTGACTTTTGTCTTTCTTTTTGGGATTTTTCCATTAGTTGTGTAAATACTCTTTTTATGGCGCAATCGACTTATGTCCAAAACATACAATCATTTCAACATATCGCCTAACCATTTCACACTTTTGTATAAACATCATAATGCAACATTTTGTTTGAAATCAATTGACAAACATGTTTTTCTAGCCCTGACTAAAGCTCGGATCAATATTTCAACACAAAATCGAATGTTGACAGTGAAATATACGATTTTTAAACCCTTTGAAGAAAACATCCAATTCACGCCAAAGAATCAAGATTTTTGCAAATTGATCGATATAATCAATGCATTAAAATGCTGTGTTTTCTAAATGAAAATGTTTGCATAAATTGATGTTTTTTTTTATTCTGTCTGTGTTCCGAATCGTTTATCTTTCAGACTGAGAGAATTTCAGTAAGCCAGCATTTTGATCTCATAGTAAATCTCATTGCATTCACAGACAAATTTCTGCTGAAAATCGAGCTGAAAATTGGGTCATCACATTTAATTATTATTTGCTTTGAGTAAATTGTGAAATGGCTGCAAAATTGCATGGGAAAGTATTTAAAATTGAACTTGATGGAAGCGAAAAAAAGGCAATCTTAATTAGAAAAATGTCTAAAAAGGTTAATAACGTATAATTGAGTTAGATGAGTGCAAACGAAGGAAAGTTATTATGTCTGCTACCTTTTTTATCGTTATTGTTTTACATCACATTCGCGTTCCGCAATGGAAGAATCGACTTAATAGAAGAACATAGATATATGCGCACTTACAGAAAAAGAACCACATTTATTCGTTTTAATTATTAATAAAAATCGCTAAATAGAAACGTTGTAATTAATGGGAGTGACTCCATTTGTTAATTTACGGATTTGTAAACATTTGGCACAAGCAAAGTTCTCTTCATTCAAAACCGTTGTACAGTCGAACTCACTTCATTCGTGCGATGCGATTACTATGAAATTGGATTAGTTCAAATTTCTGTTGGTTGAATGAAAAAAAAATTGAAATCGAAAAACGATTTTCGAATTGGCTCTTTAAATCTGGAACATGTTAAAATTCAGTGTGCATCTGTTTGTGGCTACCAACTAACAGGTGGCTTAATATGTGCATGTATTTCGGCAAAACTAATGTTCAAAAAAACATTGCTTTGGCCGGTAGCGCACTTTGAAATGTGTGCACAAAATTTACAATGTGCCTACTTTTACCTTTTGCTATTCAGCGTTTGCGATACATTCATGTCAAACAGATTTGAAAACATATTATGCCTTATTGTGTGCTTTGTATTTCGACGAAAATGAATGGCAACGCGACAAAAATAAATTATCCATATTATCGAAAATGATCACAATCATTTATTTTGAGGGGGAGCGTTTTTCAGCTCTTTTTGTTTTTAATTAACAATGCGATAAATGTCTGAGATTTGTAACGAAGAAGAAAGTGTTCATTCATGTCAGAGACATGTGCTAAGTTTTTTTACACATATGTCGTCGTGTAAGAGTTTTCGATTTTTCGAAATCGATTCATTTTTGGCATTTTGGTCAAAGCAATACCGTTCCTGTATATATTTATTTGGTTCGTCGTTTTTCCATTGTTTTTAATTTGTAAAAGTTCAAATATTCGCCTTACCATTGGTGTTCTTAAGTAATCCATTGGTAAATCAAATAATCAAAGCGCATCTCCAAATTCAACGTTCAATTGAAATAAAATCTGTTTATGCTTCAAATATGCAAACAATTTTAAAATTCACACTAATTTTACACGCTAATAGCTGTTTTCTTTTCTATTTTTCGTTTCGCAAAAAAAAACGGTTATTTGTTGTCATGTAAACGTTTTGTTCGCAAATTGTTCCGTTGCGTATTAAATCGACGCAAATCTTTTTTTTCGCAAAATTTAATCAATTTATTCACTGTTTCACGCACAAATCAAGCGAATAGAAAAAAAATAATGATCGGCCGGAGCAACGATCGTAAGTTCACTGATTTCCAATCATTTTTTTTTTTGTTAATTTTTCAACTTGCGCACTTCAAATCAATTTTCTTTCTTTCACACATCGAAGCAATGGGATGGTGTTTTTTTTTAATTCTCGCTTTTGTGTTTCAATAAGTTTTTGCTTTTATTCGGTGCGATCTTGCTTACGCTCTTTTCTCTTCAATGATTGACAAACGAATGGTTTGGTTTTCAATTTGATGCGATAGTCATCCACTTACCTTTTTCCAAGCTCGTTCAATCGCACATTAAATATTTGCGCTTGTGAGTGTTTGTCGTGTGTTGTTGCTCAGTTTTTTTTCTTTTCATCGTTTTCGTCTCTTTTTTTCTTTCTTCAGCTATATGTATTGTTCGGTTTTATAGCATTTCTTCTTTCTCTTGGATGTGCGCGTGCGCGCATTCGTTAGTCTTTCCGAATGGTTTAAGCACTCATAATCGATCGAACTGTTTTCATACGTACACCGTATGTGTGACTGTGTGCATGTAAGTGTATAAATGTTCGAATGTGCTTTTACCATTACACTTTTCAGTTTCGGTATCGATTCATCGGTGCAACATTCTCATATTCCAAATCTTTCCGTTGCTTTAGCCATAGTCATTTCTTTCTCTTTCATTTTCTTCCATCATTCATGGTTACATTACACATCGATCGAATATGATGTGCTTGTGTTGTGTGTTTGTGTGTTTTTTTCGTTAAATCGAATTATTACATTACACCGATATCTTACCGTCTGTAGTACAACATATGTGCACTTTTTTATCTCTTTTTGTAAACGCACACCATGCTTAATGTATACTTCGCATTGAAGAAGAAAAAAAAACGGCAACAAAAGCAAATTTAAATGTAAAGAGAAAAAGTGTGGATGCCTTTCGTTTAGTAGGTCAGTGTGTTTTGCTGTGATGCTTCGCGCCACCGCGGAATACATGCTGCGCTTTTATTACCCGCTTCACTCTGTGCTGAAGTGATCACTCTTTTTCCATCTCTCTCTCTTCCTTTCTTCGCCTTATCGTCATTTGTGGGCGATTCAACTCTATTACAATTGCATTTTGATTTTACCATTCTCCTCGGTGCAAATGCAGTTGTTGCGCGCTAAGTGCAGAGTGAAAGAAACCATTCACAACTTTGATGGACAAAATGATATTGTTAATGTAAAAGAAATGTACTAAATCACAATATCTAGCGATCGCACACGATGGTCGAGTAAGTAACGAGACAAGTCAAGTGACTTTTTCATTACCAGCGAGTTTAAAATGCATTTTCGGATACACTTGTTGCTATTCTTCTGGAGAATGAGGAATTTTTTTCGTATTTTCTTAATTTAATATATGACCTTCAGCGGTAACATTCACCTCAATTTTTTGGAAGTAAATTTCTCTGTATTAAAATGCAAATAAAGAATGCGCAAATTTCATTTATTTATATATATTTAAAAATAATTTTCCAAGAATAAATCACAATTTAATCTATAATAATTTTAAAAAAATTATTCTTTTAGAAATGAGTTGCTAAATGTCTTTAAAATTAGAATCAAATGAAATGAATCTTTTTACGTGAACATTTAGAATAAGAAAAATTGACGTAATGTATATACATAAAATATTATGACAAAAAAAAAATTGAAATATATCAAATAAAATGGCAATTTCATCAAATTGGTCAAGCTGAAAAAAAGCTATTAATTACCAATTTAGATGGTGCTCTTTAAAACTTCAAAATCTAATACAGTGTCTAATTGTATACGGATAATAGTGTTTTAATGATCGAACAAAAAGTTAAAAAATAATTTGTGAAAAATTTAAACTGTACGATAAAGTACGTGTATTTAAGCCGTTGTTGTATCTGTTGAGTAGTTCTTTGTTTCTCTTAATCGCTTAAGTTTTGAGTGCGGTTGCAACGAAGTGAAAGAACCTGAATAAATGGTGAGCGAGTAGTAAATGAATAGGTGTACTTGTATGCCATAATTTCATGTTCCCATTGTGTGTTGATCATGTAATAAAGTTCATTCATCAAAAGAAGCCAAAGCGATAAGCAGGAGAGAAAAACAAATTGAAAGAAAGACGAGAATGAAAAAAAAAACACCACCATTGCGAAGAAAGTAGTCAATGTACAGTGCACACTAGAGACACACAGCGAAAATGAAAAACCATAATTGCCCATAAAATAGAGAATCTTTCTAATTATTACCAGTTTAAGGTGTGCGAGAGAGAAGACGACGACACGAAAAGAGAGAAGGACAGAAAGAGAGAGATAGTGAAATGTTGCTTTGTTAGAGAGTGTTTCAGCAAAACGGCAGACATGTATCAATTGCCAATAGAATGAACGATGAGCGTTGCCAATGTGTACAATCATGTGAATGATTTTCCATCTTTGTTATTGCACGTAAATATGTTTGTATTTTGTTTTTTCCTATCTTAAAAACCACACGAAAAAAGCTGTCTGGCTCAAGAACAAATGATCTATTTTACAATGAATTTATATAAACCGTTTTTTTTTTACTTCGCACTTGGCAACAGCTACCAGAAAACTCATTTTATTATGAGGTTAATCAATCATTTGCTTTTAATGTGCCAGAATATGTGCTCATTTTTCATTTGATGAATTGTTCTATTGTAATGATATTGCTTCGTTAATTTTTTCAATTCGATTGAGTTAATTGAGCTCAAGTCAAAATACCTGTTGAATTCGACCTGCTGAATTTGGAATAATACAAATCAAAGACACATCGAATATGTTGTTACGAATATGAGCTATTTCTGCCTTGCTTCTGTTATAGATTACAAAATCTAATTTTATTTTGACGAAGCCAGTTTCTTAACTGAATGAGATGTCACTTTCATTCACCACGGCAAGAATGGTGTAAGTGTTGCAAAATTATACGCGATTGCTTGTGATGGTTGTTAACATCGATCGCATCGATTGCAATACAGCCATATTCATTCAGTGTGCACGATATGAAGTTTTTTTTATGTTCGGTGAAAGTAGAACTTCATCGATCGCCGTTTAATTGCTATAGCTATCATAAGCAGCATAAAGACATAAAAAAAACATTTTCTTTTATTCGCTTCTGTTTTATTTCTAAAAAGTAACATTAACATTTGGAATTTTATTCCTGTCGAGATGTTGTTGTTTCAGTACGCAAAATCTTGTCATCATTTATTTCGGTTATTTTTTTTGGCACAGGCGGTATTTGTTCGGCGACTTCTTTAACGATTGCTTCAACTTTGTCGGGCAACAGGTACTCTAATGGTTCCAGAATTTTTTTCTTATTCAAATAGGACATTCCACTCTTCTGCAATGAAATGGCATTGATGTACAAGTGACTCGTAAGCAATGCAATTGGGAACACATCATGAATGCATCGTTGAATGTATGGTGTTAAATCATAGGCAAATGCACAGCAAAATTTGATAAAATTATCACGCTCCTTGGCACCTAGTGCTTGTTGCTCTTGTCGATAGAATTTTGAAATGTTATTTGCGACAACTTTCAAAGAATGCTCCAGCCGAATTGTAACCTCATTCACCAGAGCGATTGGGGCACAGTTACGAAATTCATTTAATGCACTCAAAATTCCATTGCAATACAATGCCAATGGTTGAAAATTTAACAATGTTTCGGGTGGCGATAAACTATATGGATCTGCTTTGCCAATTGCACTCAAAACATTGATCGATATTTTATTGATAAATGTATAGTTATCCATGTCTAATTCGAATTGGTCGGTCACTTTGGAAATGCGTGAATTGAAATTTTTCGCAATCACTTTTACGAAAATTGGTATCAATAGTGTTCGAAAATCAGCGCCGACGCGGCTGAACGAAAGACCAAAGTACATACATTGACCCAAAACTGCTTCAATTGATGTGAGTTCACCATTATTCAAATCTGATTCAAGTGTTGCCAGGAAATGATTAATTTTTGTATTAATCCATGCATGGAATATATTTCCAGACTCATTCGAATCGGTCGCATCAAGTAAACTGTCATCATCAGCAAATGTGGCTTTATATTGCGTTATAATGTTGAACAAATTGACACGGCTTAGTTCGATCGTTTTCATTAGATGATGTTGCGCTGAAATGGACGAATGATATACAAATTATTCGCTGCTTTAATTTGTGAAAATCGAATGTGATATAAGAACACTCACGATCATCCTTTGGAATGCTATTTAAAATTGAACAAAACCAACTGTCACGTGCCTGTAGAAATTTTAACTTTAGCTCCGGCAATGAGAATGCTTGCATTCGCCTCAAGTATCCGACGATTTGAAGGCACTTTGGATAGAAAATTATTGCTGATTAGATAGAAAAGGGCGACATTTCAAAGTTATTTACCTTTGGTAATTGTAAGTCCGTGCGTAATTGAGCTAACAATTGTTCTAACATTGTATGCCATGACCCTTCGATTGTTGTCACAATGTTCTGAATATGCGAAAAATAATAGAACTTACTTTTGTGTACTCAAAACGGAATTAAGGAACTTACATTAATGACTGGAATGTCACCGTGTTTTGCGCCCATCCGTTGAACATGAGCAGCTAGTTCAAGAGCTTCTTCGTATTTACCTTGATAAATACATGTGTCCATCAACTGGGGCAACTCCAAAATCTCCAATAATTGTGCATTCCGTCGCAGAGTCAACGAGTTGAGACGACGCGATGTTGCTATTTCACTAGATGTTTTAATGAACTTCTCACATTTCTCCGTTAAATTTGGCAATTTATCTATCAAATGATCCAATTGTTGTTCGGTGTCTTTGAACTCTGTATAGATACGTCGCGAACATTCTGATGTCTGAATGAATGTTTTATAGTTACTTATCGCTAAATCTTGTGTTTGCTCAACGACGGCTTTGTTATCTTCGGCCAAACGAGATTCTTCCTTTTTAATTTGATCGACTTTGTATGAACCAAGTTTGTAGATCTGGGCCAATAGCTCCGGATTTTCACGAAGATGTTCTACAGTGTAAAAAGAACCGAAAATGTAAATTATAACGAAACAGCAAAAATTGAATTTTCAAAGATCTCACCTGGAACACCGTTCGGAAAAATTAACTTTAGCAATTTCTCGTTTTCATAATCCATTCTTGTCTAAATAATTAAATTTTCGACGAAAGACTTAGTATTTTGTGATTACTTTTTTTGTTGACGTTTACACATTGATTCGTAATGTCACAGTCACACTGGAAGCGAATAATCTACGTAGTATTCATCATTACGTTCTTTTTAGACACAAACCAAAGTAGGCCGATTGCATAAAATGACAAGAGATGGCGTTGGAAATAGTCGATGCTTGAATACGCTTTATTGGAAATGAAAAACACTTGCGTTTGAAAATTGTCCGTGAAATCGATTCGCTGAACAAAAAGTTATGTTGTAAAAGAGAAAAAAATCGAAAATATGCTCAAAGTCCGTTAATTGAGCTCTCAATTAATTACACATTCCATGCAAAATTGGAAATTCTCATTATTTTCGTGCGAACAACTTTTCTCACTCTGAATTATTCTCCAAGTTGTGAAAAAAAAGTAATTACATGACACAAATTTATCCAAAAGGTGAATAAGAAAATGCAAATTCAAGATGTTAGATAAATAATTGAGTTTGCATCAGTGCATGTACTTGACATTTTCCTCGTATGACGATATCGTTGCTCAATGCACAAATACACAGTGACATACGTGATTTAGTATGTAGTTCTATATGTAGTGTGTTGAATGGTTTTCCATTTGAATGTGAAGTGTTCTTTTAATAATGTCAGTGTCCATTCGAAGCATTCTTTATTCAGCTAGCTCTCCACTTTTCGTCATCAAATTCACTCCCCATCTCCCATTGTCAAGTGGTTGATTCTTTTTTTTAGTTCTCTTTGCACTGAAATTACTCTGCATTTTTTTTTCATGTGTTCGGTTCATATTTTGCCATGGACACATTTATAATGAGAAAAAAATTCGTCGCACACGCTCTTTTCACAAATTCAATATTCCTTCCATGCATTTAAGTCATTTCACGAGACGATGTTGAATCCATTTGTAATGGTGCGAGATGGTCCATTTGGTTTGATGGTGGTACAATACTCATCTTTCCTCTCTTTCTGTATTCCATTTGGTCATTTCATCCATCGAAAATACATTAATGTACATATATTTTTTTTCGCAATAGTTTTTCGAATGGTAGTTGGTCACTTGTGTATATTTTATTTCCCATTCCATTAGTTTATTCCTTTTGTTGAATGGTGAGTATATGTGTTCTTCGAATGGCAACTTTTCATGTGGGTTGTTTCCCTCGCCGAGAAAAGGAATGAAGCGAACAAAAAAAATATAGATAAATTTGTGTGTATGACTGGTCAATATACTAGATGATATTCACACACATCCGACAGACCCAAGTGCCAAATCTGCGCAGCCCGAACGTTTCACGAAAGAATGGTCAAATAGCAAAACCAATTACAAGTGTATACGCTGAATGAGTGAGTGAGAAAGATGCTTTAACGATGTGTCGATAACAGCCAGCAATGACGATGGCATATTTTCTATCCTCGCTTCTCGTTCGCCTCCTTAACCGTGTGCACTTTTTTTTCATTTTTCTAACGGTGATTTTTTTTTCTTCTTTTTCTTTGCCTCGTCCACTGTTTATTTATTCAATATAAATATGTATGCGTCAAGTATTTGAAATTGTATTTTTGCTGTGGGTGTATATATGGAGAAAGAGAGATATTGTGCGCGCGCTTGAGTTGATTATGTGGATTCGAGCAGAGAATACGAATTAGAGAAAAAAATCTATATTTTTCTTGTTCACTTCTGCACATTTTTCTTTTGACATGGTCCATTCTCTGGTGTACACTTGGACGACGGCTTCATATATATGCATGTTGTGGCATATATACGCGCGCGACCAAACAAACGATTGTGTGTTTGTGTGCGAGTGAGAGTGAATGTGGTTTTAACTAGAAACTCTTTTGGGTATGAGATAAAATTGATGTTGCGTTATCACAGTGCTTTTTTTCATTCTTCCACATTTTTCGATTCTCATCTCACGTTCCGCATCCTTGCACCGTGCTCTCGCTCATTTTATTTTATTGTTCACATTCACAAGTGAGCGGCGTGCAATGTGCGACCCAAAACATACGACGTCGATCGGGTAGCGAAAATATTATCAGAGATGAGAAATGAACTGGAGATGCGTACAGCCACCACCATCGTTTCAATCCCCAGCTTCACACAAAGGATTGAGTGAAGTAGCCATTGCAAATAGATAGGTGTACAGTGGTTCATCGGTCAAACGATGGCTAGAAAATATAATAAAAGATTCGAATCGAACAATAAATCTGCACTGTTCTGTTGTATACATATAAAAGTGGGTCTATGAATTGCACCGTTTCGTTCATATTTCACACATATATGCGAAATAAGTAAATAAGTACTGTGTCGTGTGTTGAACTTATGTACATTTCAGACCTTGAAGTATTTGCCAATGGAAAAATAACATCCGTCGAATCAACAAATCCCCGCATTACCCAACAATAACGGTGATTCAACCAACAACTCTATATATGAAAAACAACAACATTTCAAATCGGTAGCTTTTTCAAATGAAGTGAAGGAAAATTGATGTTATTGTTTATTCTGAATGTTTTTTTTGTTTTGTTTTTTCCCTTTCGCTCTCTCCCTCTCACTCACTCCGTCCATCGTGTTTCTTTGTTTCGTTCTTTATACATCATTCGCACAATCTCTTTACGGTTAGTTTACTTAGTTAAATCCATTGTGTTCAACACTTTGTTTGCACGGCAAGAAAATCACTGAGTTTCCATGAAATCCGTGGATGCATCATTTTCAACACATGCATTGAATGCATAAAATCTACCATTGAACCAAACGTACACATTGAAAATGTTGAACGATGCATAGTGTTACGAAAAGATTGCAACTAAATAATAAATTCAAGTCGATTCAATTTGTCAAAAATTCAATTCAATGCATGCGAATAATTCAATTTTTCTTTCCTGAAATTCGCAAAAAAATGCCAGCGATAGAGAGAGAGAGATATCATGTAAATGGAAATATTCCCAAATTCCCATAGAATATAAGTTGGATATTTTTTTATTCGTAGCACAAAATGAAAATGGTCATAAATATCTGTGTAATTTTTAATGGAATGCTCGTTCATAAAATGTTGATTGCTTCACGCACAATATGAAGATAGAATAGCATGTAGAGAAAAAAAAATGTATTTCGGTCGAAGGTGAGTGACGACACCAAAGTCAAATATGGTTGAATGTACTTAAGCATGAAATTTACGGCTTTTTATATTATGTACACATATTTAAGCCCATAAAATTTAGATTTATGACACTCGATTGCTTCGATACACGTTGGGTCATGGGACTCCACCGACTCGACCAATACGAGCGAGAAAAAAGGGATGATTGCGCACATTGTACACAAACATTTTTTTTTCCATTGCTGCCTTCAACTTTCATATATTTATGAGAGGGTGTTTTATGGCCAGATATAATATTTTATCTTGTTTCATGCGAGGAATAACGGTATATTGGTAGGCGGTACCTTTCGGTATAATTTTGTTACAATATATTGCAAAGTGCTTCGATGACAATGATGATGATTTTCAATCCAAAATGGCCTTCTTCAGAGGCACAAAGATATTGGTCGGCAAGCAAAAATGGAAACGGTTTTTTTTTGAGTAAACAATCTTCGAAGTAAAATTACATGGAAAGAAATAAGAACAGTTCTGTGATGTTTTTGGATAAAAAAATTCCTTTAAAAATGGTGAACATTTAATTCTTTGAAATATCTAGAGAAAATCACGTGAAATGTATGGGGGAGCTGTCCATTTTCATAGATGGTTTTCAGAGTGCAAAACAGTGAAGTCAATTAAGAAATGTCTCTAAAAAAAAGCTTAATTTCCAAAATAATTGAATAGAAATAGCTTAAAATCACTTAAATTCTAGACAGTTGGCCAAAGTAAATATATTTACGTTTTTTTCGGAATGCCAATGCTACGCGTAAAATACTTGTATAAATAGGTTTGTTGAAATAATTTTTAGTTATAAATTGGCTGGTTCTCAACAGTCCGCTTTTTGAAGGGCATGGGGTAGGCTGGTCTTTCATGTGGATTGGTAACACAATTGTCGAGAGTTTACGGCATTAACATCTGCGACCAAATATGCCTTGGCATTTCGTATTTGTTTTCGAAGCTAACAGATTAATTCACAATTAAATTAAAAGCCTTGGTTTTGTTTTGTTCGATCCTTTTTCATTTTCTTGTTTCTTTTTCTGTCTGGAAAAAAGTCGATATTCATTTGAAAAAAAAAATGCGAAAAAAGAAACACATTGTTTTAAAAGCACAAATTCAGTAAATATTCGAAAATGTGTTCAATGCATAAATCAAGACAATTGTATTGTAACAACGGTGTACATAATCGCAATCGCCACACACATACACAAATAAACCGTATAAAATCACTTTTGAAAAATATTCGATATCATTTGTTGAGAATGCAATTCGGGCTTATTTGATACGAGCATGAACACATTGAACATGCACATAAAAGTCTCATTTTAATAAATGGCCACACAACAGTCAGTGGCTGTGATGTGAATCAGAGAATAAATATTAATGACATATATTTCAGAACATTACCGTTTCTACAGTTACATTGCAAACACAAACATATATACAAACTCTCAAATGGTTTCATATACACTTATTATTATTATTATACCATCGTCCAGTATAATTCTTCCTTTTTCATTTTGTGTCCAGTGTGTATGTTCGCTATTTTTGTTTTTCCGTTTGCATGCTTTGCAATAAATCAAATGCAAGAGAGGGTGGAAAGAAAATGACCATAAACAATAGACAAAAACCATTGTTGGTTCGTACAAATGACACGGTGTACAGGCACTCGTTTACTCATTTGCTTTTTCTCCCACCCCCCTCTCTCTCTCACTCATTCGACTTTTGTGGAGCGCGTGTTTTTACCATCGGAAATTATGTATGAGTTAAATTCTGACTGTATGCGAAAAATGTTTAGGAAAAATTTTAGGTCTCATTTGCCGTTAATTTATAATATGCTTTATGGAGTGAAGTGAATTGTCTGCAGTGGGTTTGAAGATAACAATGGCCTGTAATGCATACGTATTAAAAGTGGCAACTACAGGTTTTTTTTTTATTTATTTCATAGCATTCATCTCTGCAATAGAAAAATAGCAATCAAAAACTTTTTCATTCTCCCCAACTAAAACATTCTCAACGTGATGTCCGCTTGAGTTTTTCGATATTAAAAGAACAGACAGGATATTCAGCACGAAAAATGAAAGACTTGATTGCTTGATTGCCGATGGTAGTTAAAAGGCAATGCGATGACCTCACGCAAACACACACATGCTCATAAATATACATGAAATCAATAGAAGCGCATCATATACCGAAGCAATCTGGATGTTGTCTTGTCATTCGAGCATCAATTAACCATATTGATAAGATAAATCAAATTAAGCCATTTTGATGTGAATTCAGACAGATCTTTTTATGCAAAAAGTTTATTGAATCATTTTTTCAACACTCTGTGAGCAGTAGACACGAGATGCATATTCCTTTTATTGCACTCTGTTCAAAATTTGAGATTGGATGTGATTTTTTTTCTTCTTCAGCTCAAGTGAAACTGACATATATTTTATTCAAATGTATTGTTTCAATTGACCAAAAAAGGACACTACATTTACTGTATGATTTACTTTCAGGTAACATAAACCTCCCACACTATTAAAAGACCACATTTGATTCACGCTTTTTCAAAATGATGGAAATATATTGTGTGGTGTGTAAATGTATGCTTTTTTCTGTCTCGAAAATCCATATTTGATAAGAGCAGACGTGTATTCTATTTGGTTGTGAGAAAGCCCTGAAAATTGGATTAACCGGCAAAGTCTTCTTCATCAATCATTTCGCTGCGAAAATAAGTTACGTTTTTATCGTCAGTCATTCAGTTTATAGTTTAGTAAATGTTGTACGAACAATGTCACATGCTACAGTAAATGGACCCCGTTTTACCTCAAAATTGAAATGTGATTATTGACTTGTGTCAATCATTGTTAAAAAATACCATCTAAATTTACAGTGAAAGAGTTGCAGAAAGTTCAAACCAAATGTTAACTTGCAACGGTAATGAAAATGGCACCATTCAAAATGAAATAAGCCATTTGAAAAGTTCCTCATATTAAATCAACCTGAAGTTTAAATTGTGCGAGCGAATGAGAAAAAAAAGAAGAAGAATTCAATTAAACGAAGCGAAAGAGAGTGCACTTTCAAACTTTGCAATTCATTCGCGAAAATTCAATTTTTCACTGTACTTCACCATATTATTTCTGTCTCTTTCTGTACATTTATCGGGTACGCTTGGTTCGTTTGTGTTGTGCATGTGTATCGGAAGCAATTTAAAATACTTGGGGAGATTTTATTGTATACATAGTTATATCTCGGTAATATGCATTGGTATTATGTCATATCATTAGAATATGTGCCGTCGTTGATTTACCATTGAGTCTCTCTGCACCTAGTCGTGTTTTGCGATTTTATGCAATAAAATTTTCATTCGGGAAATACGTACGATTTATTTGAATTTTCAAATAAATGGTGGATTTGTTCGATTTACATTGTGTGCGTATGTATGTTTGGAGCTGTATTGATCCGAGTGAAGCGTATAATTCGGTGGCAAAAGGACATTGAAGCAGCTGAATGGTATGTGCGTGCGTATTTTTGGTGTATTTCTGTTCGTCGAACAAAATTGCAATCAATATGTGGTTGTAAATATAAGCGTATGCCGTAAATCCATAGCAAAATTTTATCGGATGCATCAAATATCCAAATATTCAAATCCGTTTTTCAACCGACACACTAGCATATATGGAATGCCATTTGCCTCGCCTATGCAAATCGGATCATAAACACCCCAAATCGAATTTGAAATTTGCAATAATTTTCCATAGCATAGAACATTGCTAAACTCGTCTTCCCTTTCTCATTATTTCACTGATTCGCCCTTTCATACACATGCCATTCAATCCATCTTGTTACATTGTAGCATGGCTTTTTTCAAAACGAAACACACAGTATTCCGTGGATTCAAACGTTTTGATTCTCTTTGTCGTAGCTTTAATTTGAAGTTTTACGCATCTCCATCATGCGATATTTATTATCGGCATGTATGGAAATTACATTTTCCGAATCATGTGTGTGCGTGTGGGCTCGCGCACGCATTTACCCATCATCGAACGAACGAAATGTTTTGTATGCAAAGTAGCCGCAATGTTATATTCCAATATATATATGTGTGTGTTTGTAAATGAAATCTGTATTTATAAAAGCCCCTTTGAAAAGCGTTTTTGATTGTCCATGCAAATATTGAGTTTTGGTGCAGGCACACACAAACTCTCTATATTCACAAATGCAAAAGCAAAAGCAAAACAAAAAAAAAATTGAAACAGACCAAATGTTAATATCAGCAGTCGTTGCTGCACATCACATTTGCCACACTAGAAACGAAAACCGTGTTTTTACAACAAGAGAGAACTTATGCCATGCGTATGTTATGGTCTTTGTGTTTCGTTGCAAATTTTGAGGCGATACAAGCATTTCGGTCAGAGTTAGTAAACCAACGACGAGCGAATGACAGAGAGGGGGACAAATATGTACACTTCCAATCAGCATCAATTTTTGGATTTTCGCCTAAAAACCGATTTGCATTAGAAAGAGCCAGAATCTATGCGAATTAGTAACATTCATGCAACATTTCAACAAACGAAATAGAAACACATGCCAAGTGAAAGAGACAAGAAATCGAAACCATTTTGAAGTTTTTGGCTCAACGATTTTAAATTTGGATTTATGTTTCAAAAGATAATGCGTCAAACCGAGGTGACCATTTTCACATTTCGTCCCATAGACCGGAAAATGGAATCACTCTTTTTGCATTCAGTTTCCGCATTGTGTCTACAAGAATCTTTTGATCTATTATGTAATTGGGCGCAACAATCCATTCGTCATGTATTAAGCAATATAACCAATACTAACGAATCAATTTTATTTACTACCTCTACCGTCTATCTCTCTCTCTCTTCTCGCATTCACTTTAAATTCACAATTCAATGGATTTTATTCGCCAATTATCAAAATGATAGCGCCGATTTGTACTAAATATTCGGCAACCCGGCAATTCTCCGGATTGAATTTCATTCATTTCGATTGATTTTCAGCGTGTGTCAAAAGAAACAAAAAATCTTCTCGATATAAATTGCAGTGAGGGTTGCTTTCATCGATGCCAGATTTTCAATGAATAAAATATCAGACCATTTACATTCATGCCGCAAATAGAAAGTCTATATGGTCACCGAAATCAGCGATATAATGAAAAAAAAAGTTGCTTCTTTACGGCTAATGAAAGAATTTCAACATCAAAACCGAGTTGAAAAAAGGTTGTTATTAGTTTCACTTCATTTGATTTATGACCCTCTGAAACTCGCTCATTTTTCATCTCAACCACAATTTTTTGTTTCGTTCTATTGGCTGATTTTGGCTTTCTTATTCACTGTCAATTTTGCAAGCACTTTACGAAAAGCGACAAATCATGTTCTTTCGAGCATCAAAATTCATTTTACCAAATTTTGTGCATATGTGCGGTGCGGCAGGATTTTAAATTTTAAAACAAAGGACAAAGTGATTTCATTCGCCAAACGGATGAAAAGGTTCAACAGAAATATAAACAGTCGGCGTGGCGTGAATATGGCAATTTCTAAGAAAGTCGGTTATTTCATGTTCAAAATAGACCATAAGCGAATAAGCTATTAATAATTCATGCGATTGCCGGTTCAAAAACTTTGAATAAAACATCGTTTCGGCCAAACGGTATTTCTTGTGTGATGTTTTTTTGTCGAAAAATACATTTATTTATCAGACAAACGAAATGCGACACATTTGATGGCATATTACAAAATGTTACATATCAATGACATAAAAATAAATAAAATAACAGCAAACCAAGAAGAGGGCGTTCGGTACACAAATATAGGACCCAAAAAAATGTGTATAAACAAAGGAAAATTTTCTAATATAAAACAATAAACTTTTCGTGTTTGACTGGTTTCAATTGTGCCGCACTTCAATGTCGATGGATCTTTGTTTTACATCTTCATAGTTAGGGAAAAATCATTTTTAACTTTTGCCTACATTTGATCGCTGCCATTCACAATTCAAGTAATTTAAATACAGGAAATAAATCACTCAGCAGAAGATTGTAGCCAGTGAATAATATATTTCCCTATCCGAAGCGCAAGTAACCTTTTGATGGGAATGCGATGAGTTTTGATTCGAAAGTTAGAAAAGAGTTGGAAAAGGTTATTCCGAAATTAAATTCTCGGCGATTTTGATTTGGGCCACTTATTCCCAATCAAATTATAAAATGACCAATTCTGTTCTACTTTTAACCATTTCGGTTGTCGAATATTCTATTTATGACTTTACTGTTCATTATCATGGGGCATGTTGTCGTTTTTGTTTGATATGAAATTGGCATTAATTTTCTTTATCGATATTTGAATATTGCATGGAAATCGAAATAATGTCATGTAAATAATGAAATGCGAATAGGTGCACTTAGTATTGCATGTATGTGGTTGGAGAAAATGATTCACAGCCTTCTGATTATGTGCACCGTAAATAATTTGGGCATTCGATATTACTATTAATTTGTTGTTTGCATGCAATTGAAATGTAACCAATGCATCATTAACCAATGAAAAGTGACTATATACCATTCGAGCAAATCCCAATTGTATATTGAATCGTATATTATGTGATCGTTTCAATGAAAATTCACCACGATGCAAATTGGGCGCAACATAAACTATAACAAATTCATAAAATATTCATTCGATTTTGAACATTTCTATCGATCGAACAAATGATATTATAGAATTTGTCGATTCTGTCTAATGTATATGTGTGTGGGCGCGCGCTTACATCAAAGGTTATCGGATGGAAATGGGATTGTTTAAGCTTTAGTTACATAATGTATGTAACTTACATTTAGCTTGTGAACGTTTATTTTTGAGCATCGAGTTTAATGGGTAATGTAGTGGCTAAATTATATGATCGATTTTTCCCCGAATTGTCTGCCATTTTCGCTTCTTCGTCTTTTGTCAATAACGCCAAATTCTATCTGTATCGCAAATATGTGCAATTTTTCCGGCTTCTTTTCATTCGATAAAAGCATTGAAGTGTAATTTCATATTCCGTATTTGTTGTGCTGGACGCCAAATGATGTGTTTTCTCGAACCGTAAGCCAAATGGCATTTTATTGAATTTCGTTTTGTATAAATTTTCATCGGTTCTTTTTTTGTTTGTTGTTGCTGCTGTTTCGGTGTGTCCTTTGTGGATGTGTAGATTTCGCTCTATCTGTATTTTTTTTAAAGCATTCTATTTTGCAATTGGTCTCGAGTGCTCGTCCAATATTCGAGATTATACGGAATAATATATGAAAGTCCACTTCGAAACGTTGATTTCATAAATTATTTACATCATACACGACGAAATATCGTCATCGTTATATCGTTTTACGACGTTGTCTCTATGGTCTAACACTGACTGCGAAAATACATAAACAGTATGCTTGTGAATAGTATATTGAGAGAGTGAATTGTACACGAAATTACACATTTATTGAATTTTGCCAACACACATTCGAACGTAATCTATGGGACACAAGCACTCGTAAATATTTTCTCTCGTTCTCACTAGTTATTTTGGCGGCGCACACAACCATTCTTACTTTATATTCAATGAACACAGTCATACAAAATACATTTTCCGTAACTACAAGTTTCGAATGTGTTGCTTGCCTGTTATTGTTGCTTGTTGTTTATTGAATCGACATTTCGAATGGGCGAAAATACAATTTATATTTTATAACCGTATTTACGGGCCAAATAAAACGGGCTAAACTGAAAAGCAATATGAATATATCCGGGGCCAAAATGGAGCATGAGTGAAAAACGAAAAAAAAAGAATAGCCGAATGACAAACGAACGGACACGGGCCAAAAATGAAAATTTCCGCGCGCACATTTTGATAAAATGAGTAAAACTATTGAAAAACGATGAGCGTGTTTCACATGACCAAACGGATAGAAAACATATAATCGAACGACGAACTACATCCAAAACGACACAGAAATTGATTAAATTTACTTTGATTTTAATGCGTTCGATGAATAACAAAAATACATATGTTTTTTTTTCTCTGGCCCTCTCTTTTGCTCGCTTCTGTTTCCATTTTATTCTTCCGCTTTTTGACCGGCTTGTTATATCGCCACACACTGATACACATTGATCAATTATTAACCGAGCAATTTGATTCTTTTTCTCTTTTATCCTCTGTGATTTTAGTTAATATTTTATTTTTGTTGTTGTTTTTCGCATTTCATGTTTGTGTGTATATGGCACACACCATTTTTAATACTCGTACACATTCTGATTAAATTTTCTCTTCGTTTCGATATCCTTTTATCTAGTGTCCATCCATCGATTGGCTCAACGTTTGTTCGTCGATTTATATATATTTTCTTCCAATAAATAAAAGAATTCGAAGTGAAATAGATTGAATTTGGACCTCGACGAGGGATGAAATTTGAAGGTACACTTTTTATTTCGGTGACAGCCAATGGACGGGATTTATGTGAAACGAGATGAGAGAATTGAAAAAGAAGAAGCAGAAGCGGCGAAATAAGAACAATGGGAACATTCTCTTTAATTTCATTATTTTCCTCTTTTTTTTACTTCTTCTTCTCAAACATTGTTTGTAATTACATATTTTTCTGTGTATATTATATGAACGCGCCCCCAGTGTTGTTGCTCTCTTTCTCTATCTATCTCTCTCTCTGTGTGTTTCAAGTAGAACGACGAAAATGACCAACAACCAGCTACAATTCAACCGCCGTAACATGAAAAAAATAAAAATACGCGTGGTTTAAAATGGAATTAACAATAAAAACTTCCATAAGCTATAAATTTTCCTCAAGCGAAGCGAAAAAAAAACACCAACCAAAAACCCAAAGAAAAAAGCTCATCACACAGACCGAAGCTGTGCCTGAAAATGAAAGAAATGAAACAAAGAGAAGAAAAAAGAGAACACAAACACACACACACACACAATCGACGAGAATGGACTAAAAGCAGAGGAGATGCAATTAAAAGATTTTCTTTACTTTCGTATTATTTGCCTGAGTTTGTTTTTCTTTCGGTCGGTCGTTCGGTTGGCCGGTCGGTGTTCGTGAGTGTATGTGTGTGTTTCGGTTTCTCTTCGCTTCTGTGCTCCAACCGAGTTTCCTGTCTTACATTTATACTTTTTTTTTCTTCACTTGCTTCATCGCTTTGATGGTTTTTTTTTTTGTTGATCGCTCTAGCACAAAAATAATAAGAAATCTGTGGAATTATTGTATTTTTTCTCTATCTTTCATTATCTCCAGCACTTTCTCCAAAGTCTCCGATCGCATTTTTGCCCTCCACATTTTGAAAAAAAAAGACAAAGAGAAATTCTCTCTGTCTCACCGAAGAGACTCACTTTTAAAGTAGAAACTTGCCGTGCATTGCCTTTAATTATGTGCTGTCTACCATAAAATTTGCTTCACCCTCTCTCTCTCTCTATGACTTTGGGGCCATGGACATGCGAACACTCTATATCACCATTGCCCAACAAAAACCATTCAACAAATATATCGTTAACTTCATTTCTTATCGCACCGATGACTTTTTCCCCGTTTGTCCTTTATTTATTCTTACTTTTCTGTGTTATTGTCACAGTATTCACTTCGTTGAATTGTCTAATTTCTGAGAAATTGTAAGCCGTAATTAAAAATTCTTTTTACTCAATCGTAACCGACAAAAAAATGTTTGTAAGCGACTCGACAGAAAAAAAACAACGCACATACACATTGGGAATAAGTCAAATGAAACAGATGCCAAAAAGGACGGCAAGAGAAAAAAAAAATTGTAATTTCATGATATGGTTGAGTTTTTTTTCTTGCGACGAGTTCGTTTAATGGAAAACTTTTGAATTTATTTTCAAAACACATTACCATCTCGGGTTCTGGTTTTTACCGATTTCATTTGCACACACACACCGATTTTTCTGTCTTCTCATTTTGAATTGTAATATATTTTATGGTGCAAGCGTAACGGATGATTGTCTTCGGGGATAGAAAATGTCTCAATGCTGAACAAACAAAACAGAAAAGAAAGATAACAACCAGATTTTCTGACTTCATAGAAAATGTTATCAGAACAAAACTTAAAAAGGGTTACAACGTATTTAATTCATTCTTGCATCCAAACAACTTAATCTTTTCTGTCTCATTTTAACCGGTTCGCATTTTATAATGAAGTTTTGTGGTTGTGAACATTTTTGTTTTCGCTGCTGTTGCTTCGTCTGGTTGTTTGCATTCATCGTCGCCATATTTTGTACATGCGAACCGATTATATATTGTTTACAAGAACATTTTATTTGGAACGACCTTTCTATGAACAATGTTTCCAATCCGTTCGATTGTTGCATGTATGAAAAACGAAACCAAATCTAATGAAAATCAATTTCAATATAGCTTTAATCTATTGAAGAATCTATAAATTCTCGAAAAAAACACAAAAACTGAAAATTCAATTAAGAAAAGTGCTAAAAGGCTTAAGATGCAGTACTTTTTGGTTTATATCCATTAAATTTCGTCAATATTTCACTTATTATATCACTTGTCATTTCTCATTCTCAATCACAAGCTAGTGATTCTCTTCGTTTTCTAGTGTCAAACATTGATCGATATTTGAAGCAAATACCAATCAATGTTTTGAGATTGTTACAATTTAATAACAAGTCTATCTTTTGAATAAATATTTGATTATCTTTTGTATTGAAACAATGCCCGCATAACGAATGGAAACGTCTTGTGAAAACTCGGTGTTTAAATATTTGAAACCGAAATGACAACTTCATGTTCCGAATATGAAATTCAGCTGTAAAATTGAGACTGTATGTTAAAGGCTTTTAATGCGTTCGTATACTTCTTCCGAAAGGTTAAGATATGTACTTGAAAATCCGCATCAAATCAACAATTTTCTCAATTTTCTTCGTTTATTTCCATATTGCCATAAAACACACATACTCATTCTCTCAGTCATATACACATCCCAAAATCCATTGTGCACGCTTGTTAAAAATTCAATTAAAACCGACTCGAGCCCGTCAACTTCTCAAATGGAAAATAATGAAGGATAAGATGCCATTCTGTCACAACGATGAGTATGTCACAGACGCGAAGTGATGACGAAAATACCCCGGACGGTAAATTCGTTCATTAATTATAGAGATTATAATAATAGCATAGCACAGTCGTACTCGTATTTATTGTGCTGAACACAATAGAAAGATCTTATTATATAATTGTGTCATAAAATTTTATAATTGATAAAGTTTAATGAATTCGCTTGCGTTGTTGAATGGCGGGAGCAAAATTCCATACTTAAATACGGTATATAATGTGAAATACTCGGAAGAAAATTATCTAGATGTGCGGAAAAATCGTTTCCCTTTTGAAGATGAGCGCGAGCATGACAAATCCAAGACATTTTTTTTTTCTTTCAAATATTTTGAGATTATGACAGCATTTCCTGGTTATATGGCACATCGAGAGTAATGAAATTATAATATCATTTCGCGTAATGGAGAAAATTTAATAGAAATTTTCCTATTTAGTTTAATTAAATCGCTTAACGCGAACAATTTTCCATCTTGAATTCCGTTTCCATGAGAACCAATTTCATTTCTTAGACGGAATATTTCGCAATGGCGGCACTTGTCCCAGTTACGACCAGAAAAAATAAAGCTTTTCAATGAAGTAGTCTTTTTTAGGCAAATTGTAACCAAAGTCGATGGTGATTTGTTCATAACTTTTGAATAAAAGTGAAATTCAAATTTACAGAATTCCGTTTCAAATTTTAAAGACATAAATAAATAATATGTATTATTTCCCATATAATCAGAATGTCTAGAATATTTAATCTTAACACCAACAATTTAAAACTCTTGTTATAATAACGAAAATATAATTTCAAATATGGAAATGTAAATGAACAAGCACGTGTTTTGTTATGACCCTATTTTAAAAACAATGAAAAATTGCGTATTTAAAGGGGTTTCATCAACCATGAACTGCAGTTCGCAAAGTTTAGCCAAGAAAATGAGGTCGATTTTATTTCTGACACTTTTATCACCTTTGCTATTCGTTCAGGTATTAATTAATAGTTATAATTCATATATTCAATGTATCGTTTAACAAAATTGCTGATAAAATTTCGTATATTTAGGCGATCAATGGCGAGGAGAAACGAACGTTCTCTGAAACTGTGAATAAATTTTACAATGAAGTGAAGCCAATGAAATCGAAATTAGATTTCATGCTGCAAATTACCAAGAATATCAATGAAATTAAGAAAAACTTCGAGGTTCCTGTGAGCGACTTCATTAATAACGAAGCTAGAGATGAATGTCTAAAAACATTTTTGTATGACGATATTCGCAAATTCTATCAAGAAAATGATGATTTATTTAACAAAAGGCAGACAGAAAAAGTGAATATACTAAATACCGAATTTTGCAATGCGCTGGAATCACCAAATAAATATGAAAATTTCTCAGAGTCAATTGACGCGAAACGTGTGAAAGACACCGATCTGAAAGCCATGCAAACAGACTTCACAACATTGCAAAAAAAGTTTAATAGCTATATTGATAATGTATATAAACTGAAAGCAAGTAACAAAGCAGACGTCGGATCGATCAACTCGTTATACAATAACATATTAAAAACACGCAACTCTAAAACGAAAGCAATCATGATTAAACGATTAGAAACGACAACAGATCGATTAGTTTCAGAACAAACCAAATTGATCGGAAATATTCGAAATGCAATATCGATTCTTCTTAAATACAACCAGCAACGCATCACATGGACAGAGTTTTTGATTAAAATGACAGATTCGCCCAAATCAGATTGAACATGACATCGAGTCAGAAATTATTTGATTACAAAAATTCAATAATAAAAAATGAAACGTAACTTAATATGGGTTTTAATTAAATTTTCTCTTGAATTTTTTCATATTTTGATAGCTTCACTATTTACGCAAGATCATTGACATGGAAATTCTTCCGATTCAACCGATCAAGCTTTCTCTAGAAAATCAACATTTGTAAAAAATTTAAAGAACAGTTCACGAATAAAAATATGAGCATCTCTTTGATACACGACATAGACATTTACAGATAAGACAATAAAAAAATTCAATTGTTGTTTTTCTACCATCAATTGTCGGTTCCTTTGTTTACGCAATTTCTTAATGTTATTAACAAATTATTTCAACATGTTTTTGAAAAGAATAATAAAGTTCAAGAGTTATAATTTCAAAAAAATGTTTAATAAATATTGTTTATATTGCTTGAAATTTGTCTAATGACGCAAAAAACATCCGTTGTTTTTCAATTGATAATTCCTTTGCAATGACGTAAATGTACATTCTTCTTCTTACTAAATTGAACTAAAAGAGAAGTTTAAACGATAGTTTACTGGTAGAAATGTAGTTTTAAGAAATGTTTACGTAACACATTTTTTAGGGGATAGTTCGATATAATCTTTAAATTCCATAAGAACGAATCATAAAATTTTATTGTATTTTTGAATATCTTATTCACCAAGGAGCATCGAGCTTAAAATTCAATCGACAATGTCATTTTCATATAATTAGATATATTTTCAGACTGGGTCATTGTCTGTCCGAAACAAAAATGATACATCTCGTTTGTTTTTAAAAGAATTAAGGGGAAGATTAAAAGTACATTGAATTGCAAATGTCTATTCCAAACTAATTTTTAATGATCCCATTTTTATTCTCAAGACTTTTTATAAAGTAATTTGTTTTATAAATTCTGAATTTGTTTGATCAAAGCTGGGAGGCAAATTACGCAGAATTATCTAATGCATTGAAAATTTGGTGAATATAAATAGTGGAATCATATTAGCTGCTATACAATTACGTATAAATCATTCTAAGAGTCAAAGTAGAGAAAAATGAAGTCGGTCCCATTCTCGATATTCTTGTCGCTTTTCCTCATACTGCAGGTATGTTTAGCAAAAATATTTGCTTATTTATTTTTTGGTACTCATTGCTAGCGCAAAAAATGTGAAATTTTTAAACCCATCCTTTGAAATTGATCAAAATTATAATATAATATTATTATTAATTCTAATTTATTGTCAATTTGTCCTCAATCAGGTGGTCAATAGCGAAAAGCTAGTTTCTCTGCTAAAAAAATTTAATGAACGCACAAAGACTCCGAAATCAAAATTCAACTTTCTGCTAAAAATTACCAATGATATCGATGTAACTAAGAAAAATTTGGAAAAAATACCAACGACATTTTTTTTGGGGTTAAGTGTGAGCGAATACATCTTGAATAAAGTACCGGAAAACTTACAAATTGGAGAAATAGACGCACGCACTGTTTTGCGCGGAAAATTTAAGGCAGTTAATGAAGCACAGACAACCACAATTAAAAAATTGCTTGTCCAAATTTGTGCAAGAATTGCATTTAAATCACAAGGTATACTAGGCCAAAATATTGAGAAGTCATACAAGAATTGGCTTAAAAATCCGCTTGATCCAGATCATTTGAAACAAATCGATGACGACTATTCCAAAATGAAATCGAAATTCGATGAATGGCAGAACACATTCATCGATGAGATGCAAGCAGCGGATGTACTAAGAGATGAAATTGGAGCTCATTTCAACGCAGCAGTCTCCATATTCAAAACCTTATTAAAAGAACCTCATGAAGCGTCGAAAATATCTGAAAATTACGTTGATGGTGTTTTAGATTCAATACTTAAAAGACAAGCTGAATTGGTTAAAAGGCTTGGAATCGCGGCACATGTTTTACAAAATTACAACCTCGAAACGATTAAATGGACTGAATTTCTCATTGGAATGCGCGCAACGCTTGAGTCAGATCCAAAACCAGTTGTAGGGAAAAACTCTTTATCAAGGATCTTTTCTACGACTTGAATTATGAAAATAAAAATTATAATATAGGTATTATACTAATTTACAGAATATAATCAAAAGAAAAAATTTATGAACACGGCACAAAATAAATAAATTTCATTATACATTCACAAATAAATATACATTTTTTCAGGTAGTTTTTATTTCTTAGCAACACGACCTTTCACAAGGAAAATTCATACAAAATTGCCTTTTAGTAGCAAAGTTACCTTATTTTTATTCTAAAGCATTCATTTGTGTTTATTACGAAGTATTTAGATAAAAAACGTTCAATTTTCCAGTCTACGTAGAACGTAGATGAAATTGCGTATATAAAGAGTATCTTCGTCAGAACCTATCTAGTAATTATCCAACAACTTTTATACGAGCAGATACTTTAAATGAATGTGAAATAAAAATGAATCCGATATTATTCGTAGCATTCTTATCAATGTTCCCATTGGTACAGGTATATTATAATTTCGTATATACTTACTTGGAATTCATTTTGAAGCAAATACAGATTATCGTAATTTTTAATTGCTATAAAGATGGACGATCCTCTAACATTTTGGACAATAGCAGTCGAGCATGATCCGAGCGAACAATATAGATTCCTGCTCAAAATTACCAAAGACATCAACACAATTAAGAAAAAAATTGAAGCAATTCCAAGGAACAATTTTTTGGAACAAAGTACCAGGGAACACATATTGAAGCATGTACCAGCTAGTTTAAAAATTAATGACAGAGACGCTCGCACCGTTTTGCGTGAAAAAATCGTGGCAATTAATGAAATGCAAACAAAAACAATTAAGCAAATAGATGAGACAATTTGCAATAGAATTTCATTTAAGTCACAAGGCATATTAGATCCAAGTATCGTAGAATCGTATAAAAATTGGGTCAAAAATCCTTATGACAATGATCATCTTAAACGAATCAGAGCTGAATATCCAACGATAAAATCGAAATTTGAAAATTGGCAAATAATCTTCATTGAGGAAATGAAAGCAGCAGATGAATTAAGAGACGAAATTAATGCCAATGTGAATGCAAGTATCTCTATAATTAAGTCTATACTGGCGGAACCTGAGAAAGCATCAGAAACAGCTGAGCTGTACTTCAATGGTATATTAGATTCAATACTCAAGAGACAAAAAAAGTTGGCGAAACGGCTTGAAACCGTGGCAGACGTCTTATTTAAGTACAACGAGGAACGCATGAAATGTATTGAATTCTTAATAGAAATGCGCAATGGACTTGATTCGGAACCAAAAATAGTTCAACTAGTACCAAAAAATCAGAAGAGCAAAAGCAAAAAACATTGATATATTACGAACATTTCGCTTTTGATCCGTAATACCGATTTGGAATTTAAGTGGAAAATTGCAAACTTGATGCAATAGATCTTGTATGAACATTGGGTATAAAGAAAATAATAAAAATTCAAAAGTTTTCAAATCTCGTTTATCAATACCACTGTTATTCGTGTAAGTTGTAATGTAACAAGTTCTAGTTTGTATGAATATTTTAAATACAACTTTCAGTCGACTTTTTTTGTCATAGACTTTTTCGTAAACAAAATTTGTATTGGAAATTACTCACACTTGTTTATTGTTTACTTCTTTCAAATTAAAATTAATGGTTTTTATAATGCCATAAAAAAAACTCAATTATTAATGAAGAATTTATTTTCAATATTATTTTTGAATTTTATATTGACAATATTTTGAAATTGCGTACTAGTTTTCCATCTACGTGGATAAAATGTTTCATATAAAAAGTGATCACATCAACCTGTTATCAAATAATTTCAAATCAAATTTCATACGAGATGTTGTAGTGTAATTCGAATAAACTACAAAATGCGTTCGATTTCATTCGTGACAATATTCTCGATTTTTCTATTCATTCAGGTAGGCAAATTTATGATAAACAGTAAACTTTTATTTGATTTTTTAAAAATAGGTCACATATATTGATTATTTTCCTTCATTTTTCTTACAATTAGTTGGTCAACAGTGAAAAGCCCCTTACTTTTGCTAAACTTTTGAATAAATTTTATTCCCGAGCAAAAAATACGAAACCAAAATTTGATTTCCTTCTTAAAATCACCAAAGATGTCGATTCAATTAAGCAAACGCTTGAGCATCTTCCTGCTAGACCATTTATGGACGAAAGCTTGTATGAGCAACATTTGACCCATGTACCGAAGAACATGAAACTTAATGGAACCGAAGCACGTCAGTTTTTGCGTGAAAAAATCGAGGCAATTAACGAGGGACAAACAACATCAATTAAAGCCATAGATGATGTGATATGCACAAGAATGTCATTCAAATCGCATGGTATACAAGACTCAGCCATCGAAGAGTCGTATCAGAATTGGGTTGATAATTCTTTCGATTCAAACCATTTGAAACAGATCAATGCTGACTATCCAACTATGAAATCAAAATTTGATAATTGGCACAAAATGTTCAATGAAGATATCACAGAAGCAAACGCATTAAGGGCTGAAATCAAAGCTAACATCAATAAATCGGTCACCATATTTAGAAACTTAGCAAGAATACCTGAAAAAGCAGTGAAAATTACTGAAAATGATGTCGATACCTTGTTAGATACAATACTTGCCAGGCAGTATCGATTGATTGAAAGGCTTGAAAGCATATCAAATACTTTATCCAAGTACAATGCGGAACGTATTAAATGGACTGAATTTTTAATCGGGATGCGTGCAACACTTGAGTCAAATCCAAAACCAGTTGATTTAATTGCAAAAAAGAAAAAATCATTTTTTTAATGCAAGGCCTACAGACAAAAAATCGTTTCGAAAAAAAATTGTACACACTATATAATAGAAATATAATGTTTTCAAATAAAAATTTTAATCATATACTTGTTTTACTCATATCGGCAACGATAGGCTATTGTGAAAAAGCATTTGCGATTGATGAATTATAATTTGTTTATTGAATTTATATCTATTATTCATAAAATAAATTCAATTATAAATGCAAAAGATGTTTTATAATTGAAGGTCGCTTACGTCTTGTTTTTCAATTTAAATTTCCATATAAAACGGTGTCAACTTCATCATTTGTCTAACAATTCTATTGCCAGTTTTATAAAAGGTGTAAATTTTAAAGGAATTCAAAAATGAGAATAAATTTGTTTATAGCAATTTTGTCACTTTTCCTGGTCGTTCAAGTAAGTGTTTATATCAAAATTTATATCAAATTTCTAGATGTTTCTATAAACTTTTCATTCGGTATTTATTGATCAATTTCATTATAAATTTTCTATTCTTTAGGTGGTCAGTACTGAAAGCATCACATTTGCTTCTATAGTGAAAAAACTGTACGGTCAATCAAAAAGTCTGAAATCAAAGTTCGATTTTATGTTAAAAATCACCAAAGATATCGATGCTATTAAGAAAAAACTGGAAAAAATGCCAAGAAAAGCATTTTTGGAGCACAATACCAGCGAATATATCTTAAAGCATGTACCGGAAGATTTACAAATTAACGGAACAGACGCACGCCAAGTTTTGCGTGAAAAAATTGACGCCATTAATGAAGGAGAAACAATATCAATTAAAGAGATAGATGATCAAATATGCACGAGAATAACATTCAAATCAAAAGGTATATTAGACGAAGCCATTGAAAAGTCGTACAAGAATTGGGCCAAGAATCCAGTTGATGCACATCATTTGAAACAAATCAATCTTGACTATCCGACCATGAAATCGAAATTCGACAATTGGCAGAAAACATTTATCGATGAGATGAAAGCAGCAGATGTATTAAGAGATGAGATTAAAGCTTATTTCAACGGAGCCAACTCCATATTTAAGACCTTATTAAATGAACCTCATAACGCATCGGAAACTGCAGAAAAATACGTTGACGGTATATTGGATGGAATACTTGTTAGACATTATCGACTGATTAAAAAGCTTGAAAGCGCGGCAGATGTTTTACAGAAGTACAATAATGAACGCGTCATATGGACTGAGTTTATTATTGGCATGCGTGCAAAACTTGAATCAGATCCAAAACCAGTTGAATTAAAACAAAAAAAGAAGAAGTAAACAACGATTTGTTCAAAATTAATACATAACAATTAATAAAAAGAGCAAGAAAAAAAATTTTGATTGTTTTTTCACTTGTTTTGATCATGTAATTTACTTATTTACCCAAAATAAATAACAATTCAAAGCTATAAAAATATAGACAAATTTTAGCCAGACATCACAATTAAGTATTCCTTGTCTATTTTGTTAAAAATTGTCAACACATTGTATCCACTAAATATTACAAATTACATTGGGCTTAGCTCGAAGAGGAGTATACTTATAGGGGAAATACGATTTACTGAAATCAATCAACATATGATCGGAAGTAAACAATGTGCAACATTGTCAGAATAGAGCTCAACGTAAAATATTGCATGCACAAAGTTAAACGTAAAATTATAGATTATTTGAACTTCAATCATTGTCATGAAGATTACATTGTAAATTGATTTGGCCTACAAATCATTTCTGGCTGTGTATTTTTTTTTTTGTTGTGCTCACCCGTCCATATTGAACAGTATTCCATATGATTGCTGCTAAAACCTTCACTTATATTGACCAAGTGTAACGTTACGTCAAATTTACTGTGAATGATAGCCGTCTGAAACGAATAATGCCTATCATCTATTATGTCTACGACACACGTTTTTCTCTCATTTGAAATCAGTCATTTTTTTCGGCTGCTCATCACTGGTTTGAGTTTCTATAGTTATTTCTAAGACCGATTCAAAAAAACATTGAAAACAGTGATAATTTACCGAATTCAAATTTGAATATAATAATTGATTGTAATAAGACAATGTCCATAAAGTGGACACCATGGTTTGATGTACCGATGCATCGTCGTCTCGAGTGTCTCAGCGTTGGATTGATTGTATTTTGTGAAATTGCCTTGGGGCCAATTTGTACATTTATTTTCTTACTGTTGATAGTAATTTTCAATGAAAATCATTTCAATCCGGCACCACAGAGTGGTAACGTTTTTTTTTTCACTTATACTTTTACAGTACATCGGAAATGTCTACGTAAAAATCATTTGCTCGTCATATTTGGCATTCATTTACTATGATCGGCACACAAGTGATCAGGGTGGTCGTGGCATTGGGTAAACAACAATTATTAATGAAGCCAAAAAATGCGTTTCATAAACAATTGTTCGATTTTTTTAGATTACACTTCATGAGAAACTTGAGTGTGTGGAAATATTGTCTCGACTATTTTCCAATTGAATTGATAAAAACAGTGGACTTACCACCTGATCGGAACTATTTATTTTGCATTTTTCCACATGGATGGCTTAGGTGACAATACTAAATAAAAGCATAAAAATTTATTTAATTTCACGAAATGTTTTAATTGCAGTCTTGGAGCTGGTGCAAATTTTGCAACAAACCATTCAAAATGGTCGAGATTATATCCGAAAATTCGTCCAAAATGTACAACACTCGGTTTTACAATGTTAATGCCGATTCAACGTGAGATTCTTTTGAATTGCGGTTTTAGTTCAGCATCGGCGAATTCATTGTCGGCACTTTTACAGCAATCAAATGACCCAAATCATGATTCAAATAATGATGGTTACACATCAAATGGGGTCGCTTTAATTGTCGGTGGTGCTCGTGAGGCTTTTTTTACTCATCCAAATGCGTATAAATGTTATATTAAAAGACGCAAGGGATTCGTTAAAATCGCATTACAAAGTGGTGCATCACTTGTGCCAGCCATTTCGTATGGCGAGAATAATATGTACGATGTCGTTGATTATAAGCTTGGATCATGGGTGAGAATCTTTCAAGAAACATTCAAAAGATACACAAATGTCACACCTGAATAATATATTTAATTTACCTATTATCCAATGAGCTGTGGATTAATAATAATATAAAAACACAACAGGTTTGGGTTACTTTGTAATTGCAACTGTTTTAATAAGAATGAATTGTTTGTCAAATCGGTCATTATGCTGATGCATGAATTATAATGTTTGAATGAATGAATTAATTGTTTGTATGTATTGAATTGTATGATATATATTATATTGTATGCATTCTTTTGTGTACGGTTCGTTACACAACACCAATTCACTATAATGGACGAGGTTGTTTACAGTATACATTTGGTTTGATTCCAAAAAGACACCCAATTCACACAGTCATCGGTGCACCAATTCATCTGGAGAAAATTCAAAATCCAAGTGTTAAGAAAATTGAAGAAGTACATGCGTTATTTTGCGATAAGCTTATCGAACTGTTTGAACATCACAAAAGCAAGTATGTGGCAAATTACGAAAATATTCATTTGGAATTCATATGAATTGCATTTTTATTTAGAATGATTTTCGTTAAAGGTGTAATTTTAAACATGTAAAGAAATAAGAAAAGAAAAAAGTTCTCTTTTCTATCCAAATAAAAATGAGTGTTTGTCGAAAAATAATTTTTCCTTTGTGTTTGCAGAAATATATGAGTTTTTTTTTATTCAAAATTGAAGGTTTGTTCGTTCCACATCATAAAATGAATGAGTTCACATAGAAAAGACATAATGATTCAAAAGAAATGTGATAAGGCATCAATGGCGTCCATTTTCCATAAATTTTACGATATAATATGCTGAGGTACCAATAAAAAGCGTATGATTCGTCGTGGAAAGTGTGCGGTAAAAAATGGCGAATTTATGAAACCACAAAATCATAACCAAGCATCAATATAAATGTGGGTGAAATGATGGGTGCATTACGCAATCTCTGAATAGGCGTGTCTACGTAGTTGGGTGCTCACAAGGAAAATCCTATCACGGTTGAAATATGAAATTAAATCATATTTTCCACTTCGATATCGGGCAAGGAATATAAAATCTCGTCGCAATGAAAATAAAACCGAAGCACACGCTCACAACCGCATCAACACACAATACCCTCCAATACAGTACAGTTACGTTATACTCGTATACACACGTCTGACCCTTGTTTTTCACCACCGCCACCCAAACGTTCCGCACGTAACGTGCTTCGATTCGACTAGCTTGTCTCTGCAATACATAAAGTTGGCAAATGGAGTGGAGCGAGTGGGTAAACGCGCACCCGCTCATAGATAAAAAGCGGTGCACATATGTTGTGTTCACCGCCTTTCAGCCTGCTACATTTTTTCTTCCTTCGAGTCAACGATAACGTCGTTAATGCTCAGTTCATAGCAGCAATTTTCCAGATTTAATTTATACACGCTCATATGAAAATGACAAAAAAAAATATACGTAGATATGCTGTCGACTATATAATAACAGTAATATGATACTATACTGTGAATGACTTCACCGCATATGTACGCATCAATGTGAATGAACAACAGAAATGCACGAGCAATACAAAAACTGAATACACAAATCACCGCACATTTTCATAACAATTTTCCAGCTAACAAAATTTATTTATGCGATTGCGTGCGATTCGAAAATCGTAGTCACAGCGATAAAAAAACAGAAAGTATATTTTCTTTTGGATTAAAGTGGTTGAGTCGAATAGGGCGGCCGTTTTTCGACACACAAAAAAACCAATCGTATTTCTTTTATGTCGTCTTTCCGACAATTTTACGAGGATAAAAAAAAACGAAAACAAAAATCCTTTATAATAATCGGTTTTTATTTTGTTGTATGCCAACATTGCCAAGGGGTTTACTTGTATATAAAAACGGCAAACATTTTTAATATTGTGTATATGTTATCGCTGACAATCAAAATCTAAATGAGTTTTATACAGTAAACCATTTATTCAAATGGATTATGTGGCACCAAGCAAATCCGGAAAAGGAGATTTTCGTTTCTTTTTTTCATCGTTGCCAATGATTGTCGATTTTATTATTTTGCGTACATCCATCGAATATATTGTGCACATAAATGTATGATAAGAAATCCAACGCTTATCAGTCAGGAGATTACAAATAATTTAATATACGTCTGCGCCGTCCAATGGCAGAGCGAAACGATAGGTAATATTTTCATTTAAACAAGGGGAGACCTGCAATACATCACCGAGAAGTTTCGATCATAAATGTAAACGGTTATTGGCCACCATTTTAAGAGAATGTTTTTGTCTATTTCAACTTTTCCGAGGATTTATCTCAATTGAACTGAAAGAGCAAACAATCGAATTCAAAAAGCAAAAAAAAATCGTCGAAAAGAAGAAAAATATAAAAAAGTATCTCAATTCTTACTATCGCAAATAATTCGGATTTAAAATGAACGCTGCATACTTTTGCACTCTAAAAACATGATATAAATCCATGATTTTTCTATACATTATTTTTGGTATCAAAGACGCAGGATTTTCGGATGCCTTCCATCGAAATAAATGCGTTCGATTATTTTCTTGGCATAATTTAATCGAATTGGATAAACGATAGATTTTCGAAAATGAAAACGCCTCAAAACCACCAGCAATGCGAACAATAAAACGAGAACAACAAGTCACGTACAAAACGTTTTCTGCTTAGCTCATCAAATAATTACTCTGAACACTGGATTATTCCCATTTGGGATGTTCATCACAATTGTGCGCTCAACACATGCACACAAACACAAAGACGCGACTTATTACGACGCTTTTGCTGAATCGCATCTTTATCGATGATGAAGAAAAGACGAAGAAAAAAAAGAAGAAGTATATCGAACGTGATGAAAATCAAAACCTGTGCTCCCTTTCACTCCCATCAACCGAATCGAAGACATTACCAAAATTAATAGCAGCAACTGAAGCAAAATTTCTCGTAATTGCTACAGCTTTTCAGTTCATAGACCGTCTGTCTGTGTGCATAGGCGTTCGAATTAAGCGGATTAGCCAAAATATATACACTCCACCAAAACCAAAGGTTGAATAATTCCAATCAACTAGCAACTATCCAAACAATAACACACAACTTATTATCAAACAGAAGCTCAAACAAATTTCCGTATCCATACGAAAAATCGCACAGGCGCAATTCAATCGATGGATTTTTGCTGATCATATTTACAAAGAATGACTGTGTAACTGGGCAAAAGTTTTCATCGAACCAACAATGTGAGAAAAAAAAACTTTTTTTTCTCGGTATGGTTAAAATTGAACAAGATGATGCCAAACGAAAACCAATTAAGAATGAACAAATGATGAAAATCCAACACTATTGCCATCAACATTAATATGCGGAAAATGATAAAACTTTCCCATTCAAACAACACCGTCTTCAGTTGAATTTTGTCAAACTTCTCTGACCCAATTATTGGGATTGACGAAAGTTTCTAATTGAAAAATGAAATTCTGCATCGAGAATTGATGTAATGGCGTGCACTTTTTCAACTTTTCGGAAGTTCGGTATTATTTCAGAAGTTGCTAGCTGTAATTAATTGTTCATAATTTCGAATGACGCAGAACGAATTATTCACGAGAAGAATGTCCCTTTGGAAAGCCTTCCACAATAATGTTGCCTTAGTTCAGCCAGTATTCTACTCGTTTCAAAATTGGAAATACGAAATGTCTGACTCTAGTTTCCCGTAACATAAAATTGGCAAAAGAGAAAAAAAAATCCAACAAGAATTATTAGATGAAAATTGGTATACAAAAGCTGTGAATGAGACAAGCAATGGAAATGGGTGAGAAGCGTGTTCGTTTGGTCGGTTGCTATCGATAGTGAACGCCAGCATGAACGTGGCGCTTTGAAATATGTTCGCTTTTCGACTCAACTTTTTATTGTTATTCTCTATCTTTTTATTGTTCAATTCAGTTTTCTCTGGATATTTTTTTTCTTTCGTTTGGGTGTTATATTTTCCTTTATCTATTCGTTCTAAGCTCGCGCGTTCATTCATTCGCTCTATATTTCGCACAAAACATTTTGTTCTTTTTTACGGTGTTTTGTCGTTTTTTTTTCATTCGCTTTTCGGATTCGGACGCGCCAAAGTGCGGTGGCCACATTGTTTATGTGTATTTTCGTATGATGGTAAAATACGATGGCATAATAATTTTTCCACTTTTTTTCTCTCTTTTGCGCGCATATTTCTCGCTTCGTTTTCGTGTTACGTTTTTTTCTGCTCTTCCTTTTCATTTTTGTGCGCAATATTTTCTTTTTCTCATGTCGTTCTCCTCCATTGTTGCTTTTTGCATCTCAACATATAATATTATATTATTTTCGCTTTGTTCACAAAATTTATGGCCGACACAATCTAAGAATTTTAAACAGTTTTCTACACTTTGACTGCTGCTGTTAGCTCGATGGTTTTTTTTCGGGTGTTCGCGCTGTTTTTCATTTGCTTTTCTTGGTGGTGTTGTTGTTTTTTCCAATTGGTGTAAGTACGCTCGCGATGATATTTCTGTGTACATTGCATATTATGTATGGAAATTGAGTGGCAGTTACGAGCACCCGGGTTTGAGGCAGCCATAGATAAATAACCCGAGGGTTGAAGAAAAAAAAAATCTGATATCAATGGAAGAAGAAAATGAAAAAGAAAAAGAATGCAAAACCGAATATATACACACAACGAAAATGAAATTTTCACGCTGTAGCGCTATACTTATCGCGATCAATTGTTGTATTATGAGTGGAAAATGCATAAATTTAGATACATTTTATTATGTAATTTTCTACTTTTGCCAACGATACACAGAAATCGTCCGCTTTTTCAATTCAATAAAACTTTGTATTTTTTTTTTTTTTTGAACTTTTTTTAGGTAATACCTTGCAATGGAAAAATGTGAAAAACGATGAAAATTATATTAGTGTATTTGAATAAAGAAGAAGGTGGCATACGTAATAGGATAAAAGCTACCAAACGTTCTTCGAACTTAAAACAAAAATAAATAAAGAAAATGTTGAAATTACTTTCCAATAATAATTGAATCCGTGAGATATGTAATCTAACCGATGTAAATATTGTCGGTGTCTTTTTTAAATATTTAAGGGTTGGAGCTCATTAAGAATGTCATTTTATTTCTGCAGTTTGGTTCACCGAAAGTATTCTCAATGCAAATTTACTCGTACCGTCCAGTCGAACCGTCCAGTATGCATCATTCATTTCATTAATAAAATCTGTCAGTTTCAATTTTAACAGTTTTAAAAATAAAATTTTGGTCAACATTTGAAAATTCAGTCCGTTTTGAAGAAAATGTAAAGTCATATGTATATTTTTATTTCGATGAATAAATCTCCTTGAGTCCACTTACCAATTGAAATTGAAGTATTTGCCGTTTGTAATTAAATTCCCGGTGAAATAAACAGTGATCACATTTTTTTATTGTCATTGAATTTTATTGTGCTTATGTCTCAACGCATGCACCTTATTATTGTCCCCAGTAACAGCTTCAGTGTGACCGCCATTAAAAAATAACAACATGCAACTACATGAGGAAAAACGCAAAAAACACGTCGAATGAATAAAATAAAAATAAATCAATTAGAATAGCAGAGCGTTCTCAGCATGGCCACTTAATATGTATATTGTATACAACGAATGATATAAATGCATAAACACTGTCACAATCAGAGGCAAACAGTGGATGCTGGGCTCCAGAGCAAGTGACATGAACAGCTTAACTGACATATAAGTTGAAATTCAATAAAGAAAATTCGCCACAGATTCCAGATCGCCTGAAAAAATGTGAAAAGAATTTAAAATTCACCCCAAAATTCGAATGTATCGATGGCATAAACGAAGAATGAAATGAGAAACAGAAAAAAAATATAACGACAATATAATGAAAGAAAAACACGAACTCAATAAAGCGACGCACATTGTCATGAAAAGCAATCTCATTGACGGATATTTGTTAATAAAATGTGACATGATGAAAATCCATGCGGAGAAAAATTAAATCAGTGTGCGATGTATAGCTGGCTTTGACGAGAGAGAGAGAGAGAGAGAGAGAGAGAGAGAGAGAGAGAGAGGGAGAGAGAGTAGAAAACATAAAGAAGATAGTGGAGAATGAATCGTAAATCGCCAATTTGTATTCGTGACATGAACAAGCGTTCGTGTTCGTAAGATTCCGTATGGTGGGGTGTGTTCTATTTTTTTAGAACTAATATTTAATTTCATGTTTTCCATTTTGCACCAATGGATTTGACTATTGTCTTTGTCATCGTCGTGATTGCGTCCCGCACAGTGTTATCCAAATACCTATAATCGATATAAACGCTTCGGCCATCATTTTAACTCAAACACGTGTAATCTTACCGCCAGTCAATTTCGATTTTTTTTTTTTTCATTTTCGAATGAGAAGAAGAAAGATATAGAGGGAGAGATATCGAGAAAGAAAAGGTGAACATCATCGTTGCAAACGTTTGAACACAATGAACAAACCGAACTGCACAAATTTCATAAATTTTTTTCGTGTATGCGATGCTCAAACTTGACATGCTCATTTCATTTGTTACCATTTTCGATTACATATTTTTGTGCTGAAGCCTGAATGAGCGTCTGTTAATTTTGAAATTACATATTGCTGACACGTTCCTTTGTCTATTTGAACAGTTTCAAATAGAATTAAAGACAGCAAGAAATGAGGACGACCTCACACAGACGCACAAACACACACGCACACATACATTTAATTTGCGATATAGACGCTATAATGGAAAATCGAACTCAGAACGAATGAGCGCCCGATGAAATTGAATTGGAAAAAATGGATAATATAATAAAAACGAGCGATGGGAGGTCGATTGGGGGCGACGCATACTTGCACACACATACACCAGCACCAGAGAAATTGAACATTATATTAATATTATACGTTTATTACAGTAGAATTCATGATGGCGAAGATGCGACATGCCATGGCTCTAGGTGCGCTAATATATTGATTGTTTTTAAATTAAAAAAAAGCATACACACATCGAATAAAAAATATTCAATGCTTCGCGCACGCACAAACAAATGAAAATCGTGCACAAGACAAGAGATTTGTGCTTAAACGACTTTCAACATGCTGAGACGAAAAAAGCAAATTATTTTTTTTTTAACACATTATGTATTCCACAGCAGTTTTAACCGCCACCATTCACACACACACACACAAATTCGACACGATAATTCGTAATAAACATTTTACCTGCCAAATCGACGTCGTCGTCTTTAAATTCTGGCGCTTCTTATATAAATCAGCGATCAGACGTAATTTTACATGAAATTACCGATTTTTTGTTCGTTTGTTTGCCGTCTCGCTCCACAATTCCATTGTTAATCTTCTTTAAGTCAATGAAAATTATGTGCCGTTTTCACAGTTTCGTTTGATTAAAATCATTTTAAATTGGCAATGCTCCCTCATTTTAATCACGAAATTAATCGCAAACCCAAATCCAATGGAATTTAGATAAAATTTAATGTATCATGGTCATTTTCACATCGCAATTAAATGCCAATGAAACTTTCATTTTCGACTATAAATATTTACTCATGGTTTTTGTCATTTTTATGTATTTAAATGGTAAAACTCTTTGAAATTTCATACAAAAAAAAACCAACACCCGAATTTCATAGAATATCACCCGTTTTGCACAACGAAAGCTGTGAAATGTAAACAGGTGATTATAAAGTAACACGCTTCGGCTGCTGATTCAAATCTCTGAATCGTTTCGACCAAATAATAACTTTCCATTTTATTCCATTCATGGCAAAAGCGATGTTGGTCGTATATTTTTCAGCACACCAGTCTTATCGCTTGCATCGAAATTTATGACTGAAATGCTCTCACTCGAATCACGTTACGATAAGAAAAAAAGTGTGCGCACCGGTGAAAATGCGAACGACCGGGGCTGAGAAAAAAAGGGCTTAAACGAATGCTTCGTTTAACATCTAAATGCTTTTATTAAAATTAAGATATTTTTGCCATTTAAATTTTCACACATTGAACGAGAACGCCTCAATAGAACACGAATGAACGAAAATCATGGGTAACGTGACATTGAGGTTGGGTTCTTTTTTTATAACACCATCAATTGCCACTTTTTTCCCTCTCGTGCATTTGTGTCTTGTAGATTTGAGATTTTAATTTTGTGAGCTTAAATTCAAATGATATTCTTTTTTGAAAACTCGATCTGAAATTACGTCTGCATTTCTCATCGCTTTAAAAAGGAGTGCACCATTCAAGCGGCTAACGGTTAAGAAAAAAAAGCAACCCACAAAATGTGGCATTTTACCTTTGTGTGTAAACGATTCGATGAGTGTGGCATGAGCAGGTGTAAGCGCGTGAAAGAGATAGCGACAGCGTATTTTTCCATTGCATAAATATTCACCATTTTAATGCTTTTTTGTAAGCGATGATGGTTTCTGATATGGACGCCACGTAAATTGTTTCGCCGACTGAATGGTTGGCAGTAGAAACAGTTGAAAACCATAATTTTACCCGTTCACCAAAAAGCAATTTCATTCAAACTGATAATGGCCGTTAAATGGGAATTTATTCTCGACAATTTATTGGTAAAAAAAAAATCATCTTGAGCTTCAGCGTACGCGCAAACCATTTTTTATTTTTCAGTCTGTTTTTCACAAAGGTGTGTATATGTCTGATAGAAATCAAAAGAAGCTATTGCAGTAAAATTCGAATTTTTGAATAGAATTCGCTTCAATAATTTAGTCGCGTTCTACTATCACACGAATTCTATACATCTTTTCTCTACATCTCTGAACTACAATCATCGCATCTGTTTGCGCATCGAAAATGTATATTTTGTCGATTTAGCGTTTCAAACTCATCCCAAATTGATTGATATCCGTGCATTGTTTGTTAAATACAAATTGCTCAAACAAAAGACCGATTGAATTGATGAAAAGCATTTATCTATTTGTCCGAAAACAATCATATTAACCAAGTATACGGCAAGTGTTTGTATGAAGAAGAACTACAACAAAAAAAGTGCATTTTAATCATACAGACGAGTGAGTAGGCAACCCTCATGAATGTGCGTTCGCAACAAAAACCATTTCAACGGATATTAATACACAGAAAGTTATTAATTTAATGCGTGACAAGTGTGAAATGCATGGCAAAAAATGAATCGGCTCCCGCTGTTCGTCATTGTGTGTTGATTAGGTAGTTGTGTGCGGCGAAGAGATGTATTTAAGTCCGAATATGCCGTTATAAATGCTCATCACCTCTATCTCCATCATATTTGTTTAGCGAGTGTGAAATTGTACACTTGTTATACAGTCTTTTTTTGATATTAAGGGATTATAAATCGCTTCCCCTTCATTTTTATTCGTCTTTTATTATAATACGAAAAATGCCATATTGTCGCTTTACACACGTATACTCACATCAATTTGCTGCAACATAATTTACAAATCAATTCCATCCGAGCGAATTGACAAAGTTTACCATTTAACGTCTTTGAAGTTCTACCATCGACCGGATGCCAAAATTGAATAATGGTATGACTAATTTGCTGCATTGAATCGGATTAAAACAAACCCAAAATTATGAAGTAACTTTCAGATCTTCAAATTCATTTCATAAAGAGATTAAAGATGTGAAAAGATTTAAATTATTCAAAAATTAACAACAACGTTTTTAAAAACATTTACAATTAATATTCTGTTTTTATGCTGGTAATGTGCTAATAAAACTATAGATACCTTTTAAAAATACGCGCATAAAATATATAATTGCACACTTAAATTCGAATAAATCTAATGCTTTAAAGAAAAAGAAATTACATCCATTATATTACATTAAAAAAATCGTCTTTAATTTCATCAAAAACTGTAACCCCTGTAATAAATTATAAAACAATAAACGCGACATAATGTACAAATTCAATAGAAACATGTTAAACGTGTGTTCCATAAAACATAATACAAATTCGTACACCATTTATGCACATCATCCCAGAAAGTATTTTAATCGGAAAATTGAATACGTGTTACTGTTGCTGGAGCAAATCCGAAAAATGAAAAAAAAATCACTTTTTTCTCTACAGTTGCTAAATGTATTTTGTTATTCACTCATTCACTCTCTTTTGTGCACATAGTGGCTGAATATAACTCTGGTTATGTGTGTTTTTTTATCACCCTTAATTCATATATGATAATGTGCTCAGCGGGAAGATTTTACACAGGGGAGTTCATTCGCACATATACTCACTGCATACACACGCCAGTAAATCGATACATAGATGTATAGAATGAGTGTTATACAACAAATACAAAACATACTGCCTTAAACTTGTTTATCATTTCCCACTGAACGATTCGCTCGAGAAGACAGATGTCAATTGTTCTGTTTATACATATTTGCAATAAATTTACACGCAATAATAATATTTCGTCGACAAACAAAAAAAACAGAACGCAGAGTAGGAGAATAGTAAATAAAATAAGGCAAATATAGAAAAATTGATAGGTAAAACAGTGGCGACTGACGAACAGTAATACAAAAAAAGTGTTGGAAAATCAACAGAAGTAACATCGATTTTAAATCCATTTCGGGCCGAGATTGAAGGGTGTTGATCGAGCACCATCACCAAGTTGATTGTATGAATTGAAGAAACGAATTATGAAATGAAATTTTTTTAAGTGGCCAAACGCATATAATAATACTTAATATTAATGCGCGTAAATATTTCATTATTAAATATACAGTGGTTGTCACCACGTACTTGTAGTGCGTATACGTCAAACAGGTTGTCTGCATTTGAATGACATTGCCCGAAGGATTTGACGAAATTTTAAATGAAAAGAGCATTAACATGTTGGCTGTGTCGCACTCGGGGGCTAGTGTGATTGAGTGCACTGCACACACACTTCGCATACAGCGCTAAACTAAACACAATTTAAATTGCACTCAGAAAAATATTTTCATTCAATTTATTTACATTGAAACGTTATGATTATAATGTCGTCGCTCAACAATGTGCAAACAAAGATATTTTAATATTTTGAACTTCGCACTGGCGACAACAGCGACGGTAATACTTTTAAAAGTGAATATTACAGTATAAATTCATGGTTGAATGAAAATGGACCGATCTATTCCCTTTCACAAAGCAAATAAACTTTTAAAAAAATCCCCTTTTTATATGGCCATGGATGGTAGAAGCTGTCAATGCGGTCCGATCAAGTCAAGTCGAAGACGAAAGCGATAAATCACTTTACACATTGAATACATAAAATAAACCGTTGCGTATAGATTAAGGGTTGTAATATCCTCTTTATGAATACATTGATTTTGTGAGTTGGTTTTTTCTTTATTCAGTTTATGCCTCGTTTATATCGATATACAGCGATGACATTTTCAATCTCATGCAATGTCTTTCAATTTCCATTTTTTCAATTCGATTCGAATGTAAAGTCGGCTGAAAAATATTACACAGCAATATATTGACTGTAATGACATCGAGGGTTTATTTTGATTTCTCAAAGAACGGAAAAACAACAATTCTATTTTATAAATAAATTTTCGCAGTTTTTTTTCTTACATCTTGGATAACCTTTATTTTATTTTAGGGACCGAATTTTATATTTATATACATTTCTATTTGGTTGTTGATGTGCCGTGCAAAAAAATATGTGTTCATTCTCTGTACAATGTATATTCTGTTTGTTCTTCATCTTGTCAGCGAGATGCTAAACGAGGGGTCGTGTTGTTTGCCATTGACACAATCAACAGTAATAGCACAGCAGTCGGTATTGATTCGAATACAAAGAAACCGAAAATTTAATTTTAAAATTTAAATTGTGTTATGGTAAATGATACTTATTGGCAACGTTTTATTTTTATAATCGACGACTACGGAATACAGCAACCAGTCGCCCCAATAGATACAGAACATATACATTTTGAAGATGGAATTTCATTGCCAAAAAAATATTGACACATATTGGAATTTGACTATTTGCACAGTTATTCGATACTATTCGGTTTTGCCATAGAGAAGGAAGAAAACGAAAGAAGAAGGGCCATGTCTGGACCGAATTTTTCATTATTTTTGGATCTTTTCAAGATATATACTTTTAATAAGGAATATTTTTATTTCATTTCACCAGACACTTTGAATGTTATCTGCCACATACTACTTTTGAAAATGATCGACCTTTATGATATTCTCATATACTTTTTTCAAAGAATTTTTATTCATTATTTAAAGGACGTAGTTAATTTTTTTTTAACTTTTTAATTTCTCAAATATTCTATATTGGAGCGTAACAATCTTTTGATTTGTTAGGGTCTTTGATTGGCAGATGGTTGACTCCATACGCTTTCTGGTACCAAAAAGCCTTCGAAACTTGCTTTATGCTCTTTATCTCCTGGGGAGTATGGTTGAGGTGGTACCGCACCGTCAAGAACTGCGGCGTCTTCGTTAAATAATTGAAATAGCCCGGAAAGTTCTCTCGGAGAAACTGGTTTAAACGCATGTCGTTCTTGATTTTCCGTATTTGTTTCTCTCCGCAAAATTTTTGGTATAATTGAACCTTTAGTTGAACTCTTATGCACTGTGGGAGCAGTTTGAGATTCGCGAGTTGTGCCATCTTCGTTAGTAGCTGCATGGTAAATGTCCTTTACATATGTAATATCACTACTTGATGGTGGTTTAAACGTATGGTAAGCCTGAACTTGGACATCCGTCGGTATGATAAGTTGAGATAGTCCTAAGGATATCTTCTTTACACTCTTCTTTTCATCGTTGATTCCATTTACTTTAGTAATTAGGAGCTAAGTAGGAATGAAATCACAAGTTTTAAAGGAAAAACAATGGAAAATTAAAACAAAATATTTGATCTATTTCAAAAAAGAATTTACCGTAGAAGGTAGGATTCCGATGAAAAATAATACAAAAAACTTCATGACTTTTTCAATATAGAAGATGTTCTCCTCAAACTTCTACCGATTCTGCTTTGAAAATACTGATGACTTTTCATCAAATGACTTCAGTTTATAAATGATATTTTTAATTCGGCCACTTTTACAGAATTTAAACAATTTCCTTGAAGGTACACGTGTAGATTAATTCAAACATTCAGAATATCTTCAATTGTGTCGTACTTCAAAACTTAGTTACGAATATTCTACGATTTTTGGAAAAAACAAAATTTTCCAACAAGCAACATCTGTGTAAATAAAGGCGAATTCATCATCGCTACCGCCAATGTATCGTACAAATTAAAAAAATATATAGACAATTTACATATAATAACTTGGAGTTTGCTTTATTTATAGTTTGGTTTCTGTCAAAAGAATATTTTATTAATTTTCATTATGCGATGAAAAAATGAAAAGATCATAATTTTCGATAATGATTTTAATGGTTTTCCGGTATATCAGAAAGCGCTTCATCATTTGAAGGTTTCGGTGCATCTGGTTTTACCACTCCATATGGTAGAGTCCAATGATCTAATCTGTCTGGTACCACAACGCCATCGCTGACAACTTGATATAATTTTGTCAACTGTTGTAAAGCTTGTGGAGTCACTGGATCCTTAAAAGCTTGTCGTTCAATATTCTCTTCCGCACTTTCTCCAAATAAAATTTTAGACGTCATTGACGTCTTCTTCTTCTTCTTCTTCTTCTCTACTTTGGGAGCGTCAAGGACCGAACCATCTAAATTGGTAACACTATGATAAACTTCCTTCATAAAGTGTTTATCTTCTTGGGATGCAGGTTTAAAACCGTGGCGTGCATTAATTGTCTCATCTGAAGGTAATACAAGTTTGGACAGTCCCAAACCTTTCCCTTTGCCTCCATGAACGTTGGCAATTAAAAGCTGATCCGTATTAGTTTTTACATTAAAATAAAGAATAATAATACACATTTTAACATACAAAGACAATATTAAAGCAATTTTTTTTTGATATTCACCGTGGATATTCCTATGAAAAGCAATACAGACAACTTTGAAGACAACATGTTTTTTGAACGATTTTTTTTCTTTAAAAATTGGTCTCAAATTTCTGCCTCGGATATTTTGAATTTACTGATAATTTTCCAACAAGTTATCTACATTTATATACGTTATTTTGTTTGCTTATGCTTATTAGAAAATATTACACGCGCAGGTGGATTAATCGATAATAAATATTTCACCAATAAAAAAATGTATAGAACACATTGTTTATGAATATACGACAATATAATTTATTCTAATAATGTCTTATATGGAAACAAAGAAAAATATTCACTTTTAAAAAGGTTGAAATGTTCATCAAATACGCTTTGTATAAATAAGAAACGTTAGAATTGACATCGATATTGCCACGTATAAAATACAAATTGAAAACGAAATTATTTAGTTTTTGTTGAAGTATATTTTCTTCGCAAAAATGGAAATGATCAAAGGCAATGAAGATGAATCCAAAAGAGTGGCCATCCCCTTGATCGTTGACACGTTTATATTTACAACCCTTTGAAGTAACGAATATGAATTTTTCATGTCCGTTATGTGCGCAACGAACACGACATAGAACAAGAGTATAGCACATGTGAAGCGTAAGTCAGTAAGTTCAGTGCACAGTGATTGGCGATAGATTCGTTCACCAGTTCAATATGAATGTATGAAGATGTTTTACGCCAGTGAATGCGCACCGGCTGTTGTGAATTGTAATATCGCATCATGCATTTTTATCGTACATCTATCGTTCGGTCGATGTGGGAATATGACCAACGCAAACGCAATGCCCATACACTGGCAAATGCAGCCGACTCTCTCCTTCTCTTGCTGTGTTGACTTTTTATGTGACTCGGCGCTGGTACGATGTGCAAAGGAGAATACAAAGAAGGTAAAGAATCGGACAAAAGAGAAGAAGGCAAAAAAAACCTCCGAAGCCGACGCGAATGAGATAAAAAATAAGAAAAATAGAAGCACAAAATATCACTATTCGCTTGTAGATGGCACTTGTTGTATTTTTACATCGCTTTCTATATCTGAGACGATGATTCTTATTTCGTATTCCAATGAACAATTTGTACAAGAGAAATGTATTGATTTTCACAGCATAGAGATTCACTCTTAATATTCAATGAAGCTGGTTAGAAAAATCGATGTCGCAATGGAATATGCTGCAAGGATAGCAAATCATGACTCATTGGCATATGCTGTTGTAAAATTTTATGGATTTTGTTTTTGGTTCAATGTCGCCGGTCACTTGAGGTAATTAAAATCAAAGGCGTGAGATAGCAACTGACTGGACCAAATAATTCTTTTCTTATCGCATTTTCTTAACTTTCATTTTGATTTCGAATTTGCCAAACCATTCCATAATATCTAATAAACTATGAGCGACGACACACAAGTCTCCCAACAATAAATATATATATTTTTTGGTTAAAATAAAAAGCAATAAATTGTCCCGTTGTCTTATTTCTTATCTGTTCAGTATTTTCGATGACTTTCTCTCAATATTTTGAATGAAATACAGAGTCGGATAAGGTAAACATTACACAGTCTGTAACACAGACCAACTTATAGTTTCGTGCTCTCTGTTTTGCATCATCTGTTCGATTGCACAAACATGTGATAGAATAAAGGTACAAAAAAAAGTTGGCATGACAAAAAAAAAACACAAAAGAAAACTCACTTAAAAATTAATAATTACATTTGGTATTGTTTGTTCAAAATTCTTTGTATCTCTCTGTTGCTCTTTATTCTTCTTCCTATTCGAAAAGACTGCTGATACGAATCAGGCGCCTCATGACCATTCAATGTGTCAAACGATGCTCTTTCTCTCAGCGACACATTTTGAGTGTTTCGGTTAAAATTTATGTGGCTCCTAATATGATTCGTTTATTAAACATTAATAATTTGTCAATTTTATGAGGAGGACGACGAAAAATAGGTCGTTTCAAAAAAACCGTAGCAAAATGCGTTTCGGAAATGTTTTGGGATAAATAACGTAGCCAATGCAGGCCTAGTCAGGTGCATTCTAAAAGTGAATCATTTGAACGTACATAAAGACCTAGCAAAATGTGGTTTAATTTCTGTTATTTTGCCTTTTAATCCGATTTTGTTTCGGTTTTAAGAGCATAACGATTCAAAGTGGTGAAATCGGTAGCGCCACATTTCTGTCTCATTTTTTTCTCTGGCATGCAATAAATTGACCGAATTTACTGTCTTTTTTGTCATAGATTTTATTGTTTTTCAATCTATCGACTTCCTTTTTCCTTTTGTCATAAAGAAAAACATTTGATACGCTCAATGCAAAAGTGTCTATTTCTACATTTTTGTCGTTTTCTTGACAATTTGGTTCCAGTCGCAATGAGAAAATAAATCTTCACATGAATTCTGTTTGCTCGTCAACCGGTTTCAATTTCTCTGATCGCATTTAACATGACCAAACAATTTTAATTAAAAGCCAAATATGAAAATATGGATTAATTAAATGGAATCAGCGTTTTAATCGGTTAGACGTTTACTCACGTCGAGCTCTTTTTATTCAACTCTAAGTTAATCTCACTAATTGAAAAAGGCATCAAATCAAAGGTGTCGGGATCGGTACGTGTATTTATGTAATTTAATTGGTTGAAAAAAAAAACGTTTTTTCACAGAATAGATGATCGACATGCTGGCAGCAAAAATTACATACAAAAAGAAACCGAACCACACAAATCATCATCAAACAAAAATGGAAAAATTTATTGGACGTAATAGAAGATACATTGATGCAGTTATTAATAAATTATCTCTTCGTTTGAGTTATTATTATACTAGTTAAAAACAAGTAGGCAATAAAACAAAACTGGTCGCCTTCAATAAAATGTAAATCAAATCGACAAAAAAATGGCATCATCGTAAATGGCAAGACAACAATATTATTTGTTATGAATTTATGATTTGAACAAGACTTTGATACTGCCAACACTTTTTACAGTTTCTGTGACAAGTCAACACTCATTCGAGAAAACCGCTACCTAACTAAAACTGCATTTAAGGCAATGCAATCGTATAAATGCTGTATTGAATGATATATGTCAAATTGTTATCGCTCCGTTTTCCAACTATACACTCTCATTGGATTCTTGATAAATAGCATCACATTTATTTGAAAAAAAAAAAAAAAAACTTTTAATTGCCTCAAAAAACAATGTATCAGAAAGACGAATAAAAAATCGAGTGAAAAATTGATAACGTAAGCACTTGATTTATATTTATTATTTGACTCAATGAAATCGCGTTCGCTTTTTCTCTATGATGCGACAGCGGCTGATTTTCATTTTTCTGTATGTGATAAAATATATATAAATAAAATTGCGAATTCCAACCGAAAAGGTACAATCTGATTGTAATCGATAAACCGCAATTCATCGAGCGATCGTACGTGCAATGTGCACCAGTTATGGAAAGAGAATTTCTGTACGTTTTTTTACACGGTTGTCGTTTTTCATAATTGAGTATAAATGAGCATTTAGTTGAGTGTACCACATCACAGCCACAGATCATCAGCAAAATAAAACTGACACAAACGAAAAAACAACAACAACAACAAAATAATGTCAATACAAATAAAAATTAATGAGTTACACACGTTTGTTTTGCAACAACAAACGCTTTTCAATGGTCATAGTTTTTATTTATTGTTTTATTGTACGTTACTCATGTAACTGGCCTTATTGCCTTTTTTCCTGTACGGGAAATAAATCATAAACATTGATTCATTTGTTTTTAGTTAAGTGGCTGTCAGTATTTTTTGCGCATATTGCGGTTGCATTTGATTTTGATTCTTCAGTGTTTTTTGGTTTACCTGTTTTTTTTCAGTCATTTTCTCTCTCTCCTCTCACTGCATCGACCATTTTTTTCATATTTAATCCGAGCTTCATTTTTTCGTACAATTCCGATTTTTGTCCTTGATTATTTCGCTTGTCGTAATTTTTAATTACAACATTTCTCTCTCCCGTACAATTATATCCATATTTTGAATCGGATTTTTCATTAAATTTTATTTAAAATAATTTATTTTTCCATCGGTTCAATAAATAAATTGCCAATAAGAATAAAAAAGAAAATGCCGCAATCAAAATTGAATCGAAAAAAAAAATTCCGACAAAAATGATTTGACGAGCATGAAATTAACAAAAGCTGCGGAGTTCCTGCCAAATGCACGATTTTTATATGTGTTTTTATTTTTCATTCGAACGATTTCAATCGGCGTTTTTTTTCACCAACATTCAAAATCCATCGAAACCATGAATCAGCTATTTTAATCGTTTGGTTTATTGTAATATATTTTTTTTTTTAATTTCACATAATGAAATTATAGTATATGCGTCTGTGGCAAAAACAAGCCGATCTAATATTTCAATAAATTGACATTGGCAGTTTCATCAGCATTGATGAATTGGACATTTGATTTGAAAAACGACAAAACTGACAGCGTGATATTTATGCTGCCGTTTGTTGGCTGTGAATTATTTGTCTAATTCTTAAAATTGTAAATCAAATACACAACTTTATCAAGATTTTAAAGTTAATTATTTTTATTTCGATATTGTTTCTTATTACGATGTGTTTCTACGTAATTTTCTGTGTTCAATCTGTCGAGTGGAACGAAATGAATATATATGTATTCAATGATTGAACCCATTGATCTTTGTTGCCATTTAGACGTTGTGCCGATTCGGTCATGCCAAAGAAGGTCAGCCATGCACGGAATGAATCAAAAATTCATTTTCTTATGTTTCTTTATCATAAAAGACAAAAGGATCGAATAAATCGAACTGTGTGTGGTTTTATGAAAAAACAAAGCACTACTCGTTATGGTTTTTAAATTTTAAGAATGAAGTATAAAAAAAATCGTGAATTGCCAAAAAAAAAAACATTTCTCAACCAATCCCACCTAGCATAGTGTGAAATAATTTAATTTATTTTTATTTGAAAACCAGCGCAAAGGTTAGCATTTACACCTGCTCATATTCACACTTGTGTTTCGGTCGTGGCATTGTTTCATCATAAAATCGCTAGAAAAGAAATTGGTAGAAATTTCTCAACGTGAATAATGTCGAAAGACATTAGAAGAATGGTCGGAAACAGTACGAATCAGAGCTTCATGTGTCGTCGAAAAAAAGTGGAAAGGCGTTGAACGTACAACAATTAAATGAGCACATAAAAGCATTGCAACCATTGAAACCATCTATGCATAAAAATCATGAAAAACATACATAGACGCATGTGAATTTTAATTTTTCATTTTCAAAAGGAAAAAAAAAAGTGTTCATTCACCGCTACACACGTCACTTGATTCGCACAACTTGTTCATCAATCAAAAGAAGCTTCCCAAAATAAAGAAAAAAAAAACCGCTTCATTTCAACAGCTCAACATACACATCCGCATTGTAATCATCTAAACAATTAAAATGTTGACGGAAATCTTCGTTCCGAAAAAAGACGTTGTGCATATATTCAAAAACCCAATTTATTCAATGTGCCATAATAGAAACAAGCGGCGAAGATGAATTAAAATAAGGTTTAAATTTTTTTAATAGAAATTAATGTGCGTGTGTATTTTTATTTTCACGCCTTTTTTTCCATATATTTGGTTGAATTTGAAAAATCATTGAAATATGTAAACGGCAAATGAAAACACCGAGAAGAAGAAAAAAAATTATATTCAAAGTATGGAAGAAGAGCGGAATAAGATGAAACAATGTCAATTTCCACAATGTATGTCGGTAACAAGAGACGAGCCATGCCATGAACAAAAAAGCACGAAGAAAACAGGAAGATGGTGTTGAGTTTTTCTGTTCGACCACAAACGATGGATCCGATTCCGAACATGTCACGCTATGAGTAAACACATCTTTTCATTCAACAACGAACTGTTTCTCATTTTTTTCTTCACTTCTTTTCATTGGAACGAGAACAAAAACAAATTATTTTTCACCAGTCTCGCGTATGCACGACGAGTAAGAAAAAAAAAACCATTTTCTTATTTAAAATTGTTGAATTGAACCCGGCTACTGTTCATTTCTTTAAACCATAACATATTAATATGGTTAATATTGATTATTTGCTGACTCACGTGCCATTGAACAAGCAAATTAACTTCGAAAAAAAGGCTGCTGCATTCACGTATTCTCTTTTTCTATTCGATGCGTTTTTTTCACGTTATTATTTCTTATTTTTCTTACCTCGGTCTCTTTCGTTTTCTCACATTTTCCATTCGATTGAACTGGTTTCAAGCCACCATTGGCCGAATCTATTGGTCAAGGCGTATAATACTAATTTCCTGTTTATTTGAACGGCGATTCATTTTTTGAATAGATCATAGAATCATCCAGCCTCAATTCGATATGAATAAACCGAATGAATGGAACAATGTACGTCGACAGCGGCTCATTCAGAAAATCAGCGTTTTCTAATTGACGGTGCGGTGCGTAAATCAAATTTTCAAAATTCATTCATAAAATTATCGAGTCAAAAAAGCGGCAAGTGGCAGGCGGTCAAAAATGTTGATGAAGTGGATTTTTGTTTATTGAAGAACCTATCGCGAATGACCGGTAGTGATGATGGATTAATGGATCGTCGAATCGCTTTTTTCTAACTCGATTGCGTGATTTTTCAACAAAATTCCTAATTATAGCTACCGATTCTTTTCAATAGCCACTTTTAGCCGCCTGCAAATTTTTTCAATGTGAATAAAAAAAATTGAAACACGTCACAATTCATCGCCTTGTATCTATTGGTTTGCGTGATTAAAAGCCACTTTAACCGCATTTTGAACGACATAAATTACAGTTAGTCAAAAGATTGAAAATCGACCGACGTCTTTTCAGCATCGTCTTTACATTTTGTAAACAAAAACGAAACGAAGTGAGACAAATCGAAAGAAGAAGAGAAAAGCACACATGCTTCAACTGAGCTAGAAAATTGTACGAGACTGCGAAAAATTCTGTCGCTCAACCATTTCAAACATCTCAATAAATTAATTATTTGGAATAGGGATGGATACAATAAAGCGTTTCGATTTAAGATTGTGATCAATTTGGTGGTTTCTGACGATTGCTCTATTCATTTGTTAAATTAGTTTATTGCATGAATTAAATCATTATGCATTTGCGACGACTTTCTAAATACACAATATACGCAATTACCGAAGAGATTGAGAGCATGAGATTGAGACATATTCGAAACAAAATGCCGGCAAACAGCAAAAGGGAGAAGGAGAGAGAGAGAGCACCAAGGTGGATATTTAGTGCTAGCTAGTCAAACATAGACGTGAGCGTATTTCTTGTCGTTTAACCGCACCATCTATACAATGGATTGTCTGTACAATTGCGCTTCAGTTTTAATATAATATCATCGAGGTACATGGCCCAATCCGTGCTCTCCATTCAAACTCCTAAGCACATTAAAATGCTTGTGTATTCGTCGAATTATTATTGAAATATAGTATATGTGTTTCAATCGAAAACAAATTAAATTGAAATCGAAAGACAATACAAAACTCAAAGTCGATGGCTTGCAATCGAATTTTGACTCGGTATGCATTCTTTTGTCGATACGAGGCCGGGTCGCATTTTGTAAAGTTAACAGACATCTCAGACGTCAAATGCCAGAGAAAACTCAACCAATGTACAGGTGATTTTGATGAATTACATTTGGATTTGATTGCAATTGCAAATGAAATAAATTTATTCCCGTTTATCGATTGACATATGGCAAAATGATTGAAATATATATTCTACATTCTACCACTGGATCGAAGTACCATCGAAAATGAAACAATTGCATCAGAGTTTTTTTTTCTTCTTCAAGCTAATGATATTTCGTCTCTACGATAAATGAGCGATTTTTCTCAATGGTGATGGAAAAATATTAAGATGTTTTCGTAATGTGATTCACGTGCATGTTTCTCATGTCTCTCTTACTCTCTGAATCAAATCGTAATCATAATTATCGTGTACTCTGTGGTGGTTTTCAAACAATTACATGCACAACACAGTATCTTCTTATTTAATGATAATGTCTGTTTTGCATCACGATAATCATCTTATTTTCAATTAATATCTATCGTCCCGAGAGGTGCAAAACGAAAAAGAGACGGAAAATAAATAATAAAATAAAGTAAAGTGAACACGAAATGGCACAAATTATTTCATATGGCTTTTTATTCGACTCCCTCTAAACTCGATTATAGAGGTTTATGTCTATTTTGTGTGCGTGTGTGAGCGCTCTGTGAGTGTGAATGACATTGTGTTTCAAAGACAGATGATTATGACGACGTCAATGCAAGAGCACATTTATTATCCTAATTGAAATAATACGTAAAAGCTTCACTAATGATATTTTATGGCCAGTCCATCGATTCATTTATATACGGTGTCTACGGATAATATTGAACCAAAAACGAACAATTCATAGAGACGCAGAGCCGAATTGTTCGGTTTTCATTGGCTAAATTAATATGATGCATTATTAAAAGGCAATTGATGTGGTCTATTGTTTCGTTATCTAACAAATTTCATGAAAACCAACGATCACAATACGGGACCATTTCGGTTTAATCGCTACGTAGGAAAAAAAATACCATTACATAAAATTATAGTTGGTATAAATAAATAATGGATTCATTGTCATCTAAGCCAGAGTCGATGCTCATCCGAAAATGTCAATCGAATCTTTTTTTTGCATCACTTTTTTTTTCGATCCGGCACACGCGCTGCATTTAATGAATATAAAACTTTCCGAACATCGATTTATACATACCTTTACGACTATCATCGTCGGCGCGTGTATATTTTGATCATTAATTTAATGAATTTACCGAACCATAGATATTCTTCACACAAAATGCCAATAAAACAATAATTAGCGATCGCATATCGATGGTGGTGGAACCCTCACAAAATTACGATGACTTTGCTATACAAATCAGGATTTTTCCACTGAACCGACGTTCGTTTGTAGCAAAGTACGTGTAAGACTAACAATTGACGAGTGTTTTCCTTCCGTATACCAGTAACATCAATGAAAATTCATATAAAAAAATTCATATGAAAAATCTCCAACATTTTGTAAGTCCAATATACTCCAGAGACGAATAGATAAAAATAAGATAATAATAAAAGTAAAGCAGTCGAAAGAAATAACCCTCTCGCTTGTTGTCAATATATTTGTGTGTCCGTTTTCGTGTGACAACTCAATTCACCCGATGGCAATAATAATTTCATATTTTTGCCATTTCAGCCGATGAATACCAAAATGCGCAACGTTTGCAATAAAAATAAAATTTATTAACAAACAAATATAGATGGGATAAATGGTTGAATACATAAAAAATTATATAGACACATCGTAAATGTCAGTCCATAAAATCGAAATCAAATTATCCGAATGATATTTTCGATTGCATACAGCAATTTTCATAAAAATAAACAAGACACACTCACACACGGTTTACATACCGAGGCGGACGAGAAAAAAAATGTGATTCACAAAAGTGAATAAATTTCTCTGTTGAATGGACGTGCGGTGCAGGTGGAAAGAGGGAGACAAAACAATCGAAGTATACCGAAAATATGCACAGAACAAGAGCTCAAATAGTCATATACATGGAATGCACGGGGCAGGGGGTGAAATAGTCACATTGCAATATTGTATATGTTTACAATTTGCACCTTATTGCTGATTGAGCTTTGGATTATTGGCAACCGTATTTGGTTTGCTTATATTTTCATTTTATATTCGGGATTCGTTTTCTATTCAAAGCGATCCATTTTGGTCATTCATTGCAACACTCTCATATCTTTCTGTATTTCTCTTTCTTTTTTTTTTTGCTCTCTTACTCCCTACGTCTCTCTCTTACTCCTAATTTCTCTTTCATTCTTCCTCTTGTATCTATATTACAGAACAGGCGAGGAGACAACGACCAAAATGAGAGAGAGAAAAAAAAATGCGAAACAATAGACAAATGCTGATTTGCAGCAGTGAACCATAGGTCGACTGTTCGAGTTTGACATGGGTTCTTTCTCTTTTCGCTCTTAATACACGAATCGAGGCACTTTTTTTGGCATTTGATATAACTACCATCTGAAAATCATACATACGTTTATCTTGAATGATGAAAAAACCAACAATACACAGAGACTAAAGACTCAATGGAACTTGTTTTGAATTGATGTGTATAGTTTTTGTATTTGGAGAGAGTTTATTGATATTCCGTTGATATCGACTTCGTTCTACCTAGTATTTGTTGTATGAATTTGAACTGAAAGAAAAACAAAAAAAGATTCACTGCTCAAAAATCCACATGGATTGACGATACAATTGCATATCCGTGCGCTCCTGACTCGACTTGGTAAAACTGGAAAATTTGTTGTTATTTTCTTTTGCATTTCAACTTGGAATTTCAAAGTAATTGCTATGAAATTCGGCATGAGATAGAGGAAAAAGTTACGCGACATGAAAATGATATCGGAAGAATAAATTCTGGTGTTCGTTTGTAATCAGACTGTAACGTAAAAAAGGACGCAAAATATTTAAAAGACAATAGACGAAACAATAACACATTCAAAACAAAATAAAGAAAGTGATTTATAAATCTCGGAGTACATTCGAATTGTACACACATATTGCCTTACCATATTTATTGATGAGCATTAGTTTCAGTGCAACTTTCAGATTTGTGATATTCATCCCAGGAGATCAACAGTTCAACCGGACATGATATCAAATTCAACGACAGTGCAATGCATCCAGGGTGGACACAATCAAATTTGCTGATACAAACATAAAAAGTTTTTCGGTTTTTTTTTTCGTTCGCTCTTCCTCCCTCTCCTAATCGTGAAACATATCAATTGAGTGTCATAGTGTACATTATTATTTATTAGTTAGAAGAGAAACAAACATGAACCATTCACCCGAATCAAAGTGCATTCGATGTTTACTCTGCGATTTGCGTATGCTTGCATTGATACGTAAGTATGTTATGCTGACCCCACACATATTGCATAATTGAGGGTGTACACAGTATCGCATTTAAATCACCAGAGCAATTTCATGTATTTATTGTTTATTATTTATTAGTTAGAAACGTGGAATTACAAAGCATGGCATCGGCCACTTCATGCCCAGATCGAACAGATGACAATCTAATTTTAGGCATTTTGATCTGATAATCCGATGCAGGAATACACATATTGCTTAATGCTCAGCAGGTTTGCATTGCGTGTGATCCTTTTGTTAGAAAAAGTAATGACATCAAAAAACAAATCGCATTTAATTTCTCATTTCAACATTGCCAAAGCAGCCACTCAAATCGGATATGACATTAAAACTCAAACACATACTTTATGCGAATAAATCAGCTAAAGGACAAAAGCCATTAACGATCAATGATTTTTTTCCTATATTGATTCAAAAGCAGTAAAATTACTAAAAAGAGCAATTTCAATATACGTTTTTTTCCTTGGGCCAATCAAAATAGCTTCTCCATTGTTTGGGTGAAAAGAAGCAAGAGTCATTTTTTTATTGCTTAACAATATTTTTCTATTAGATATCTTGTGGAAAAGAATCCCAATATCCATCAATTTATCACGGATGATGCACGATTGAAACTTATTATTTCTTTATGCTTTTTATCTTCATATTTCTTTATTTGTATTTTGGTCATCGATTTGTCCACTGTGTTGAAGCTCCAAAAAAATGATATCAATACAAAAGTTGTATGTTCTTTGCATCGTATGGTATTTCAATGGTCTGATTTCTATTGGCCAGCAAAATACTCGGAAGTCAAATAAAAGTAAGCATTTTTGGCGACAGTCTTTATCACGCACCAAAATGATGTGGGTCCATAATGGTGAAATCCATTCGATTTCTAATTCGAAATATGGCAATAATAACAATGTATATGGCCTGGAAAAATATGATCCTTTCTTTTTGAATCCACTACTGAATTCGGTTACAATTCAAACAAAAGTAATTTAAACGAATGTGCATTCAAGTCCGTGCTCACATAAAACTTCGTCCAAACACGCAATTTTTTATGGGTTATCATTTTGATATTGAAGTATTTATGGATGGGATTTTCATATCTCTTTTGCTGGTATCAATTACAGCAAACGTCGAATTGCACGTCGTAACGAAAAAGCCGTTACGTTTCGACAAGGGGGAATCCAATTCGATCGAAAGACACAACAAATTACTTATGCCATGAATATTGCAAATGATTTCTCTTTTTTCATGCTTTTTGTTATACACAAAACACATTAATATTTCGATATTTCTAATATTGATAATTTCACCCTTCGCAGTGGCGTATTGAAGATGAATAAAGGAGCATTACACAGAAAAATCACCACATTCACTATTCAACTCCATGCATCAATAAATATTGAAGGTATTAAAAATATCGACTTCAATCTTTCTCTCTGCTTTACATCGTGCTTCTTCGTTTTTTTTTCACTTTCTCGCAATTCAAGTCCATTTATAAGCGCACGGCAGAAATATATCAACCATAACATACATCACATTTTCTATGTGCTATTTTAATAATGCAACATTGCGAACGGTGCACACATTTCGAGCATATTTCATATAGTTGGTCTCAATGAAGTAACATGGAGATTTTAACGTAGAAGAGAGATGTGTGTGTGTGCGGGTTTTTGATTCTTCGATCGACTACAGGTTCGTTACGTGGTCTATAAAAAGATTGCGGTGTGGTTTTCACATTGGGTCGCGCATCGTACATCAATTGATCAATAAAAATCTATTATAATGCCATAAATGCCAATTACGATGATGTATCGTGCCCATTTCGTTATGAAAGAAGCATCATCAATACATCAAGTGTTTTGTGGCCCAGTTCAAAACTCAATGGGATTACAAATCGAAAAATGATTATGGCGCACCCACAACCATGGCCAGATAACAAAACCAAACAAACGTTTTACATTCAATTCACTCGGTGTTTGCTCCTTTTTTCGATACACTAGCCACAGTTTCATAGAATCATTGCATCAAAATAAATGGCGATATTTTTTTTTCGCTTTCTATTACATTTCGCGTGCGTGATTCGCCTGTGGTTTTTTTGCCCATTCCAGATTCACTCATTGATTTGTTTGAATGGGTTTCGTTTGGCCTAAAAGTATTTAAGGAAAACGGTATATGAAAGCGGCATTTATATGATAAAGATTCATTTCTATAGATCGAAGTTGATTGCTTGTATGGTGGTTTCTAAAAAAATGTTGTAAAAATTCATTTTTAAACGATGGCGCGTGTTTCCTTCACTTGACCATGATACATTGATTCCACTCATGTTTGGCGTGTGCTTATATGAATTGCCCCGAAAATCGGCCGAACACGATATCAATTCATAGAGAATATGTGTTTTTCTCCTTTTTTTCACTCTCACAAATGGTCATAAGCATTATGGTTTCAATAAGAACATCATCTATGGAGGGAAAATGATAAAAACGCCGAACAAAAACAACAAACACAGAGAAAAAAAAACCAAATATTAAATAAGTAGTAACGTTTTCATGTGGCCAACAAAATATATGAACCCTCAATACGTGGCGCACCGAAAACGATTGAAATACATTTTTTAAATAAATTGAGCAATCGTGCACTGGCAGCCAATTTCCTTTTTCGTTCTATATTTGCCGTTGTTGGTTGGTTCGTTGTTTTTTGTTCTCTGTCCAGGAGCGTTTGCATTCAACCGTTTAATCTTTTTCCAATGAAAAATGAAAAAAAAAAACCGAACCATACACACATGAGAAAAATGGCACATAAGCTACAAATTTTATATTTGAAATAACAAAATGATGTTGGTTTTGGCAATCTATTTATATTGGTCAGTCGTTCACTTTTTCATTCGGTAGCTCATTCACAGCTACGACAGCAGCATATTTTCTATCTGCAGAAGAGATGGAAATGGTAAAAAAACGAGCATGTATGTTTGCAGCGCATTTGCCCCAACCAAACTGGATTCCATCATTCGATCTATTTTTTTTTCTCTCATTCGTTGATAAATTCGTATTTTTCAACTTACACTGTGTCGAGCGTGATTGAAATGAAACTATGTATGTAATAAAAATTTTGATTGGTTTTCGCGTGCTTTTTTTTCTCTTTTGCTTTTAAAACGGCAACATTTTCAATTCATTGAAAATTTTATTTATTGAATGGCATCAAGCGAATTTCAATATTTACCAATGCTGCTTTTTTTGGCCGAACGCCTCGTTTTGTGCATGATAAAAAAAATGCGATTCATCATATGTATGGAGCAATTCGTATATTTCTTCGATTTTTATCGCAATCTTGGTATTTGCACATAGCGGACATGGCAGTGCTACCGTATACTTCTATTTGCAATGAATAAATTGTGCTGTGTATTGTTTCTAAAGTGTGTTTAATTCGATGTCTTCGTTGTTTTGAGAACAGACTTGGAATTCACTTGTGAATTGTAACAGTGCTTGTGCCGCGCGAATCTCTTTGCTGTCGATCTGCATTGCAAAATTACAATTGAAAAATAAAAAAAAATCCGTTCTGGTGTTTGTGTGTGTGTTGTTTGTTTTATATTCCATAGCTATTGTTCATTTTCTATTTGAAGAAAACATGTGTAACCATTTACAGTGGCATTCGCTATCATGACATTCGAATGAGTGTGCTTCGCATATGAAACTTTTTCGAAATTGTTCTCCATAACACCATTTGAGAGACTGAGAAAAAAGAGAGACACAGAGAGAGAGAACTGCATTCATTTTCGAGGATAAATAATACGTAGAATATTGTAGTTGGTTCTTGGTTTTTCATATTCCAATTGTGAGCAAAAGTATAAATTCAGCAAAACTAGCTAATAAAATCGAACGCACATACATTTGAAATAAACAGGAGTATGAAGTGTGAACGGAAAATAACGAAATAAGAAAAACAACAACAAAAACATATATCGAATGCATCTCATTTCGCCGTATATTCATCGCCTTATTTATTTTATTCAAATGATATTATTATTCAATCAAAAACACACTTCTCAATATTGTCTCTGTGCTTGTTGGTCTTGTTACTTGGCTACCGAAAAAGATCCGTTTTGTATGCTAAAAAGTTTTTAGAGCACGGATGGAATTTGCTGTGATGATTTGAGCGTTTGCCATGTAAATGGCAAGTAACACGCGTGTTCAACATGAACAATAAAGAATAAAATATTATTATTTGTTCTTTTGTCAAGAAATCTAGTCGACACATGTAGCGTGCTTGTGTTTTTTTCTTCTGTTTGGATTGTCAACATTGCTGTTTTTGTCGATAGTTTCAAATTATTTTTTATATGACAATTATTTTAAATACAAAATACCATCTTCGCCGTATTCGCACTGAATTTATTCAGAATGTGTATATGGAATTTCAGAGTATAAATTGTAGCATTTATATCGATGCACAATATAGAATGTAAATTCATGAGTCTTGAGCACAAAATCACCAATTTATTGCATCGCAACGAAATCGTGATAAAATGTACCAAATGAATGGGCAATTGTGTGTGAATTGCTAAAGTAGTCAAGTTTTAAAGTGTAAAGAGAAGTATTGTGCCAATTTCCGCATTCGCTTCGATTTGAAATAAAAAGTTTTTTTTGCTGATTATTAAATCCATTTATTTCAATTGACAATTTCCATCTTGAATTCGAATTCAAATTATTCAATTTTAGACAGAAAAAAAAATCATTATTTTATTTATTCATTTCAATCGAATTTTCTATTCCAAACTGAAAAAAAAAACGTTCACCCTTTTCAATGCTGATACATCATTTTGATAAACATATGCGACCTTTTAGAAAATCTAATAAAAACACACAACGACTCGATTACGCGGATCGGACGAATGGCATCGCTTTTTCTTCTTCTTCTTACTCCGCTCATTTTCAGGAATCAATTTTCATTTTTCTTCTTTATATCCTAATAACATTTCAACATTTGGCTTATCGTGTGTATGTGTGTTCTTGTGCAGTATTCTTCTAGGTCTGACCGTTTTGTTGAGTTTTTTTTCCTCTCTCTTGTCTCGAAGACAAATCAAATTGACGTTAACGAAAATTTATGACCATACGAAAAACGAAGTGATTTTATTTTGTTCAGTTTGTCGTTCGTCTATTCTGTTGCTCAGTTCGCATTGCCATCAAAACTCTCATACTCTCAACATTTGTGAATGTATCACTCTGTCATTGCACGCACGGGATTTTGTTTGATGACGGCTTTTGTCGACATTCATCCAGACAAAGTCATTTTTTTCTCTTGTGTGTATCGTGTGGGTCCTTTTCGTTTCTTCATTGTCATGCTATTTGTTTTAAGAGCTGTTGATATGTCATCTGCGCGTAAATGTCGCGCTATCAAACATCAATTCATGGTTATGATCTTGAATTTTTTTTTGTGTGACGATGAAACAAATGTGTTGATCACTGATAGCCTTCGATCATTTACACATTTGATATTGTGTTAGATCACGGTCATACGTGTCGAATGCATATTTTCATCTTTCATTCCATGGCAAAACATTTTATCGGCTTCGGTTTTTAGAATATTTTCGTCGATTCAAATGAATATGGTTGCGTTTACATTAAGAACAAACAAACCACATCTATGCGACACAGAATTTTCTTTCATTTATTGATCTTTTCGTCTGATTGGTTCTATCAATTTTATAAATGGCGCTAAATACATATTCAAAATGAAAAACAAAATAGTTCTTTCTTCGGTATGTTTATAAACTTGTTCGAGATGGTTTCAATAATTTTTTTTTGTCTCATTTCGATATGAAGCCTTATTCTTGTAGAAATGGCCCATAAAATGGGATGGAAACTTTTGTTTTTATTGTTTGAATTGTTGATAAGGAAATTGAAGAATTTCTCCATGATTTGAGACACTGATAGCCATTGAACAAATGAGCGTCTGGAATTTAAACAGTTTTTTTTCTCGCATCAATTTGTCTCGTTTTGTTTTTTTTTTTTTTTAAGAACGAAAAAAAATCTTAATTTCTTTCACTTTTCTACGGTTTGCCATGAGACAAATCTTTTTTATGGTCGTCCATTTGCAAGCTAATTCAATGTGTACTTTTTGGTGTTTTGATATCAGATGAAATGGGCACATAAAATCAAGCAAACGTCTTTGCTCCATTTGGAATTGAGGTATTCGTTTTAGTAAAATTTAATAGGTTTATTATGGAATCAACTTTGGAAAACGTGGTCAAGTATCAATGATGCGCCGCCGGTGAAATTGAGATGTTTGTTCGGAACAATAAACGATATCGATACAATACTAAGCGGTAAATGATAAGAACGCGTAGACATTTTTCATTTAGGAAAAACAATAAAAACTATAGTCATTGCTTGTGAGGGAAAAATGATGCCTATATTTAAAAGAGTCATAAGCATATTTTACTTTGTTCGAAAAAATCATGCTTCCATATTCATGAGTCATTATTACACTCCCTTTTTGAAATTTATATATTTAAGAATATTTTAATTTCAGTAATTTCATCAGGTTCATACACGAAAAATGTAGACAAATTGGCTCAAATGAAGTCAACGTAAAAAATGATATTCGTAATGACATATCGAATTACACATAATTAACCCCTTTAACATGTATTCTATTCCAAAATGAACCTGTTCTGTTAAACTTCTTAAGACGCTTAAACACGTGTCTTCTTTAGCGTATTAGAGTCAAGCACCCGAGTAACTAATCGGATTTAAACTTTATGGAAAATAATCGTTGGTACGTCATTGAGCATAATGTCGAAAAGAATAATAAAAACAGCGAAACTTCAACCTATATTTGAATATATCAAATTTGCGTAAACCAATTATATTCGCTGCTCATTTTCTCACTTTTCATCATTTTGTGTTAAAAACATTTAGTCGATAAGACATGCGGTGTTTGCGTTATTCAATTTACTGTCGTTGATCTTTAAATAGCTTCGTTATTTTTGTTATCTTTCGTTCGTTTGTACGAATTTAGCCCGGAGCATTTGTTGACTTGAAATCGTCTGTGGAAAGTGAAAATGCAGAAAAGCAACAGATTTCCCATTTCAATTACATTGTTTAGCAAACGTACCAGCATTTTCGAGCACTAATGTAAATTAACGAAAATAATGCTCGTCGACAAAAGAAAAGAAATCGATAAAATGTCACTGACCTACTTCAATATACAGTATAGCAGTCACTGTGTGTAATAAAACTCCTGCACGAGTTTTTCGAACGACATGCTCATTCTATCTCTCTAATGGTTTCAAGTACGTTGTGTACGGTCACCGAGTAAGCATGCACTTTCATATCATTTTTACGACAATTACCCAATGGTTCGTTAAATAATATTTGCCAATGGACAAGAGGCTTATATGAGATTTTTTTTTTGTACAGAAAAACTTATGAATCATAATGGCACGCCAAAGACAATGATCTCTCTTTCAAAAACTTAAATAACGGGAGAAGAAAAAAATGATATTTTTACGCTTCAATGAATGTTTGCCATCAAAAACAAATGACCAACGAATTTGCGACCCTCGCCGATGTGAATGGAATCGAGCCGCTGGTCATAAACGATAAAAATCAATTCTTTACAAAATTATTCCATTATCACATTCGTTGCACATTTCATTGTTAGTGATGATGGGGCAGACAGTCGAAGGAACATGATTCTTGGCGAGAGAACGTATGCTTTTGGCCAAATGCACATCGGTCAAATAACGAATTGGGATTATTATGAAATACAGTCGTAATGCGAAACAATAATGAATATTTATGACGTGAACATTTCAGCACAAATGCAACATCTATGTTTTTTTAGCGCACAACCACTCTATTCCACCAAATCACACATCTTTGTTGCTGCGATAAAAAAGCCAAAAGATGTTTGTCGCTTTTTTTTTTGTTTCAACCAAACATATTTTTATTATCTCATTTTTTTTTCGAAATGACCAAAAAGACCGTCTCATTTGATATAATAATTTATATTTTACTGGATTTTTCACAATCACTCGTTATCTTAATACAGAATTTATGTTCTGTATGAGTCGAGTTGTTCGGATAAAAAAAAAATATATTTTGCGAGGTTTTAAAAGTTTTTTCTTCTGTTTAGTTCGCTTCATTACGTACTTCATATTTGAAACGAAAAAAAAAAATACTTCCTTGAACCTTATACAGTTTCCATATTCTTGTCCGCGTGCATACATTTCTTCTGGTTTCTAGATGGCCGTAGAAAAATCTGTGTGTTTGTTTAGTTTGAGCCATGAAATAATCAGGAATTTAGTGCTTTCAATCAATTTTATTGATTTCCCTTAAGATGAGCTCGCTCTTGAGTTTTTACGATTACGTGACTATTGAAAAGTGTTCAAAATGATGTGCAGAGAAAATACACTTTAATCCGCAACGAAATCGATGTGCTTGATGAGATAAATGAAATTCCGAACGAAAAACGAAAAACTTGCGGAAATTGAGAGATTTCGTTTATTGTTCATTTTGACCATTGGACAATTGTGCCAAATGTATATTGTGCACGTCAGCTAATCGCATATATGACACCCGTTATCTTACCCAAAACACTTCGATTTAATGCATTTATTGCTTATACACTCACTGGACTGTCATTTGAACTAGATTTGCGAGAAATGAATAAGAAGAGATGCTCTCGCTGTCCAAATGGAAATAAATAATAAGCAGGAAGAGTAGTGGCTGAAGCGGAGTATGAGACTAAATTTTAGTGGCTTATAAGATGTTTCGGGGGCAAATGTGGATATTCGATAGATGCGAATTCGCTTTTGTTTTTATTTTGTTATTATCATTATCATTGTTCTTTCCTATTTGCTGAATACCTAACGTATCATTTCCCGCTTCATCACGTGCGAGGGTGTGATTTTGATTGTGAACTTTTTTTTTGGTTAGCACAGCAAAAATAGCCATTGGAATAGTTAAATGCGGTGAATGAACTGAATCTATTTTTGGTCGTATTTTTTGCCCGTTTTTATTAAGCGCTCATTTATGTAACTTGTCAAATATAATACTGGTGCAAATAAATCCCAGTTCAATTATATCGATGCCTCTTCACTGTATCGCATGATATAAATGTGGCAAACATGAAAATTGACCATGCCACGCTTATGCAATTCATGTGATATTGTCTTGTATTTGGTGCGATTTTCGATTGAAATAATTCTTGATCTCGATTGCGATTGCTTTCATTCGATGTTTGCTATGTTATTAATTGTACGTGATTGGAGCGATGAAACATTGTTCATTTCAAGCGTATACATTTAATGAAAAAATCCCAAGAGTTTGTTTTTCATATCGGCAAATATGAAATCTGAACTAAAAGTGATGGATACAGAGGCTACACGGATATAAGTGTGTTTCATGTTTGAACAGTGGCAAAACGGCACAGACACATATCTTTCCCGCACAAATAAATGATTGTCAAACCTAATATGATGGCTCTTGTCATGACACCCTATTGCGCGACAAGTGAAAAGAAAGGAAATCCATGTTATGTGACACATGAAATCATTTCAAATCGAATAGAATTTCGAAAGTGTGTATATTATATCAAATTGCCTTGTATCTCACTCTCTATCTCTCAAATCACATAGTACACCAATTTTACAAACATTGAGTGCCGTACGCGAACATATTACACAATAAATTCAACATCATTTCACATTTATTGGCATTATTGAGATGTCATTCGATTTTCGTTGGTGTGCCAATGTGTCGCCATCATTTCAGCTCACGGATGATGATGATACAAGCGTTCGCCCATCATTCACTGATCCATTTTCTCGTATGAGAATTGAATTCATATTCAAAATAAAGTCATTGTTATGTATGCAGCATATTAAATGTCGCTTTCAATTTTCAAGTTTCAATAATACATTTCGACAAACACCGTCGCCTGAAGTACTCCCGTAGCCAAACGACAGAGGCGACAACAACGGTCGCAAACATATGAAACCACTTTTGGCAAAATCTAATCTGTTTTCTTGAGGTTTATGCATGTTTTATGTTATTTGTGTACATCGCGCACATCAAATATACTTTATATAGATATCCATACCGATTTTTTTCACTGATACATTCTATTTATGGTGTTTTACTTAAGCTGCCATAACAGAAAAAAATGAGACACACCAATGAAGATGCGCCACTGATAATTCGCACTCCGTTTCTTTTCCCCGTATTAAAATTGATTTTTTTCTGTAGATTTTTGACGATTCCCGCAGGGATTTTTGGAGGATTTACACGAAAAATTGAAATATGCATCACATGCACAAACATCACCAGCTCAACTCTTTATTCAGTTGAATTTTTTCACAGTTCATAAAATGAGGCTAAAGATATCGTTCTTTCCATATCACATTTTGCGACATTTTAATTTGCACATTTCAAGGTTTCTTCGATATACATTTGTATTGTTGTAAATGATAGATTTGCTGGTTTTTGAATGATATTCAGAGCTCATGAGATTCGTTTATAATGAATGGCTTCCATAATAGTGATTTCATTGAAATTTTTTATGACACATGATTTCCCCGAGCTCCGTTCAATCACATTTATGCCATACACATTTTTGAAGATTTTTTCTTTCTTTCAAGTAAACATATCTGAATAGCATCTTGGTGGCTTCAAAAACGAAAGATTTCTTGGTGAAAACAAAGAATTAAAATGAAGAAAATCAGTAGGTAAATGATTTTATCTGTCACAAAAATAGAAAATCAGTGTAGTTTTGTAGTATGTCACTTGAAACAAAGGCGGAAGTTAAACTCTTTGAATTCGGAAACATTGGTAACGACGACTATTATTATTATTTAATATGCACGTGCATCATTTCGTTTTGCTGACAAAATGTTCGGGTGATCGGTATCAAAATATTTGTGGAAAAAGGGGTGTCAGTTTTCGTAAATATTCATTGAAGTTGTTACATCCATCGTACCCCATCGTTTTAATCTATTTGAATCGATTCGAGGATACAGTGAGCTAATATTTATTTAAGGGTGTGAATTTACATGTATATTAAATCATATCGGGTGATACGATGTCTATATTTTCGGTAAAGTTTACTTTTTACTTCATAAATGTACATGCTTACGGCGACAATCTTTCATTCTCTCTTACCGTCATGGTTCCGCTTTTAATATGTTCATGGCTCAAAATTTAAGTATGATTAGAATGAACCCTATGCCATAATAATATTCTGTATTCAATATGTATTTTCCGCTCCATCCATTTCTCTTTCTCTATCTTTTTTCCTCGTTCTCTCTTTGGCTCGCTCGTTCACTCGTTCAATTGGTATATTGTGTTTTAGTCGGTGTCGATTTTGTTTGGATTGTGCGCGTATATTAAAAGTGAAATTATTTCCATATTGAACGCATTTTGGGTGTATTTATTTGGACGGAGATATGTTGTTTGTTGTGTGAATGTGTCACTTGGAAAATTTGCATGCGATGGCAGGCAAGGAACGGGTGGCACACATGAATGCGGGATACATTTTCGATGGAACAAAGCCGTGTTGAAGATAAATTCAATGGTAAGAGAGTTAAAAGACTTTATAATTTGAGGGATTGACACGGTTTAAAATGGAAAATTTACGTTGAATGGTGTGCGACTGTATGTATTTATTTATTCAATTTCATTTAACATTTATTACGCTAGAAAACAGCTAGCTCAACGATTACAATGCGTACTTGCGCAATTTTTCACTTATGATTATGCATAAGCATAGAAGACGCGCATTAAAACTAATAAATGTTTTAAATCGAAACCGTCGCTCGTTTGCGACTTTTTTTCTGATGCATCGCATCACATACATGGGGAAGTGTAAAGAAAATTTGCATAATCGTTGTATTATTGAATTTTTCACTTAAAATCGATTGGTCATGCTATTAATATTACCGAGATTTATGCACACGATTTCAATTATCTTATGCTCCTTTAATGCCATGCAAAATGCTTCCTCTTTTTTTTGAAAACTGCTCATTCTATGTTTGATTTTGTCATTGCGTCATAAATAATTCCGACTTTTATTGCGGCTTATTATATTCCATTATGGGATAAGAAGGCAGAAGACAAATTGAATTTTTAATACATCGACCGTGAAAATGTTGTATGAATTTGAAAAGAATAATCGATGCCATCAATTTGTTTAATAAAGTCATCATTTGTATGCAAATTTTCCAACCTGCCCGAAAATCGATAATTTACCTTTTCCCGAATATCGATAAATTTCCGACAATCGTCAGGGTACATACGACATTTTCATTTAGATAATAACTAATAGAACTCTTTTGATTCTCATTAATCGACTTTTCTGATGTCGTTTTTTTCTCTTGCCGCATCGAACTGACAATTTCACGGTATGAAATAGATCTCAGAATTATTTAAAATAGATAATTAACTGATTCGATTTAAACTTCCGTTTGTGTGTGTATCAATTTTGATGAGCCATGTGCCATCGTCGTGTTCAAATTCTCAGAATTAAATTCCGATTTACAAAATAATTATTCGGTTATTTTTCATTTTCCGCTTGGCGCTCAATTTTATAACCTCTCCTCTTTCACCGCACTCTTTCATCGATTGGTTTCTTTTTCGAATTGCCCAAATGTGTCTCTTGTGATTTTCTACTCCAATTCATTTGCTTCCAAAATCATTATTCCGAATGGAAACAATTTCAAAATGTGCTCTGATTAGTGATTTTTAAACTAAAATAAAGCGCGCGCGAGCCCGCACCGTTAGAAATTCGCAACACTTGACGCTTGAATCGGTAAACGAGCACCAATTGACCAATTGGCACGCACACACACCTAATTCCAATTTGAATGAATTGAAACAAGAAAATTAGACAATAAAAAACGAACATTATTATTGGCATTTTATTCGATGTTTCTCAATCAAAACACACACACCGCAAAATGAACCAAAATAATTAAAAATGAATGACAATATAAAAATTGAGTTCAATTAAAATGACCCGGATGTAACAGCACCTAGAGACACTTCTCGAAAGACGACCTAAAAAAGAATGAAAAAAAATTACGTGTCAGAGTGCGTATAGAAATTGATGCAAAAACAAAACGAACAATTTAATGGAAAATAGTCATTTCAAACAGAAATTATTTCTTTCATTTAAAGCGTTTTGCGGTTTTCAACAATTCCATAAAGAAGTTTAAAAAAATACAAATGAAAAATCATCATTTGTCGCTAGCAATTACCTCTGTCGCATGCCCAAGAGTGTCAGTCAATTCGTAAAAACAATATAGCCATTTGAATCAAATCTAATTAAATTTGAATTAAACGGAATTGCTTAAAAATCATTGATGATTTTGGTTAAAACTCAGCTCAATTCCATTTGAAGTATAATTACCGAGTTTAAACAAAGAAATCAACATTTAATTCACATTTTAAAAAGTCGTTTTAACTTTAATTTCATGCGTGTTTTTTCCTATAATTGAAGAAAAGTGAGGATCAAAATGATGAGCTCTTTATATGCTTCCATTGGGCCATACAATGTGCAATTCCTCTTATTTGTGTGTAGCACTAGCACTCATATGTGTATATTCCAAATCCGTATAATCATTTACCAGTACATCGTCATCGTTAAACCCTTTTAATTATGCTATTAAAATAATTGCATATTTCTCATGTGTTCTGTAAAATGCTCTTGATCAATGCGTTAAATTTATTCGATTCATTCATCGTTCGTATTGTGATTCCCCTTTCAGTGTGTTTTCGGATACAAATGAGCAAAAATGTTTTCAAATTGCAGCAATTACATATGACAATCGATGTCTGGATATTTGCTCTTTCTTCTAGCTCTATTAAATAAAAAAATTAATAAATGAATGTTCCTGATGAACTTCAAAATCGACGAAGCGATTTTCAATTAATTTCTTTAGCATATTCAATGCACTTGTTCCAATGTTTGGCTTTTATCATTTGTTAAATCTTTTATTAAAATTTTTGCTGATACAGTGAAAAGTACGTTTTTCTTCAGTCGGCCGATGATAACAATAATTCATTGTGTCGAACAGTGCAACTAATTTTTGACTTTAGCAATGATGATTTGTGCAGAATAAAAAACCATATATAAAAAACCATATATATACTGACGTTCTGAACCCTTTTTCCATTGCAAAATAGCATACGCATTGTAATCAGTTTTCGATTCATTTATTTCGATCCCTGACTCTTGGTCTCTTTCTGCCGATTATTATTATTATTGTTGTGAAAACAAAGCAGCGCCAGCAAAAACGGCGCAATATTTAATCGTGCATCAAATCGACTGAAAAGACACACATACACAGATCTACTGGCTGAATTAAAACCGAAAAAAGATGTTTTTTACACGGTACAAAATAATTTGACCCTTTCTTCGTCGGTTGTTGGCCATCAATTTCCTCTGTATTCGTTCCATCATCATCATCATCATCGTCATTTTAGATACATGTATGCGTTCGACTAAAACGGCATAATTGCTGTAGTGCCTTTCATTTGAGCCCTTTTCTTCATATTCATTCACGAAAATGGTTGGGCAAATATCTTGTATTGTTTTGCTTGGTGCGGATTTATACAGAATCAAAAATCAGACAGTTTGATGATAGTTTAACGTTGAATGAACAATGAACTTGAATCGATGTTTTTTATTATTACTGCTGTTGCTGCTGCTGTCACTGTCATCCTCATCTTTTGCATGCTTTCATTTTTCAACATTTCACCCGATTGTTTCACTCGATGCAATCAAATGCCATTGAAATATATTCTTTTTCCCTCTCTCTCTCTCTCTCTCTCTCTCTCTCTCTCTCTCTCTCTCTTTCTTTGTCCCTGTATCTTTCCTATGTGAATGTGTCTGTTTGGTGAAATTAATGTTGGCCATTTGTTACCATCGAATATATATATGCATAAACGTTGAATTTGATTTCATTCACTTTACAAAACAACAATTCAGGCTCTCCCATTAAATCAGCAATTTAGATTTTAGCTACATAATTATTTGGAAAATTATATTTGAAATGTTATTAATTGCTCTACATCCGTCAATGAAGAAACAGCGCAAAAAATATGTGTACAGCCTTTATTGGTGAATGGATCTGGACTTTTATATACATTTCTTTGGCTTTTGATATGATAATATTATGATTGTAAACAGAAATGTCAATCAATTTTTGCTGCATCGCAATCGCCAATTATGAAATATTCGTACACTTTATTGTTTTACCTTTTAATCACATGAACGTTTCGAAGAGAGCACATAATACACAGGCTCCGGGCTATCTCCAGTATATCGAAAGATGAAAGACGCGCATTCACTGCGACTTCATAATGTTATTTTTTGGCTTGTGGTCGAACCATTTTAAATTGAATGTTTATTTGTCCGAAACATTTTTCTTCGTTTGACATTCATAATGCCAAAAAATTAAAACTGATTTTTCGTCTCTATTATTATGCTAATGTACGCAAGCGTGAATGAAAATGGCTCAGGTGCCCATTAAACTGTTGGATCAGTGACAGTGATATTACGACAACGCATTTGCCACATTGCACTCTGAAACGACTTGGAAAAGAGTCTAGACAGTTTTGATAAGTTTTAATTATAAAAAAAAGCGAACGACAACAGATGATATGTTGAAGAATTTCAAGCATTTTCTGTAGAAAGTCAAGATTGTGAAATTCGAACGTATTTAGATAAAAACTGATATGATACAACTACAATGTTCACGGGGTCACATTTTATTTTAAATAAATGTTGTGTTTTTTTCGCACCTGAACCATCGTATAACATTCCGGTTAGTTTTGTTACCACAATTAATCAATAGACACATTTATCGCATTTTATTAATATTAATCTCTATTTCAGACCCTTTTTTCTCGCTATCGAATCGAAACTTTTTTAAATATATCCTTCGGAATTTTTATGAGTAGTTTTTTTTTTTCGTTTTGAGAAAAACCAACTTTCGAAAATTATTAATTCGTTTCCTTTTCTGGGCAGAAAAAAAATTCTATTTCCCGACATTTGGTGAGTTGGTTTGGCATATATTTTGTTGTCATTGATCGTGAAGGGAATTCCTATTTTTTCACAGAAGTGGTTTTTAAAGGGATTGATTGTGGACTAAGGTAATGTTAGTTCTAACTTTGTGTATTTTATTTACAAAGTTATTCGTTGTTTTTCGGTGTTGTTATCGCCATGAAAATATCTGTATAGTGGAATAATTCCATTGTGTTTGGTCACACCAGCAACGGCTCTTGTGCTTGCACATTGTGTTCTCCTAGAGAAGGTAGAATTCTGCTTTCAGATGTGTGTGTGTGTGTGGCGTTCATGCGAATGAGCACCGGCTAAAATGAGGTCAGTGCATTGAAACAGTCGAAACAGGAAAACGAATATGCCAAGCAAATACAACGAATGCGTTTGTGTCCCGCAGCGATATTGTTATAATAAAATTGAACGGAGAACGAGAACGAGAGAAAGGTTAATTTTTTGTTTGTAAACTCGATTACATTTTCGAAGCACCAAAATAATTCATTTTCGTCGGCTTGCACTTTGCCATCAGATACCAGAAATAACAATGGATTTTTCAAAGCACATACACACATCACACATTCACAATTGCACCAAAATGCAGGTGCCCGAACAGCACACAGTTCAGCAACCAAGGTGAACGAATGAATGAAATGTACGCGAAACGAAAAATAAAACGATATACAAACAAAGCGTTGCATTGAAAATAGATTGAACAATAAACAGGCAAAGAAGAACAAAAACAGTTAAATCGATTATCGTTGCGGTTTCAACTTGAAGTTGTGCGTACCATTCGAAAATAAACGGGCAAAATGAAGAAGTTATTAATTTGAACATATTTAACGCCCTCACACCAAACAACAACAACAACACCATATTTTCATAACACAATGTTTACACTCGCGCCTTTTCTACTGCACACTTGAGAACCGTTTAACCGATTATAAATTGGATTTTAACCACGGATCACTTACAGGTGCGCGATTTAAAACAAACTTTTCCTTTTCAATATCTATATATAAAATAGTTTGCTATTGATCTTTAAATTACACTCGATGAGAATGGCTTGCGACCCAGCACACGTACGATGTGACCTCAAGCCATTCACCAAAAACCAACGGGGTTCATTTATTATTTTGTCATTTTATATTATGAAGAAAGAGAGATATTGACGATAATGGAAGAACAAATTATTAAAAACTTTTTAATTGCAGGTGATCAAACAGTTGCGCGCATCCTCCGGCAAATCGATAACACACACCACTCTTTTAGATAGCTCATTTTCATTTAATTTTCAAGTGTCATTTTAAATGTTTTATCGTCAGTTTCTGATTATCTCAAGTTATGTGTAACGGACTTTGAAATTATACGTTTCGTCTGTGAGTTCATGGGATTTTGAGCCAAATTTAAGCCCTTTCTTATATCCAACTGCTGCCACAAATACAATGGGAAAAAAACTTCGAAAGCTATTTTCATTTTATAGACTAAATGCAAAAAACGCTCTATCTTTACGATTTGCATTTAAGGAATAGTTTTTTTTGGTCATAAAAAATGATTGAAAATTCCATAAAAGTGAATGGGTTTTGGCTGCTTCCGTCTAAACGTATATGCCAAAGTTTTTTTTATATGTGAATTTGTTGTTTGGATCTTTTGAATGTGTGACTGCAACGAAAATTCATTTCCTAAATTAAATATAAATAAAATTCGTCTAAAAATGATTGGATTTTTGAAATCGTCAGTGAAATCAGTTCAAACGATGCAAAGATTTATGTAAAAAAATACATTCAAAGATGAGATGCTAAAAATGTTGATTTTCTAGATCAAAAATGACATCATTACTTTCGGTACATTAATAATAGGTCGTCATTTTTTGTTCTCTCTCCGATAGAGTCATGAAATTATTTTGCCAAATGACATCTATTTCATCGATAAAATGATGCTGCTGTCATTGCTTTCTATTCAATACCCCTTTTCCATTCAATCCTTTATTATCGAAATGAAACTCATCTTGAACGGGTTTTTTTTCAGGGTTTGTCATTCTATCAATAATGATTATATGCTTTGCCAAAGCCAAAACCGAACAAAGCAGATGTACAAAAACATATTTTCAGTAGCAGTCAAAAGTACTTGCTATTTGAAGGTTCACAATTTTGCACTGTACTATAAACAACGATATGATTTTATGCCATGCATTAGTTTAATGAAAAAGAAAAAAAAAAATATTGAAGAGCAAAGCACGTTTGAGCCCAGCAAGGAAATCAATGACGACGGCGACGTCAACGACGACGTGATTTTAATGCTGATTCACTCAATGTATCAAATATATTTCCGCTTCCAAAACGGCTACATCGTGCATCAAGTTTTTTGCCAACTTTTTTGACTGATGTAATCATTTTAGAAATAACATCCATCGTTCAATTTGACATCCATCGTTCACGTCTGCTTTGAAATCAATGGAAAAAAAGAGTTGTATTTTTGAGAAGAACATTTAAAATGAAAACAAAATTCTTCAATTTTTAACAATTGATTCCTTTGACGCTTTTGATAGAGCGAATTGAGTCTTTAATTTCAAAGATTAATTTCAACTGATCAAAAATTTCAGAAGTGAATTTAGAAGAGAAATGTTAATTTTAATGTTATAAGATTATTTTTTCTGAATAATGTTCAAAAGAGAAAAATAACATGCGATTAATGATGAAAATAAGCAAAAAAAATTGCTGTTCATTCGGAAGAACCTCCATCAACATCATCAGCGTTTGAAATTTTCCGCTTAATAAACCACCTTCGTCATTCATTGAATTCATAAGTTTTCAATGCACGAACACCCGTTTGTTTAATAAACAACAAAAATGAACGCGAAACATTTTGGGTGGATTACTTTTTTTCATGGTTTCTTAACAACGTGCTCCATCAAATCGAAAGAATGCCAAACAAACACTCTAGAAAATTGTAAACATGCAAAAAAAAAAAAAACAAACGGGAAAGGGATGAAGATTTGTAAACTTCCAACGATGCTTATGTATCTTTCAATATTTTTTTCTTCTCCTGGTGTTTGTATTTCCAACCCCAACAAAATGCTATTGATTTCATTGAGAGGCTATGATAAGCGCATTCATTACAATATAAATTATTATATTCATTGTAGAGAATCGTATACGCGGAACGACAGCACTTGGAAATGTTTGCATAGGGAAGCAGCCAAAAATGAGTGTATGAAAGCGAATCCCGTGTTTATCATCTTCATCATTGTGGGAGAAAAGGATGTGCTTTGCATACAATTATTTTTATTATTCAATATCGCACAAGAAATATGCTTGAAAAAACACGCCTCTTCGATGCTGCCACTCATTGCTCACGTATATCAAATACAATACAAATACCTATTTGGAAATGAGGCGCACGAAAAACGAGAGAAAAAAGAAACATGCCGAAAGGAATTTAACGGAGGGTTTTAAAAGTTTAATAACTCGAAAAATATGTGCATTGAAAATTAAGAGCGATGAGACTTGCCGCGCTATTTGAGAACAATGTCTTGAGTCAATTGATGCTCACTGACTTTTTCGCTGGTTTTGATTCCGACCAAAATTGCATGCAACGATGAAGAAAAAAAACGCCCGAAACAACATTCCAAACTGATGCTATAATAGCATTGCTATTTGGATAAAGATTGTTTTTTCGCCATTTAATCTCGTGCCTCTTTTGAAATTGAAAATATGATTTACAAGTTGATCTTGTGATTTTCGTCTGTTGTGTATTTTTCTTCTATTGAATACATTTTTTTTAGTTCCATGATATGTCAAAGTTGGTAATCTAAGATTTTATTTACCGACGCTAACATTAAGACTAAAAGGAGGGTACAGTTTTGCACGCGAAAAAAAAATCACCCAACTTTTTAATCATTTTCAACTTTTTATCCGACTTAAGTCATTGGTTCCCTTTTCTCATTGCAAATATCATAGTAAAAATCGATAATTTGTTTCAAACAAATTTTCGATTTTGTAAAGAATCATCTTCAGAATAAATCATCCTACAAAATAAACAAAACTTTTAGCATCACCCTATTTCAAACTGAAACGTTTCATTTTGTGCCCATGAGATTGCATGCGCCTAACAGAGTTGGGCCAAATATATTCGCTTGCGTGCAGGAAGTAATTTAGAGCAAACGCTTGACGTGGCTTCATTAGTTTGTCAAATATAATGTCGGTTCAATACTTGTGGTTGTGACTGACATGAACTTTTTGGTATATTCAAGTACTTTGTTTATAATAACACCTTGTTTGATTGGCACTTGGTTGATTTCTTAGCTTGTTTATGAATCGCCTGCAGTCATTGTGTTGATTTGTTGATTTTGTACACGATCGATGTATATACCATTTCATAATTTGTATTTACAAATTATTTGTCCAGCAGCGAGTGTCGCACTATGAACGTGCCTACAAAGTCGAAGAGTTTATGAAAAAAGGGAGCGAGTCAAAGAAAGGGTAAACATTTCGACAGTTAATAATCGACTCAACAGAAAATATGAAATTCTTTTCTGATGTGCATTTTTGCTAAATGACCTAGAAAATTATACTCATTCGAAAAGGGTGAATTGGAACTATTTATCTACGTAAACAGGAAAAATGGCTATCACTTTGCACGAGTGACTAGATAGAATGCCATATGGAAAATTGTAATAACAAAAAATGGCGAGTTTATCTAAAAAAATATGATGTTTATTAATGGGTCTCTCTGGCTTTGAGCGTGATTTCTATAAGCAATTTTATTAAAATGGATTTTTCAACATAAAACTATTTTATTATGTTTCAATGAATAACAAAATGCAGCATATGCACATTTATTTGAATCAACGAACAGGTTCCGACTAAAAGAGATAAGAGTTCATTCTTCGAATGAAAAGAAAACAGAAACGTTTCATTCATTTCAAGTTCAGTGTTCGTTAAAAAAAATTAAAGCAAACGAGATTTGTAGATAAAAATGTTGACCATGAATTTTGAAACGAAAATTAAAGCTGAAATTTTTTTTAGCGAGAGACGAGATGAACAGCGAATGTTGGAAATTAATGATTTCATCTTTTGAGCTGCAACAGTCAGTGAAGAAAGAAGCCGTATTTAACGCCAATATCAATTGCATAAATCAAGTCATCGTATATTAGCTTTGTTTCAACGGCAGCCATCCAACGCAGCCCAAATATCATCTCCATTTAGTTCGTTACAAGAAATCGAAAACAGACACAACGTACAGCAAAAATATGGCCAGTGTATTAGTGAATGCTCGGAAATGTATTTTGATTCGGGTAAAATGCGATACACACACAAGGAATAAACAAAACATATTCAGTGGTTTGTTTATTCGTACATTTAAAAATGACTTTTATGTTATTTATGTTATCGAAAATAAATTTTAATGAAGGTTCATATAGTAATAGTGCGGTAACGCGGGCGCGCACAAAACTTGTTGAAATATATGCGTGTATGTATTTATGTAGCGCAACAAACCTCCCAAAAACACACACGGCCTAAACGGACAATAAATCGAGCAAAATACATCGACAGCAAATGATATCGACCTCATCGCGACCAACTAACGAAATATGTAGCCAAAGAACACGCAAATGTGCAGAAAGAGGGCGAGACAAAGAGAACAAAATCTATAAAATAAAAAGAGCAGTCAACAACTCTTGATGTCCTGATATACATTTCGATGCAAGTTCGTAATTTTGCAAATTGACAGATTTTCTTCGACGATTGTATGCAACATTTTGGTGTTGTTGTTGCTGCTGCTTGTTTGCATGTTTTTCCCGAATTTACAATGAACTTATTATGGATAAGCCAAAATACAGTGGAATTTGGACTTTTGATATTTTGGTGGCATGCACTTTATGCAATGAGCTGATTTTTTTCCCTCTCGTCTGATCTCTGTTTTGGTTGTATGTCATTTATTATTGCTATTTTAAAAATTATATGTTTATTTCCAATTAAAAGAGCTTCGGATTTTATTCAATTAGAATAGATTCCAACAAAGAAAATTAAATCGATTAAAATTGGTTTATTGATTTTATATTTTTATACTCATTTTTTGTTTTTAAAAGTTACATCAATTTAATTTACAGTTTTCATTTCATAAGGCAGAATTAAAAATTCAGAACCCTTTGAAACTATTTCAAATTGACTATAGTCATTTCCACTGGGCGAATAGTGTGCGTTTACAAACTCGTTCTCATTAAACAATATAGCAAAAATATAGGTAATTGAACAAGCTTCGTGCCATTTAGTAAACACGCCTCCATATTCTAACTCGAAATCTTCAGCGCTGCATCCTGCATATGTTACGCGTCCTACGGCTTTATATCCGTTAACTCGATTAATAATTCTTATATCAGCTTCGGTTTCATAGTAGAACCAAATGAAAATTAACGCGATAATGATTTTTATTTTCATTTTAAAGTCACACGCACAATATTTCTTATGGTTAGAAATAAAACACTTTTATTTAAATTTTTATTTGAAGAATAATAATTAATACTGCAGAAAGTTTCTTGCTCCAGAACTACACACTCGTACACTACTGCTCTAGCAACTGCTTGTATTTAATTTTCAACTTCTATTTATTCCCTTTTTTCGCAAAATTTTCGAAATGAAGTGTGCCATCATTTTTTTTAATTACAAAAAAGCAAATGAACTGACTCAACTATGTACTGTTAGTTCTTAACGATCACGTATATCTACCATAAGTTTTTTCCAAATTACAAAAAAAAACAAATGCATTGTATATACTCCTCAGTCAGTCCATTTGAATTTTTTATAATTATGGCAAAAAATGATGGAAATTCTACAAAAAAAGGATTAAAAGAGGTCATAAAATAGACAGGTCATAAAATGGAAGAGAAAAGTGCATTGTCTCCATTTCAAGCGCAAAGGTATATGCGGTCGTAAATATATTGTTAAAAATCGAATGCAGACGAATGCACATCATGCGATATTATAAAAATGTTCAAAGTTCAAATAGATGTAGCTATCGTTGAGATACTGTGCATAAAATTGACAATTGGTTCATGAAAAAGTTGTATTATTGTGTAGAAAAGAAGCATTGTCCAAAGTAAATGGCGATATTGCCAAAACGTTTAACGTTTTACAACTAATGAACACAAGATTGTTTAAATTCGATTTTTTAAGGTAATTAAATCGAATAATCCTTTTAGAAGATTTACTATGCGATGCCCAAAAGAAGGACGTTTCAGTGGGAAACTATGACATCAACAGCTTCTGCAGACTAGAGGGTAGTCTATTATTTTAAATTTTAAATCATCTGATTTGGTTGCTTTACATCAACATCACGGCATCTATGAGGTTATTTTATGAGGCTAATCAAGCAGTTGAGCCTTCAGAGTCAAAAATCAGAGTATTGAATTTGGAAATATGTAGATTTTGGATTCAATATTTTTAGTGAGTTTGTTCTACAGCCGAATTTCACAACTGGGCAATCTGAAAGTAAAAAATGTTCAATTCTATTTGCACATGCATTATTATTATTATGTAACCTCCTCACATTTTCTTTGCGTCGTGTACTACGATTTTTGTTTTTTCAAGTAAAATACTTTTAATGACTAAATTGTAGTAGCATTTTGTAGAAAAGTCGAGCGTTCAAATGTTGTGCAATTGGCATCATCTTAATTTAAGAGAGTATCGTGCAATATCATAATAAACGCGATAAGAATAGATTCCCATACATTCAATCCAGAAGCTTTAATAAGAATGAGTTGATTCTGTGGCGGTCGCATGTTCTTTGAATGTGTGGCGTTGTGTTGTCGCTTTCTTCGCAAATGAAATAAAATCCGAAATAATAAACACAATAGTTGTTGTACGATGCTAGGCGCCAACTCGATGTATTTTTTTTTTGTTCCATGTGTGTACTTTGTGCGCGGTTGTTGTGTTTGGCTTTCTTTATTTGTAGCTGAAGCATGTTCACACAACGCCGTAACAAATCCAATGGTCGATTGTAGCACATGTTGTGAATGCCGATCGTTTTCCCGTTTTAATTTCTGATAGCTTTTCTCTCTCTCTCTCCTATTCTCTTTCGTTTCTCTGGAAGATCAAACCGCTACTTCACATTTGGCATTGGTGCGATAGCACTGCTACTTCGAAATGGTCTATAATAATAGTATAATGTACGATTTGCGCTCGCGACTATTTGAACTGTTTATTTAAATTCCAACAATATATACATAAAAGTGATTTTTCACAGTGCACATTTTGCATGAGACTACTGATGCTTGTTATAGCAGCAGCCACCGCCGCCGCCACCGCTACATTTTTCGTGAATTTTGCGTATACAGCATTGATTTTAATATGTGTGAATGCCATGGTTGTTGTCTTTGAATTTGTTGTATGTTTCATTTCCTCGATTTAACAAATGAGAAAATTTTCTCGGCGATTTCATTGGATTTAAAGAGCAGCGCCCGCAATGCATATAAATAAAATCTTTTGTCACGATTTTATAGAATTATTTTAGTATTTTGTTAAATTTTTTTTTCTCCCTGCACTGCTAAGCCTGAGTAAATGGCTCTGTTTTGGTGTAACGATTTGATCGTCGTCGTTGTCTCCTTGTGGCCTTCTTAAATGGATTGAACATGTAATGTAATCTGTAAACGTCGATGTCAAAAGTTAAAAACGAAGAAATTACAAAGAAACACAAAGTGCATACATTGAGCCACAAAAAGAAAAAGAGGATAAGAGAGAAAGAGGTATAAAATAATATTGAGAGCCAACCAACCAAAAACCGAAGTAAAATAATTCGTATTTCTAAATTTTGTTCTTATTTAAACAGACAGAGTGTGAACGAGATAGCGAGAGCGGGATCGATGGAGAGTGAGAGAAATAAAAACAAAATCGATAATGTCCTAAACGCGAAATAATCCTTATTCTCTCGTAAATTCAATTACTAAAATCCACACCAGCCAACCGCAAGCAACATTAACAGCGCGTCGACAAAACGATCGAAATAATATATATAAAAACAAACGAAACGCGGAATGGAATGAGAATGAAAACAACATTGCCTATAATTAATTAAATGAGAACATGTATGCAAATGCAATAATGCGGAATCTTTATCATCTACATGGAAATGTGCAATTGGCATTGTGCAAAAAGGCGCAACACAAAGCTCGAAATGAATCGGTAACAAAACTATTTGATTGTATAAAAAAATGTGCACCGAATTGTTGGACCCGAATGTAAAATTCTGATTCGCACGTTAAATTCAGTGATTCGACTTTGGCAATCGTAAGATATTGATAAGCGCACACCACCAACTACCATACTTTCAATAAAGCAGTAGCTGCAGCAAATCCTACTGTAATATCCAACAAATATACGATTCAAGGTCTGTCTCTATATTCTCGCGTCTGCTATAACATGCGTTACATGCTTATGCACTCTGGTAACTTGAGTGTGTGTGTGTTTGCTTGAATCTGCATTTCCTTGTTCAACCATTTATCCTCTCCAACTGGCTCGTTCACGTCCCAACAAATTTTCTTGGCGTATTTTAAAACGTCTGTATCAGATTGAATTACGACAATTACTCCGTATACGTACGAATTCGGTTGGCAATTGATTTTGATCATTTCATTTCGAACGTTACAAATTTTCATGAACAACATCATCGCAAAAAAAATTTCAACTAATAGATTCTAGTTTTGTTAATTGAAACAAAGATTTCGATCGCAATTTTGCTTTTTATTCGTTCAAATATCGCGGAACATTCTTCGAATTGATTGATTATTTTGCATTGAATCTTGGTTCGGTACCACAGAGCCAATGACTTTTCTCATTGTCAATGCGTGATTTCTCAATAAAAAAAAAAAAAAAAAAAAACGAATGAAAAATTGTTCCCACATCAATCGGCGCGGTTCATTCAATTCAATATTCTGAATTCATTTTGTGTCATAAAAACACGAACCGAAATTGTGAATTTATGCTTGCTGCATAAATCGGCTAGGCCGCTCGTTTACCGTAATTATTCGACAGAATAAATAAGTTTTGTGTGAATAATCGCACGTACATGTCATGAAAAATGTCCATGGATTGAACTGGCGGTCAAAATAAAAATAAAAACCGAAACGGTTTATGTCTTCTCTCTTTTTCTTCGTTTTGTTTTATTTTGTAAATTTAATTTTAATATGACAAAAACTATTTTAATAAACATTTATTGATGAATGCCAAGCATGCATTTTAATAAACCAATAAAACGAAGTTTGATATATGCGCATTGTGTGTATTAAAATATCCCGGCTCACTGCATAAATAAGTGATAAATACATTTTCGGGCGTCATGCTAAACTGTAAAGTGTCTGTAGAACCACTGATTTTCAATGCAAACACAATCGTTTATTAAACCAATTGTGTCAATTTTTTTTCCCAAGCGTGTGTTGAGCTTACCGTTTATTTTGAATAAATATAATTAAGTCGCCAGCTACGCGCTCTTACATTCACAAAAATATTAAACGACAAATGTCACCAATGAATCCAAATACGCACAGATTTTTTATTTTTCGAATCTCTTTCGTTTTAATGTATTCCACATTGGACAGTGGGAAAAAAAGATCTAATGGACTTTTAAGTGAATAATTTTCGATGCACATTATAAATTGATTTGAATTTGTCATAAAAATGGCAGTTTGTGTTGATTGTGCAACGTAAATGTGTTGACAATTGAACGATTAAAAACAAATAAAAATACAAACGCCTCTGGTGTTCTTAATCGGATTTTTATTCCATTTCTCACACAAATTACACGTGCATTTTTCTCTGCAGCGATCAACAATGTTAAAATGTTAACAAACAAGGTTAATGAATTTCATTTAAAAAGTCCAAAAAAGCCCTCCGTCTTCAAATTCTTAGAAAACTGTCGCTTGTTTTGTCCTACGGCACCAAATTCCTAGGTCTGCTTATGAATAATTGAAATTCACGCGAAGACGAATTTATCGTTTGTTTTGCAAAGAGTTAAGATTCTTGAAAAAACTTCATCTGTTTCGTAATCGTCGGTAACGGTTTCGGATATCGATCGTTCCGTTTGCCGGCTAAAAAACATGTGGCTTACGTAATCTGTTTATTGAATGCGTAGCAATTTTTGGTGTTTGGTCCTCTTTCTACTAGCACGAAATGTCTGTTTACACGTTTTTAATCTGATGTCAATTGAATCCATAGAGATGTCAAGCGGTGGCATTTTCTTTCCACAGTCTGCATTGAACGAAGGCACGAATCTATTTATACTTTTTAATCAAACGAATTATTTTTGAATTCGAACGATTCGGTGTTGTTTTTATATTTTCCGTCTTTATTTTCAAATCCAGAGTAATTGGGTTTTTGCCTATCGTGATTCGGTTTTTTTTTTTTCTCTTCTTGACTCTCTGTCAATTACGGTGCCAACAATTCACACTCGAAATTATAAACGTGGTTGAAGTTTTGTCATGCAGCGAATCCATTGAAATGTCAATGTGTGTCTTCATGATTTTGAATTAAAAGTTTCTTTAAAACAAAAAAGATAAACCGCACGGATTTGATGCGGCTGTCGTCTTTGAATCTTTCGATCGTTTCACGTGAAAAAACCATAGAATGGCAGTTTGTTTTCAATAATTTACTCACTCAATCTCTAAATTGCTTCATTGAAAACCAGAATATTATACGTACCAAATGGATTTGTTAAAGAATTTTTATGACCTTTCTTTGATCATAATTTCGTCTTTCCTACGATTTAGTCATTATTCTAGATTGCCGCATTTTAAAAGCCATATCCTTTTGGTGACAAAATGGAAACGATCAAAAATAGTCAAACCGAACATTGTGCTCACACGACCATATTTAAATACGGATATTTTTGGGTAAAATAAAAGAAAAATAGATGTGATAAACGATCGTCATTTAAATAAATATCCAGTGAGAATGCATATTGCCATACGGGAAATGCCAACCGAACCGATTTCCAAATGGAAACATTGTGTCTGGACACCAACGAAATTCGTGAAAGAAAGTCGTTTATGTAGACATGGTGTCGCTTCTCTTTCATCGTTACACGTTTGATACTCGGCTTTAAACAATGCTAATTGAATGCAAGCGATCAACGAGGAATGTGAACAAAATTTGACGGTAAATCAAGTAAAACAATTTTTTTTTTTGAAATTTAAATCAAAAGACAAGATAGACTCTATGTCTATTCTAAATTGGTGCCCAACGCATTTGAATAATTTACAGAAAATACGAGAAAAATATATAATAATAAAAAGAGTGAATTTATGACGCCGCACCGTCTGTTCGTTCATGGTAATGTTTTGATCGAAAGAAAGCCGGAGAGAGTGAGAGAAAGAATGAAAGAGTTAACATTTTACCACGATGCTCATTATTATTCTGAACGAAGCTTCTTAATTAAAGTGCAGCAAAGTTCGAAAACATTCTCATTTAATCCTCTCTATCTCGTGAAATAGGTAAGCATGAGCCAATTCCAATGCACTTGGAATCGATGCGCGGCTTTGTTTTTATTTTATTAGATGCACGCCATTCATCACGAACCATAAAAAAAATCATCACCTCCATCACACACAGCTCTAAAATGCTGATACACTGAACACAAAATTTAAAACGATCGATGACAGTCCCAAAATGTAGATAAAAAATGAACACAGTCCATTGAATCGAATTCATTTCGGTTGTTGGTTTCATATCAAAAACGATTCGTTGATTATTTTGTTGTTTTTTTATTTACATATAATTTTTTTGTCCAAGAGATTTATGGGCTTCTATATGGAGTTTTTGATATTCTTATCTAACGTTCAAATTATGGGCATTTTTCGATTTTCGTCGAACAAGAACCAAAGACACGTTGATAATAGATTATCTATTAATTATATTTTGATGGTATTGATATATGCATATTGTATATGCGCGTTTCAATGTTTTTATCTAGATAGGATTTGATGTGGGCTCATCGTCCCGATTCACAATTTACTATTGAGATCGATTATTTTCCATGAGATTTCGGCATCAATAAAGATAAAAATTATATATAAAAATTAACGCACGGTCAGAAAAAACACTCCCTTTAAGCTCCACACCATTCGAATGGTGTCGATCTACTCCAGGCGGTTTATCATATCGTCAAGTTTATTTTATTCGAATATTTTATGAACAAAACAAAAAAGAGAAGAAATAATCGATCGAATTAGATAGATTTCCTGTACCACTGATCGCATTCAAGCAATATGGTATATACATTTTATAACACACAGTCAAAAAGTGTTGTTTCATCGTTAATTTCAAATGCGGTCATTTATAATGTGTGTGTGTCGTATTCGAAACCAAATGCCAGAAGAGACCAACGAATCAAGTGAGTGAATGCGAGTACAAGATTGATTATTTGAAAGACAAAAAATGTTAAATTTTATTGGTCGTGCACGCAAGGGTTGATATGTGTGGTGTTGAAAATACTTTATTATGCATATCACACCAATCATTTGCGCCTCGAATCATGTGTTATTCGTGTGGGTTTCCGTCATAATATCCGTGCTTATTGTTTGTTTCACAATCAAAATGGTATATGGAAATTCAGATTTTTATTCTCTCACTGATTTTGAATAATGTGCGGCAAATAGTAACAATCAAATGAACCAAAAAAAAAATCGAAATTCAATAAAAAATGTTTGGACTTTATAACCAAATAGGAAATGGATTACATTTGCTCATTTACATTTTGACAGACACCGAAAAAAAGTCAGAACACGATCAACAACACAAAAAAAAGAACCAAAATTCAAACATAAATTGCTTTAAACACAAATGAAATGTAATTTTCTTTAATTTTTTATTTACGATTTTCGTTTGTGTTATTATATTTTTTTTTCTTCATCGTCGTAGTCCGTCATTCATTGTGATTGGACTTATAAATGGGCGTTCGTTCTTCGAAACCATTTTGAAGTCACGACAGCACGACCTAATAGTCCTTTGACAATAAAATGCATAATTCACATTAACAACGCCACGGCCCAATTGAAATAACGAAAAAAATAAATGAATAAAAATCACAACAAAGTCGAAAAAAGAAGAATTTCCTACAGAATTCGAAATTCAAAGGGAAACAAACACAGTAAATACAATTCAATGTTCATTGCTTGTTGTTTATTGATTAATATCAACTCTTAGAGACCCACACACACTCACACTCACACACACATATACATTATATACATAAAAACTCATTAATATAAATTTATTGTATTAAATAATTCAATGCAAATATATTTTTCTGTCGACATTTTGAGTCATTGGAAGAAGGAGCGTGTGCTCGAGCGATAATAATAAACATCGAAATTAAAGTGGTTGTCACTGCCATTCATTTACCATGTATTTACATTTTTTTTTTCTTTCGAAAATAGACAATAATCAATGGCAATGCATTAACAAGACATATTTTTTTCGTATTTTAAATTACTTCTTGAGCATTACCTCGACGAACATTCAACATTCAATGTGCCGGAGCATGGAAAAAAGGGAAAGAATTTCTTGTTGGTTGAAATTAATAAAACCATTTGACTAAATCAGTTCAAATAGTCGCGAAGAAACGGGCAAATGCACGCGCATTTCATGATTGTCAAGAGAGTAAATTTATGTTGATCATATGATGCATTATTCCACCATCAATTTTCAATTTAAAATCATACAAGCACTCTGCGTTGTCTTTCGCCTGCTTCAGTCTAAATCTCATTTTTATTTATTTCGAACATCCAACCATCTGGATAATGTGTGTGTTTTAAAATCCATAAATGCAATTAACATTGTAAATGGTTCTTTTGCTTTGTGTATAATGCATGCTCTTGCACTCGGTATGTATAAGCATTTTTCGGTCATAAATGTTGTGTGAATGAAACAAATATGTCATAGTGTAAGCAACAACAGCAGCTGTCTCACCCGAGTGCACGATTAGGTTCATAAATCTGGCGGTAAGAAAAGAAAAAGAATAAATGGATCAATTTTTGCTTTTGGAATTCTCCCGCGCTCAACATGACCCGAAACCAATATCGGAGGGTTCAAAACGACAATTGTACACTATTTCATTGTTAGAAATGGAAATTGCATGCAACTCTATATTTCAATTTCTTTCATTTCAATTCACTGCCAGAGATCCGTTTCATTTGGGCTATAATCCGCTGAAAGAAGAAAAACATGTGGGTGTCGCGTGCTGTTTATGTCACAATGTCGTTGTTGCTTGAGGAAAATAGTGATAGCATCCATTTGTTCAGGGCACTTCAAGGGACATTTATTCTTCAAATTTCTATGGACTTTCAAATGAAAGGCTATATCGGTGTGACGCAATCAGGTGACGTACACCAAATGTACGACAAGGGTGCATTAGGTCCATTTCTACGAAACATGATTTATGTATCACGAATACCGTTTGACGGTTTATGATAAATTGGGACACGCGTCATCAGGTAGCAGTATTTCTATATTACAATTGACTTGCGTTTGACATTGAATTTATTCATTGAAGTTGCGTAAATTCAGTGCCAATCAAAATTCTATTCATTGGCCGACTTTGATATTCATTACTTAACTTGAAATGATTTACGATAGAGCTGAGCATTGGCTCATACGATTCAAATTCACTTATTTCGACATTTTGTCAGTATATTCGGTCGGTCAATGGATTCGACATAAATGCTCATATTGATTAATAATTCTAATTTATTACAACTTTTTTTTTGTTTTGCAATTTAATTTCGTTGGCACCTTTGAACCCGTTTTACCACGCTTTGGAATAATAACCGTTGAGACAAAAATAAAACATAAATAAAATTCGCATATTGAAATCTATGTCATTGACTATTTACGAAAATTGTTTATCAATTATAATGATTTAAATAGCACATGAATAATTCGTTGTGATAGCGTGCTTGATTTTCATGTATTCGAATAGAAATTCCACTGTCAAAATTGCGGCATCAGAAAAGAAACAAAAAAAAAACACAACACACTCTTATGTTTACATGGTGTGGCTGCGAAATTATCAAACAAGCACATTTACAGCATGTCGTTCTCCATAGATACATTGAGTGAGAAAGAGAGAGAAGGGAAACCAGAGAGACGCACAATGAGGAAAATTAACAACGCACCCAGTAACCGAATGCCGCAAAATGAATTGATGTTTTGCAAGCGCGCTCTTTTGCATCGTTGCTGTCGTCATCGTCGTTGTTGTCGTTGCATTTTAGAGATTATAATTTTCGGTCGACAATAAAGTGAGCAAATGGAATTTTGCGACATGCATGAGAATTTTGCGATTTTCAATATGAGAAATTCAATGTGGTTTATTATTGTGTGCGCATTCCGACTCTCTCTCTGTCTCTCATCGTAAATAGAGTAAGAGAGAAGCGATTATTTTCGGTGTTTTTGGTGCTGCATTTGCATGTTTTGTTCGTTCACCTTTTTTGGGTTCTTTTGGTCTGGATTTCGAAACATGGCAAAGAAATTGCCATCAATGTACACAACAGCACATATGTATTGCATTGTCTAGTGAAGTTTATTCTAAAGCAATGCCCTCTCTCTCACACACACACACACACATATCAAATTCGTGCGCGTTTGAGCTCGTTGCATTCAAATTGCGCTCACGGGCAAAAATTCATTTTAAATCCGAATCGCATCGCACAAATTCCAAAAATTACAATGCATAAATTTTCAACAATGCAAAGCCGATAACGATGCCAGCAAATTATCCTCAATAACGTGTGTATGATGCAAATGATGTAAAGATAAAATAAGCTGCAAAAAAAAATTGATGTGCGCGATGCGATGTGTGTGTTTTTGTAATTCGTTGTATTCGTCGATGATTGCAATGGTTGAAAAATGATGGCAAAAGTATAAGATATCGATTGGCAGCATAATTGGATATGCTAGATCTTCTTTTTTTTGCTACGAACAATTTTTTTCTCTCTCGAACAATTCGGTTGATTTGAATATACTTAAAATTAGTTTAACAATTCCCGCAGCTAGACTATTATTTGCAAATTACAAACTGACTATTATTTCAATGATGAAGACGTGATTTTTATTTTGCTTTGGCCGCTGAATGGCCGAAATGAATTGTTCTCCCTCGAAACCTATCATTATTTGACGTGAATGAATTTGAAGAAGGCAAAGTGAGAACTCTTTGGACCATCAACTAATCAAAACAATGGATCATCGTCGTCATTAAAATTAAACCGTTTTAATGGAGTGTTCTTCTTCAGTTGAGTGTGCTGTTCAAGTTGGGAAGGAATGAATAACAACAAAAAAAACGCCTCAAATCGCATGTCTGAATCAATCGCACGATGATTACGATCAATTTCACAAACATTGGCCAAACTACACGTGATCTCGATTTGAATGTGAAATATTCAAATTGACTTGGATTTCTATCGCGCGCACTTGAACAAATTATCGCTAGTTGTTGTATGTTATGTGCACCACATTATAATAATGAAATAGAAATAAATGAAAAAAGCGAGCGAAACAGGCCATGTTTTTCATCTTCGAAAATCGCCATAAAAAGAATGAAATGAAACGAATTTTTATTGTTTTGACCACCCAAAGCAAATTAATGTTATTTCACAATTGTTACTTTTCCGCACACATAGTGTAAGGTGAAAAGTATTGTAATCGGTCAAAATTTTGAAAACTTCAGAAACATGTTTTCTGGACGTTTCTGAGGTCAGAGAACCCGAATCAGGCCGTTTTGAGCATGGTTTATGTTAATCTGTACGTCGTACGTTGTACGTCGTACGTTGTACGTCGTACGTTGTACGTCGTACGCAAAATTTGTTAGCAAGATTGCGCTCATCGTAGAAACTTAATTCAAAATCTGGCTTTACAGGATGATTGGGGGTCCCGGGGAATAGAAATCATTAGCTTTTGAGCGACTTTGGTTGATGGAAAAAAATGTCATGCCTGGAGTGATACCTATGAAAAAGAGTCCAATTTTCGTCCAAAAGTATTACTTAATGTAGACTCAAACACTCAAAAATATGTACTGGGGGGTTTTTTGGCACGAGAAAACCAAATCCGAGGTTAGTTTTGTGATACAATCAATTTTTGATATTGTTTCCATGAAAAAATCACAAAAAAATTGAATTTTTATATGGGAGCCATGCCTGTATGCTACCTTAATGACGTGAAACTTTGCACAGTCTATTTTTTACACAAAAAAATAATATTCTAAAAGTTTGAAGAGATTTCAATCAAAATTAGGGGTACCTCCCATGCAACATTTTCAGTTTTTGGCTCAAAAACGAATATTTTGCATGGGAGGTACTCTTAATTTCGGTTGAAATTTCTCCAATCCCTCCGAATGTTATTTTTTTGTGAAAAGTGTTTTGTCAAAGTTTCACACCATTAAGGTAGCATACAGACATGGCTCCCATACAAAAATTCAAATTTTTTGTGACTTTAGTTATGATATGTGTTTCAAAAATAATTTCTATGGCAAAATTAACGTCAGACATATTTTTTTGAATGTCATTGAAAAATGATTCCATTGCTTAAAAAAAAGAAACGTTTGTGGTGTACTGCGGTTAAACAGTGCGGAAAAGTTCGTCTTACGTTCGTAAGACCATTTATTTTTATTTTAGTTTTGGTTTCTTTCGTTTCATTCTAGGTGAAATTAGAGGTGTGCTGAAAACAAATTAAAAACTAGACAAGGAAACGGTCGGCAAGAGCGAGCGAAAGAGAGAGAGAGAGAGAGGGAGAGAGAGAGAGAGAGAGAGAGAGAGAGAGAGAGAGAAAGAGTGAGAAACGTAAAGTGTTTGAAACAATGACAGACGAATACGAATTGTGTGAGAGAAGAATGCCGTGGAGTGTGAGTGCTTTGGCAAGCGTATCAAAGAAATAACTCATATGCATGGTTGAATATCAAATTGAAAGTGCTGTTTAATATACTCCACAAGAAAAAAAAATAAGTCGTTTACATCCAAAAAGTTTGAAATGCGCAAAATAGCAAACGAAAAGCAACCAACCAACAATAAAATGCTGTGTTAATTTGCTTGCAAATACACAAGCGCAAAAGAAATAAGTGCACGAAATGTCGTGAATGGCTGAATGCAAACATCGAATATTTCAACGAACGAAAAAAATACTTTATGAATATTAAAATTGTTCTCTTGTTTTCTTTTTCCACTCTGTCGATGAATTCCAAAAAAGGCGGAGCACAATGAATACAAATGAAAAACAATATTCACGTCATATTTCAATGCAATACAAAAATGAACACGAAAAAAAAAATGTATATGTGGAGCGTTCAAGCGAAATAAGAACGAAAGAGACACAACCAATTCACAAGCGTTTGGATTTTAAAACGCCATTGTGTCTATATTTGGTTGTGCATGATATTTTAATAAATTCCAAACCAAAGAACCAACGGAACAAACAAAAAAAAAATGAAACAAACATGCCTTTCTTTTGTCATAAATACAGACGAATAAAAAAGTGAGTTTATTTATTATATGAGCACAGACAAAGAGCCCAGTGCCGAAACAAAGAACCAAACCAACCGCAATGACTACGACGAACCCGAGCCACAAGCAAACACAATCCAAACGAAACGACACATATGATTGGGAACGGGCGCGCAAGCGAACAAACGACAAGCATTCATTTGATATTCATAAACGAATATGATCAACGAATTGTGGTTTCATATTCATAACCATAGCCAGACAATGTAAGCAAAACAACGAACGAATGTACGAAAGAAAATGGGTGGAACTAATGCGCACTTCTCTTTTGCCTTAATCGTTTCGTCCATAAATTGTCATTAATCATTTTACTTTATCGCCGATGATGCCTATTGTGTGTAGTTTGTGCTGTCGCTGTCATCGTTAAATACACTCTTTGCTGCATCAGTCGTTATCTTCGGCATTTTCTTTTTTATTTCTTATTCTTCGCTGGACGGACGGCCTCGATGACTGTTTAACATGCAATTCGATTTTTCAAATTATTGATATGGAAATGAAGTGAACAAGTTTTTTCGCTCTCTCTATTCTTCACACAAAAGCCCACGTTTTCTCAGTACATGTTTGTGAGCGTTTAATACGAACGTTTTGTTTGTTTCGTCCGTTTTTCAATGCTATTTACTTGTTCAATTCAGAACTCGAACACATTTCATGTCAAAAATTGTAAACCGACATGAATCAAATCGTGTGTTTGTGTATGTGTGTAGCACACACACAGCCATCACCATCTAGTTAATTTCATTTTTTATATAATTTCTTATTCGCTTCTCATCCACAACCGTTTTGGGGGCAGCTCTTGGCTTTTTAATAAAATTCACTTTCAAGTCGGTCTTTTTTTTCTCACGTCGATTTCTTTCCGTCTCTCTGTACGTATTCTTTAATGTCGGTTATAAATTTCAATCAAAAAATTAATTACAATATTTTGGTACTTTTTCTTCAGTCGAATTTTTTCCTCTGTTTGTTTGAGCATTTTTATCGCTTTTTGTGGCACATTCTCAATCCATACACACACACAATAATAATAATAATAATAGTATGTCCGTTGTCATCGCGCAACAAATAAATTGTGATTTTTGTCTCTCACTCATCGCTTTTTGTCGCCTCATAAAATCTTTCGTTGAAAATTCTCATCGGAATGACGATTTTAACCAATAATATTAATCAGCCCAATGATAAATAACTTCTTTTTTTCTCTCTCACAAAAGAATAACATTGAAATATATTTAATTGGTTTTTTTTTTAAAGCTCAATCTACGAAATCGATGGTTTTCAATTTCGGCATGAATGAGTCACAACGGGGCCGAAATATTGAGGTTTTTGGCTTTTTGAATCATGATTTTATTACGACAAATTTTTATTACATTAGTCCTTCGCCAATTTTTAAGACGACATTTGTATGACTAAAGAAATACTCTTGGAATCAATCGACCGTTGAGGTCGAACAAAGGGAATAACAACATATGTCCACTTCTTATGGTGGAAAAGAAACGTTTTGTATTAACAATTGTAATATTACAGATTATCTCAGCAATGAGCCTATTCAATTTGAAACAACTGCAGTGATAATCCGAGGCCAGAAATTTCAAGCTTGAAAAATAAATCTCATCAATGTCCACACAAAATATGGGTATGCACATCTTTCTCTTTTTTCAGTGACACAAACGCCAATATAACAATTTCCGTGACAATAACACACGGACAATTTTAACTTCGTATTCAAGGGTTTTTTTTTGTTGCACTGAAAATTGCACACGTGAGAATAATGTTACCGTTAACGAGGCAAAAGAAATTGTTGGTGTTTGCAACAAGAAAGAGAAAACTAAAAATTCACTATTTAATAAATTGCTGTGTAAATGTTGAGACAGACGTCCATTTAGAAGATGGATAACTTCAGTTATTACGGAACTCGATAGAAAAAAAAGTAAATAGACATTTAAAGTAATAACAATTTGGATTGGGTCAGCCATGTGAATAGAACTATGTGCGACATATAATAATAAAAATGTACCGTTTTTTTCCTGTCATACATTAACAACTCAATAAAACTTTATCTGGAAACGGTGGAGCTGTACGCACAACACACAAAATTGCGAACAATGGCCAACAAAGAAAGCAACATGGTAACAATGAAGCATCAAGACAAAAGTTCAATTAATTTTGAAACAAAAGCAAATAAATGTAATAATAATAAATGAAGAAGTGAATTTTTCTTCACCAGGTCGCGGAATGTTGGCAAACCACTTCACAATTACAATTTCATTACGATGTTTTTGTTGTTAATGTTAATAATATCGAATCGAGTTTTTCAGCGAGTGAAAAGTATATTCAGAGTGATGAATACATAAGAAAGACGCGCGATGGTGGGCGAATCACCTTTACACTCTGATGGATGTGAATATTGGATCATCGACGAGAACATCAAATGCCAAACTTAATTTCCGGTCTTTTCTCTTTTTTTTCAAATCAAAAAACAAGTAATAAGAGATTATGTTTGTTTGGAAAGATGATACCTTCATTTTACCACTCTACATACATAAATCAAGCCGCTTCTCTCTCTCTCCCATTTCACATTTGAATAATTGGTGTAAAAAACCGAGCAATTGAAATAAAGAAAACAGAACGGTATGAAAAAAGTCTTGATGAAACAAAAAATTCAAATTAGAACGATTTTTCGTTCAAGATTAAGACAGATTTAATGGTTTGTGGTGCGCAAAACAATAAATATTTTCCACCATGAAATTAATTTCATAATTTCGTTTCCGCCATCCATCGAGAGAGTACCATTCAACCAACGGTCAACTGTCAACGAAGGCCTAATATTTCAAATGGCAACACAAGCGAATCCACACATAAAAACAGACATATTGCTGTATTTACCCAGCTATTTAGCGAACTAATAAGATGATGATGTTACTGATGTGTGTACTTATACATTTTACATGAAGCTTAGATGTATGATACGTAAATTCAAACGCAACAATGACAAAGAGAAAGAGTAATAATAATAGAGGTGTTGCTTTTCATTTCAGCGCCACAGCAACAAACAATGACTCTATGACGTGCACTGAGCATGAATGAAAAAATTTTATGAATCGAAACATAAGCAAATAGCAAAACGAATGAGAAAAACACACACACACACATGTATCCATCGATAAGAATCACACACATTTCGCAACGATGGAAGCAAAGAAAAACAAACATTTTTTGATGAAGTTCGTATTTGATTTCTTTTGGATGGATGAAACTCAATTCCATCGTTTCTTTGACAACATAAACATGAGAACACCCAACAGCGAAAATTCATCTAAAAATAAATTATAAGCGTTGTGAGTTTCTCTTTCTTTCTTTCTGAGTCGATTTTACCCTTCAAGTGCCGTTTTGCTATGGATCCAAGTCGCGCTGGATGGGTATGCTATGTTATACATATTTGCATAAGAAAGAATTTACAAAATAACTGAATACAGAAAGCCCAACGAACGAGCAACCGAACGATGAAATAATAAAAAAAGCGGCTGATAAAATGCGATTTTAATCTTCTTACTCACAGAGAGTTATGTATTTATTCTGTTGAGGCGCATACATTTCCATGCATCGACCTCACTATATCGGTCTCATTCGCTCGTTTGCTTGCTCGCTCACTGTTCGCGCCGCGCCGCTGATTGCACTAAAAATTATGTAGAAAAATATAAATAAAACAATAAAGCATGCCATTGAAAGAAAAACATCTATATAAATGCATGCACACAGAGAGAGTGTGCAAAGGCCGAGGCATACACAACCTCTTCTTGCCGCCTTTATTCTCAACTTCTTGCCTTTCTTCTTGGCTCAAGCGCGCGCTCTTCTTTTCTCTCTGGGCTAACGTCGATTCGCCCGTTGCAGAGGAAAGATTGTGCACACAAAAAAAAATGTATAAAAAATGTGCGATAGAAGAAGTAAATAAATTTTCATCAACCATTTTTTTCTCGTGTGTATGAGTCGCATTGCGCAGCACTTCATATGCTCGTTCTCTCTCTCTCGCTTTGGTGTTTGCCTCACTTCTGATCGCAGCTATCATTTTTATCTTGTTATTATGTATATTCTCAATATTTTACTCGCCTTTTTTTCTTTTTTCTTTCTCTCCCTCTCTCAACTCCTCTACACTCGTCGTTTCCACTTTGCACATAAACTAATTTTCATGATTATGTAGTACTTCGAATCAACTATGCTCTTTTCATTTATTCCGTTTTTGCGCTTTTCTTGAATTTATGACTGTGTGTTCTTTTTTAGCTGTTGCTATTTGCTTGGATTAGTTTTTTCTCTTTTTTTATTCTTTCTCTCTCTCTCACTCTCTCTCTCTCTCTCTCTCTCTCCAGTAAGGTTTTTCCATTCTTGCTGTTTGCTCGCCTTTTTTCGACTATCAGCTTAATATTTATGTTTATACAGGCGCATACGCTTAACTCCCCGTATACAACACGGGAATTAAATACATAAAATGAGTTTACAAAATGAATAAAATAAAACAACGAAGTTTTTTTTAAGAACTAAAATGTACGACAAATAAATTACTTATTATTCAAAATAAACAGTTTTCGCCCCTCTTTTCAAAATGCAGAAATTAGATTCAAATGCAAATTACCACACATATTAGTCTTACTTACCTTCATGCATTTTCGCTTTAACGCTGATGGAAATTTGATTTTGAATGACATCAACAACTAGCCAGCGGGCGGCATACACGAAACACAACATAATCTATTCAATGAATTATAATGCAGAGAATGTGTTGAATTAAAAAAAAAAAATGTCGGAAATATGGTAAATTGTGTAAATTTTCCAAATTTATTACCAAAACACTAAAAAAAAACTGGAAATAAACATTGTTTTCCATCATTTTCGGGTGAATATTACAACCGTTCCATATTTTGAAAATCAATGCCGCTCAGAAAATTTCTTGGTCACTCCGACTCAAGTTTCACACATAGGTCTTTTTGCGTTCGTCTACCAGACTTTTTAAATCAAGAATGGCACAAGACAGTTGTTAAAATGTTGTTGAAACTTCAAAAAACGGCGATTCCAATACAAAAAGCTCTAACCAAAATTGATTACAAAAAGAGTTTATTATTCGAGAAAATCATAAATAGATGGGGTGTAGTGGACAGTTTATGCGAATTGTAAATTGAACAATACAATTGGAGATTTTTTTTTTCATGGTAAAAAAAATGTCAGAAAAAAAGAAGAAACTTTGAACGCATGTTGTTGAGTGAGAAGGAAATATCAACAAGAAATAGCCAGAGAGAGAAATAGCAGGCAGAAGCGAGTCGAAGAAAATAGAAGAGAAAAAGCAAAGTTGGTAAAATCAACCAGACCAGCAAAAAGCGAAATGTTATGAGTCTCTTGGGGGCAGTAATATTCTGGATGAAATTTGCTGTTGTCTATTCCATGCAATATACATTTTTTTCCGTTTTCGCTTTGACTTTCTTCCTTTTGTATATTTTATGTCTTATTGCTGGAGAAATATCGTTATGTTATGCTCATACAAAATCCAAGTGCTGTTATTCAAGAGAAAACTGACTCCGAATATAATACAAAAGTTATGCTCTGGCAAACTGTCGTCGGTGATAGAGAGAGCGAGTGTGTACATTGTAAGAATGTGTGATGTATAAAATTTATTTGAAAGATGAAAATGGGGTACCAATTCAAGTAAAAGCCACCACTCTCTCGTCCAACATAGATATATAAAGATGAACAATATCTAACTGCAAAAAAAAAAACACGTGAGATGAGTTGCGGTTACTATACACGAATAGCTAAAACATATTGTGATTTCGTATAATATATTCTCGACTTTATATTCTATTTTTATTGTTTTTTCGTTGGTTGTCTCTCTTTTTTCTCTCTACCGTCACTCTTCTTTCAGCTCTGTGGCTCGCGTTGTTTGGAGATTTTGCTATTTATGTGTTTATGCGAATGTTAGCATTGCTGTTGTGTTGATTATTTGATTTGGATTCATGGCATTGGTGCTGTGCTCACCGTGAACAGTTACTGTATTTGGTTTGTGCGGTGATTCGCATCGTTTTTGTTTAGCACATTGCACGAACAAACTTTTCATCATCACAGCAGCAGCAGCAGCAGCAGCAAGAACACCACATTTTCGGTAGCAAATCGTCTTCCTTTGGTTGACTTTCTTTTCGGTAAAATTAAGCAAGTTATGCGTTGACAGTGGGCTGTGTCGGTGTGTGTCAAGAAAGAAAAATGCGCTTTGTGATTTAAAGCCACAGCACAAAAATCCAAGAAAGAACGACCAAGGAAATCCATCTTAACTTGCCATATTCAACAACATGTCATTTGTGCAAACAAAATAATATAGTATAAGTTCGAGATGACGAAGGCAATACCAAATGGAACAATAAAACCAGAACTCGATTGAAACAATCACAAGCGAAAAAGAAATCAAATAAGCGAGTGTGCGAATGTGTTCAAAAGGATGTGTTGCGTGTACAATGACGAAAATCCAATTGTGCGGTGTGGAGATTTCAACTTTTTGTACCGAAAATGGAGTACAAAGTGTACAATGAATTTGATTGTCCCAAGGAGAGGAATTTTTTCCATAAATCATTCCGGTTGAAAACGTTTTTGGTGGTAGAATTAATCCGACCTTCTTTCACTGGCCTCTCACTCTTACTTCTATGCGGAACATAAACAATCCACAAACGCGAATATGTCATGCGACTGATTTAAGCATTCCACAGCAAAAATGGCGGAACATGCCGACAATAATTCAGCCAATTTGCGGTTGACTGTGATTTTTCACATTTTCTGATGATACTCGCGTAGAAAACGTGGTAGATTCCAATTCGATTTGTTTTCTTTTTTCTCTAGAGCTATAATATACACTCCAGCATCGCCTTTATTATCTTTGTAGTAAAAATGTGAATATATTTTGAGCCAATCCCGGCTGCAGATGATAATGTTTCGATGGATTTGAATGTAAAATTGAAATGTCTGCAACATCATGGTATATTGAATTCAAATGTACTAAGCAATATGGATTTAGGCATTTAGGGTGAAATATTATATGACTGAATTTTCAATGTTATTGTTTTTTCCTTTCACTTTTCACTTTCTCGTTTTCGTATTTATTATGGCCATTAAAATTATAGAACATTTTCGAAAATACTGTCACTTTCTCAATAATTTCAGAAAACATTCAGCATTAAAATAAATATTTTTGGTTGTGCACATAGCAAATGTTTTTTGGAGGGGCATTTTCCATTTATTAAATTACAGTTTGAGTAAAGAAAATCTGGATTTCGTGAATGAATTTTTATGTGCTTACGACGCCCATTAATAAACAAAATATTCTAAAAATAACAGTAACACAAAGCCCGAATGCACAAAGTAATTTCGTCATTGAAATGAACCACAACCGAACGATGATGAAAATTCTTCGACCAAATGCTGTTGCTTTCACATTTATTGTAAATAAATTCAGTACATTACACATTGGCTGGTGCAAGGGAGCAAATGGGCTGTGTGTTGCACTATAGAACCATCAAACCATGGTCACATGTTTCCATTTGCCATAGAGAAATGAATTTCTTATTAGAAAGCATCATAAAACATCCGACGAAGAAAAGAAAAATAAAAGATAAAGTAACCGAGTCTCGAGCCTAATTTATTTATGTAAAAAGATTTATTGCCGAAATTCTTGAGTTTTTCACAAAAATCTATCATAACATTGTACAATATGTGCGCGAACACTATGTCGAACCTATTCGAAGCATACAATTTGAACACGTCTAAGGCGTGTGTCGGTGTTTTTATTAGGTCTCTTTAACATCTCGACCGAAAATGGTCTGATGTGTGTAATTATAAAATGAACGGTAAAATGAGCGGCCGTGAGCTCTCTCCTTCTCTCAAACTCACTCCAATCGACTCTTTTCCAGAGTCTTTGCACCGTGCACATACTTGCACGAATATTAGTTAAATGCTATAAATTAGTGAACGATGCTGGCTGCAAAAATATACGTATATATAATGTTTAAATGTAAAAATACACTTTCTTTTACCAGAAGAAAGAAAGAACGAAGCGGTAGAGGATCTAATGGACGCATTCGAATTGCTAGACCAAATACTCTTGCGTTGTTTTATGTTCGCTCGCTCGCGAGGGTAGAGTATAAGTAAATGACTAATGATGAATATATGTTACATTTGGTGCATTTTATGCGAGCGCGCCTATTGATGATGGCACGCGCATTTCGTCTGTCTTCAAATTACGTTCAATTTGAGCTGTGTCTCGTGTCTTGATTTCTCTCTCTCTCTCTCCCCCTCTCTCTCTCTCTCTCGCTCTCCAATTTCTTATATGATCATATAATCTTGTTTTGGTTTTGGTGTTCAATGTCACAATTAGCCGTGACACATGCAAGCGATAAACGAAAAGACCTTCACGTCATTGTATCTAATGCCAAAGACCTCTGTTGACGCTCAGTTCAAATAGAATCTAAAACATAAATTCAAGATTTATTCTTTTAAATTATAAAAAAACAAAGAGGGAAAGTGCAAATATGACAGAGGTTATGGCTTTCTATCGCAATTGAATTGAACTTTGTGATAGGTGTTTTATGACACACTGATTTCCACATTGGGATATACACCGGAAGCTATTAAAGAAACACACACGCATCACCAACAATACTAATTTTAGAATTTCCAATGAGAAAAAGCATTTCTTCTTTAAAACCAAATGAAATTCCAATAAAAATTGCCGCTTAAGTGAAGAAATTTCCATTTTCACTAAAATGTCATAAAATTAAGAGAGGAAAAATAATAGATTTTTTTAAGTTGAAATAATAATGGTCTTTTTTCCATATGAAGAGCGTGCGACTGCACGTTCCAATAATTTAGCCTCGAATATGTCAAATATGAATATTTATGATGTGACACTGATATTTTTGGTGAAGAACCAGTAGTTTATAATTCGTAACGTTGATACCAAGCCATCTAAATTGCTCAGCTAATTTGGTATTTTTTGTAACATCTCAACAAATTAATAAATCTATCATTAGAATTAAATGCAAAAACTTGTTTGCCAAAATTATATGTCTTTTTCTTAGGATAAGAACCGAAACTTTGCTAATACGTTGAAAAATATTGTTTTCGTCTTTAGTCTATCGATGGTGCAGACAAAAAAATCAAGTTTCATTCAGATTACATACCGACAATGACATAAACAATATCAAAATTGACATGATTGAATTATAAAAAATGTAAATTTTTCAGATTAATATGCCACACTCTGTTATCGAAAAGCGAGTTGATTGAAACACGACAAATCCAACCGAATGAACGTGATTGAGAGAATATTAATGGAGGCTCGTTTACTATAAATATGCCAATCCACATTTTGAGTGTCTCATTTTATTATTTCAATAATTTAAATATGCTATTAGTAAATTTCGTGGATAACTCGCTAAATCGATAAATTTTCGGGTGTGTTGACACAACCAAACAACAAAATGGAAACATAAACTTAAAAAAAATCCTATATTCTGACAGCCATACATTTCATGGCGCAAACCAAAAAAAAAACCTCTTCGAAATGAATATTAATGTGGTCGTTTGTATACTGAAGATATACAAAATATAAAATGCATTTATTTTTTAACAAGCGGCAGCCAGTAAAAAATGCCACTTTTCATAAATTATGATGCGAGAAATGTGAGATGCGTGCAACAACCAACACAAAAATCTCATTTACATTCATTCAACAAAAATCGACCAGAGTCGACCGAATGGAAGAGAGAAAGAGAGACGAGACAGAGTGAGAAAACCACATTTAAGCAAAAGAGCGATCCAATTTAATCCGTGATTTGTGTTTAATGTCTCCGTTCTTTATTATTAATTTTGCTTTTGAAATTCATTCGGACCACGATGACATTTTATCGTAAATATTTGTAAACGTTCGTTCATTGATATTTTCACGCGCCAAAAGAAGAGAAAAAAAACTCAAACGATGCATGAACTCACTAAGAATGGCGATTATTAATCGATTGTATGGTTAAAAGTTTCAACTTGAAACCAATGAGAAAGAATCACACAGAAAAAAATAAACGTCATCAGAATCAAATTCGGAATAATATATTTGAGAAGCAAATGGTTTATTCTGATTTTTTGTATTTTTTATTAATCAAATTAAGAAAAAAGTCTTAGCGAAAGGAGCAAAAATGTCGATTGTAAATTATAAAAAGAGGCGAGTTCCTGTCATCAAAATGCCCATGCAATTCATTCATCATTCGCTCATCGTTGACCAGTTAAAAGTGTTAAATGTAGCACCGTATTGAATTTCTCCGGGATAATTTTCTGGTTCGAAAAAAAACGAGCACTAAAATTATGGTAATGACCATTTTCGGTTGTTTCATTGATACTTTTTTACGCAATAAATTTAGTGGCGCGCACAGAGTTGTATGTAGCGAACAATTTCGTGTTTACTCAGGACGTTGTAAATAGTGTTGAGTTGAGTCGGATAACTGTAAGTTGAACCCGTATCTCAGAGTGCTTGAGGCAAACTCTTCTTCAAACACATGACGAAATAATTGGTTGTAGGTTAAAATTGATTACAGGCCATGTTTTCTGTTGATGCCAATTTTCACTCGTTTATTCAAATTTTATTTATATAATTTATATTTCAGTCGCTCATGATTTGTACATTTTGTTTTAATAAACATTTTGAGGTTTGGGTCCAAGTTGAAATATTGTTTACACGTTTTTTTATAGCAATAAAAGGTCAAGTCATACGATGAAATCGAGCAATGCAATAAATCAACGGAAATCAAAATGCAGTGAGAAAGAAAAAGAAATGCGAAAAATGTCAATTAATAAACGAAAGACGGAGATTTAATTTTAATTGACATAAGTAGCCAATATGTGCTTTTCAGACAGAAAAAATGATCCGTTCTTTGGCTCTCTCTCTCTCTCTCTCTCTCTCTATTTTTCTCTCTGGCTGTTTTTTAACCATTTAACGTACGTTCATTCATTGGCAATGACGATAATGATGATGGTAGATTTGTTGGCATTGATAAATATATTCATCTACGTTCTGATCGCGTTTGTATGTTCTCCATTTTATTCACGAACTTTTAATTAGCTTCAACGACTTGCAGTTTAATGTGCGAAAATTGTCATTATCATTACAAAAAAGTCTCAAAATTCTCATATCGAAACCAGTTGATGCAAACATGCACGAAATGCAAAAAGACGAAAGCAGAAAAACAGTCAAAATTCACTTTGATATTTATTTTATTCATTCGGTGTTATCCAGTTGCTTGATCAGTACACCAAAGGCAGCAAAAATTTAATGAAATTGTCAGTGTTTGTGTGTGCGTGTGTATTTAGAAGAGTTCACTGCATTTGAAACTGATGCTCAGTCTTGTGGTGGTGTTCTTCTCTATCTCTTTTCTCATTGGTGTAGATTTGTCATCATCGTTTTGCGAGCGCATTTTCCGTTCGAATATGCTTTAGGTTCTTTATCTCTCACACGGTTCAAAAATCTATCTTTCTTTCGGAAAAAGAGAGAGAGATTGATAACGATCAGAGCAAAGGCTTAGATTGTGCCGTTGTATCGCCTTTTTTTGCCTGCCTTCTCATTCCGTGGTTCCGTGCTCGTAAACATAATAATCAGCAATCGTCACTGTCTCGTTAACCACATTTTGAAAGGCATCCGGGATAAGAGAAGAGAGGCCCCATGAGTGCTTGTCAACTTTCAATCCACAACGCCGCTCTTTCACGGCAACACACAGAACATTTTTCAATTAATGAACATTAATAGACAATATGAAAATTTATTATACCTCTGGCAACTGCCATCCGACATGAACAAATACACTCTCGAATGGGCCCATATGTGACGGAGTCATTGCAATACTCGACATTTGCATGCGATTGTCATGTATTGGCTTGGCCAACATTGAAACAACAACAGAAGAAGAAGAAAACACACACCACACCGTACAAAAGCATTTGATTATTATATGTACGCAAAACGAAAAATCAAGCAAAGGAATTGTTTAATGATCTACAAGCAAAAAGAAAGCATGAAATGAACATAAAATAATAATAAATTGATCGAACAACAAAATTAGCGAGAACACAATTCAAGTTTCTTCAGTTTAGCGCGCGGTTGATAGAAGCGAATTGAAAGAGAGACGGAAAAAAAAACAGCGATGGCGATTGAAAAACCTGCAAGGTTCAATCATTGGTTACAATCAATGTAGAAAAAGAGAGAAAGAAAACATGGGCAACGCATTGTTATTGAAATGTCATATCCTTTGTAAATCGCAAGAGAAAAAACATAAGAATTATCATCATCACAGCAATGAAAACGACAAAGACATCGACAGAGGCAGTAAAATAAAAAGAATGATAATAAGATATTAAATCGTTTTGTAGACTGTTTCACAATTATGTATAACATAAGCATTATTCAATCCCATTTGCAGAGCGTGCGAGTCGCAGTCTAACGCACACATCGCACACTTCAATATGTGTATGAATATGTAACGAGCAACAAGAGACACACGGAGAGAGAGAGAGAAAGAGAAAAAAGAGTATTCAAAAATGCGATATGAAATAACAACAGTGCAGCGGCAGCGACAACAACAGCAGCAATCACTATAAGCAAAACAAGCGACCGACAACGTCCAAATAAAAAAAAACCATACACACAAAACGACAACAAGAGATATTATTAAGATTTATGTTCATCGACCGACAGCTTTAATTGAAATTGCGCGCGCATACATGTGAACAACTGAAAACCATCCCAACTGCTCTTTGCAACTCTCAATGTTCTGCTACTACAAAAACATGTAAATACGGTTTTTACACTAAGTGTCTTTTTCGCTGTTTGTCCGACCATTGTATCCTTCTTCTCTTGCAATAACAATGCACACTCAATGTATGTGATTTCTTTTTGTAACGAACAAAAAAAAATCGAATATAAAAGGCAAAGTTAAAAGCAACGAGACGCTTCTCTTCTTCATACATTTAACTGACCCAATCGAGCTTGTTATCTTTGTGCCACCTGCCAATATTCCCTGGACACAATTCATTATACCATATTATTATTATCGAAAGAAAGTTCGCCGAAAACCACCGAAAAACTGTCACGAAAACCGTCTGCCAAACTAAATTGCAAGCTGAAAATCGATATTTTTACAATGACATTCAAAATGAAACGAACGATGCAAGAGCGACCAATTGACCATATTCGCCGCTTGCCAATGTAATAGAGCAATTAAATGGGCCAAGAAAATCGATATCGATTGCGTTTGCAGAGTACAATATCATCAATTCCCCTAAAAATTACTTCCGCTGTCACATTTCCGCTATTCGACGTCACAAACACTATTTGATTCAAATGGTAAACGAGTCGCGTTCACTCATTCGATACTCTTACTCTACAATCGAAAAAGTGTTCAAGTAAAACGCAATGTGGATTTTTCGCCGGAAAATTTGCACATTGCCAGTCGCTGCAAAACATCGTTCAGACATTTCTAACGCCATGTTTTTCGGTATCCTTTGCAGCAATAGTCGAGTTACTTTTACTATAATCATAGAAAATGACATTGTGAATAGAAACCGTTCATTTACTTGTGCTGGTGAGGAAAACCCCGAAAAAAACAACAACAACGAAAAACATACACATTCGACGCCGTGTGTCGTTTTAAAAAGACGTCACATTTCACAAGTAAATACACACGAAATTCCCATACGAGAAAAGGCAAATGAATCGCGTTGCAAAACGCTGAAAGGTATTTGTATTTGGTAGACACACAATATAAAATAGTGTATGCATGCAAAATCCGAACAAACATCAATGAAAACAGGACAGAAAGAGTGAGAGATAGAGAGAGAGTTGAGTGTTGTGGGGTCGATGTCAGTACAAACAGAAATCGATTCGTTAAATTTCTAAATAGTAAACGCAAACATGTGATTCTTCAGGGTGAATGTCTTTCGAGCTTAGAACTCAAAACAGATACACACCAACATGCTAAAGACGTTACGCTTGTTGTGACGATGAAAAAAAAAACACACGAAAGAATTCAGCCGATGAAGAAACAGAGAAAAAAGCAACGACACGAGTCACAACGAAATGATACGGAATTAAATGACACGATTTTACACAAAAATGAACGTGCTCAACGAAACATCACATGCATGACGCGTTTTTTGACAAGAATCCACTTGGAATCGAATTTTTCATATTCGGAAAAAAGAATTGAATTGAAAAATTTTCTCGGAATTTTCAATTGAAAAAAAAAAAAAAAAAAACAAATAGAAAAAATTGCGTAACAAAAAAGATTGAAAAAATTGATTTTCATAAGAAATAAGATTTTTCTTTTTTCAAATAAAAAGAGTGACGAAAAAACAAGTAAATAATCAAGAATATAAATGTTTTTTTTTTTAAATACATTTTTCGACGAAAACTCGTCACAAACCATTTGAATGAAGTTGCCATCAAAAAATGAAATAAAACTCAGTTATTACCCACGTAGAATAACCACATCGGAAAATCTTTGAAAACAAAGCAACCACGTACATCTTAGTCAATACAGTGCTTTGCAATCAACTTTTTTTTTATGTGGTGTTATGAAGAATTCTCAACCAATGAGATTAAACGATGTGCGAGCAAGTGAGCGAGCGATAGAAATTTTATCGAAATCGAGTGGATCGATAACAAAAGTACAAATCCCCCACTGAAAATCGAAATTGCGTCAGTGAAAAAGAGAAACACGTAAATGATTATGATATATTATGTGTAGATGGAGAGAAGAAAACATAGCCCATCGTCTACCATTTCGTATCTCTTTCTATTTTCCAGTAAATTATGATTCATCGATATGAACGAAAGTCGTTCATATACACCAAACGTACATATGCGATTGAATATGTTGAAGCGTTCTATCGCTCCATCTCTGTCTAGTTGTCAATAAAATTTGGATGCGATATTGCGATTTATGTGTGCTGCCACCAATGCCAATGCATTGACATTACGATCAAAACTGACTACACCATCACCACCACCATTGCTGACATGTATACAAAAAACCGGAGTGAGTCCCATAACTACAATGTTTCATACGCAGAGCGAGCGAGCGACTCCGAGATGTATTATGTTATACATATATGTTGAATCGAATCATCCACCGAAAAAAGCGATACTCACTATCGAAATTCGCTTCAGCTTTCTCTGTACATTAGACGGGAAAAACATTCGGAAAAAAAACCCTTCACATTGTGATTATAGTCGTCCGATGCTTCATACACGCATACTCATCAAAATTCTATGCTCGAAATATAGAAAAAAAAAGGTGCACACATTCAATTCATATCTTTCTATATGTGCCTGTGCAAAACTCTCTCTTAACATTTTCCGTCTTTTTCCATGCACAATTTTTTTTTCGCCACTGCTGCTCCTTCTCATTTCACCGAGTTTTCCGCCACAAAACGCAACATCGGGCAAAATATAACATCTCTGTATGAAATGAAAATGAATAATACTTATGTACAAAAATTGAAGCGAACGAAGCAAACGATGAACGGAGAACAGCAAAAAAAAAAACAATAAACGAATAAACCCGGTGTATATATAGCATACTATAACCAAAAATATGCTCCGCCTCGATGTTTCATATTCTATTGAAAATATAAAATATAATAACGCTCCGCCTGCCCATCATAAAAGTTTTAGCAACAACAGAGACACAGCAACCTCACATTACGCTGCCTCGATATATTTCTCTTTCTCATATCTCTGCTGCTGTTGCTCTACAGTTGCCTGCTGCTTATTCTTCTCTTCGCTGCTGCTGCTGTTGCTGCTGATGATATGGCTCTTGTGTGCGTGTGTGTGCCTGTGCATACACACAACAGCGCGCACAAGCACACACAATCACAATACACAATTTTGAGCTCGTGGTATTCGGGCAACGACGGCAAGTGAGCGAGATATATCGAAGCATATATTCCAACTCTCACTACATGAACAATTCGCATTTTCTTTGTGAATCTGTGTGTAGCTCGGTGCTTCAGCGAGTTCGTTTATTCGTTTTCTTATGCTTTTATAAAAATATGTAATATTTCTGACGGTACAATACTCAGAGTCGCACTGCTTACTCTCTTCATACCTCCTTGCATCACTCTCTCTTACACTTACACAATTTCTCGATCCCTTTTGCTCTTTCTTTATTGCTTGGCTCGTCATCGTCATCATCATATCTTTTGTAATCGGATCGAATCGAATTTCGTATGTATGTATTTGCGTGTTGCTTATCCTATATTTCGTCCTAAAGCGTATCGGCCGCATTCATACATCGAATCAAAGCCGAACATAATAGAATCGAGAGAGAATAAAAAACAAATATAACAATGCTTACGAGAAGCGAAAAGGAAAAAAAAATGAAAACCAACGAAAGAAAATTATGAATGTGTCGTATTTATTTTTAGTTGAATGCCAACCAGATTGTGATGTAGTAAGAGCGAGAGCGATGTGTACTATGTATGTATTTGTGTCAGCCAGGGCCGATGCACGACGAATTTTATCGAACGAATGGTAAAAATAAAACTCAACGTTTCCGAAAGGAGAAGTGTACAACACGAAACGGGGAATATTGTACGCAAGAGACTACGTATGTAACATATTCAACATATGCGGAGAAATTTCTCCACCGACGATGGTTCGCTTTTTTTCACCTCTTGCTGCCGCTGCTCTGCACAAATTGGGTGATGATAATGTTCTGTGCCGGCAACGATACGTGCATGTGTGTTTGTGAATGTAAATAGTAAACAGTATAAAGGCAACGTTGCTGTTGGGTGTTTGTATTCTATTGTCGCTTCATTCATTGGCTTATGTGGCCTGGATGTGTGTGTATGTGTGTAAGAGACTATGTGTACGTTTGCACAATGTTTTGTTGGTTCTTTTTTTCTTCTCTTCATTATACAGCGTTCGGGTGCTGTTCATACACAACAAATCATCTCGAATGTTGTCGGTAAAAATTCATATCTCGCTCTTAAGCGAACGAACGACACACGAGAGTTGAACAGAAAAAAAAACATACACACATACTCACCCATACACTCTCACCACGAAAAGACGACTGACTGCTTCTACTCTACGTTCCATTCAATCGCACCGAATTTTTTCAGTTCAGTTCTGCCTTGTCCGTTGTCGCGTAATCGTAAACCTCTGAGTTTTTGCGTTTGCTCGCACACCGCTCACGAATAAAACAAGAAACAATCACTACAAATTATTACAACAAATCAAATCACAATTGACGGTGTGTTAAATGATAAAAAAAAGACTAGAGAAAAAATCTTGTGTTTTCGAATTAAAAAATAAAATAACTTTTTTTTTGCTTTCGTTTATTTATTATGATTTTGAATTTAATTCGATGAATATATTGAACAAAAAAAAAATATTTATGAGAACATAGTGAACTTTACTTGCAAAGAGAAAAGCAAAAAAGAAATAGCAAACAAAAAGTTATGAAAAGTCTTAATGAAAATAGTGCAAGTTATTTAATGTGACACAATACGAACATTACGACGATATAAAAAGTTTTCATTCGCGGTGTATTAATTTGATCTCTGGTGCTTACAGTGTGCTATCAAACAAACCAACACTGAACACATACAACAAACGAAAAAAAATAGACTTGACGAATAGAGAGAAACATGCATGCAATTGCCAAAGCAAAACGAACAAAGATGAAGTAGCATATTAAACATTGTCAAAATAGATTTATAGAATTAAAACGCGATATATTTATATATTTCACAATAGCAAATAAAAAAGAGAATTCGTTTTCGGTTTTAAATTCGTCTCTGGTTTTGTTCATTTTTTGCCTTATGGTTTATATTTTGCAAATTCAGTTATAAATGAAAAGTGTGTGTTGTAAATAACTTAAAACGACAGGAACAAAATATATATCAAAAAAATAACTGTTGATTACATTAACTTAACGTATGTGCAATAATTCCTAAAAGCTTAGCAATAACATTATAATAGCAACAAAAAGAAACGGCTTCGTCGAATCCCGAAATTGATGATCGACCCAGCATTCAGTAATAATTTTTATTTAGTTGATAAATCGACTGAACAACAAGTGAAGAAGTGTGGCAAACAAAAATGATCCAATTTGAAACCGTCAAATATGGAATATTGAAAAAAACCAAGGATAATCAAAAAATGTCAAAAGGTTTGTTCATTTTGTTCAATTTGTTGATATATTGTTGTAATTGTTTGTGTCGCGCAATAAGCGCATTTCTGTTTACTTTGAATGTGTCGTCGTTTAAAAAGTAATTTCAATTTGTATAATTTCGAGAATCGAAATGTTTGTCTGATTAAATTATTTTTTTATATAAAGCATAATTTTTGTTCGTTCATCCGGAAGTGATCTAAGCACAATTTTCATTAAATTTGTTTGTTTATGCATACATAACCAGCCAAAATATCGACCACTTAAGACGCTGAAATTCTAATAACATCGAACCTTGTTGCATTCGTTCAAAGAACAAAAGAGACAAATCAACGCGTCTAGTGGAATGATTTTAATTTATGGTTATTTCTAATTATACTTAGTGATACCGAAATCTATACCAAATGTTCACTGCCTTTTATTTACGTTTGTTCGGAAGATGTATTTATAGCGTCAATCATTTGAAAATCCAAAATGTAAACTGAATAAAAACATGTGAGAGTTTATCGTTCGTGAACTGTTTTTGTTTTGAAATGTAGCATCTTGTGTCAATCTGTCCAAAATGAATATATTTGTCGCGTGGCCGTTGTTTCGGGTTCAATTCTTATATGACGTGCATTTCATTAAGACCAAAATAAAGAAGACCAAAAAAACGACAACAAGCAACGGAACGAGAAAAGATCCTGAAATCGAAAATAAAAAAGAATGCTTCGCGAGAGTGATTCGATGACTACTTCTGTAAATTGAAATGAAAATATCACTTTAGCTTCTGTCGTATCACTCAATAATCTTCCAAACGACTTATTATACATTATAATTACAGTCATAAATTTGGGCGACAAATAGAAGAAGACTAGCTATTTTTTTTTCGATTCGCTTCGAATGAACAAAGCGTTACGATGTGCTGAACGATATAGAAACAAATTAAGAAGGCAAAATTGCGAAGATGATTATGAAAAACAATGATTGCGGTAAATTAAGATCAAAAAACAAACCTGAATCGGTTATGTTAGCGTCTCTTTCTTTCATTCTTCGCTCAATCGAGATAATATTCAGCTGATAAGTGATTTTTTTGTTTCTCGTTCTCTGTTTGTCTCTCTGGTCTTTCCACTCAGTTACCTCTAAACTTTTGGTGTTGTACAAATAAAATGATATAATTTATTTGACATGAAAGTCAAAACAGTAACACGCATAATGCGCGTTAGCGATCGCACAACACAAGAAAGAAAAAAATGAGATTCATTTTCAACCATATTGTCATTATGGGCCCATTTATAAAAACAATCATTCGGTTCGACCAATCATAAAAGCATTAATTTGTTAATTTGAATATTTTTCTCATATTTACTCTCTCGCTCTGTCCGATTGACAAAGGCAATCCTCACCGCATTTTGTACGGTCAAACCGAAAAGCTTTTAACTCAAACGTCAATAGAACGGGCAAAAATATGATCATCCAAAGAAAATGTGTTTTTTTTTATTCACATATAAATATTTTTCCGCTTTTTACGTGATTATTTGTGGCCGGCATTGCATACACCAGGCTGAAATGCTATAATTATCAACTTTCATCAAGTTAGTTAAAATATTTATCGCTAAAATAATGATTCGACAACAGCGTGTTTTGCGACTTTGTTGCCTATTGGATGATGGTAAAAATCCATTTGAGTAAAAACAAAAAAACAAAATAATAATAATCAGGGATATTTGACGGGGTCATTACGATGACAACTTGAGTGAGCGCTCGCGCACTCGCACACTCATCGCCAATATTTTTGTTTCGAAAGTAAAATAGAATGTTCATAGGTGCTTGTTTTGTATGTGTGTGTGTGTATGCGCGCATAAACCGAACCCAAATTTATGAGCTTATTAACATTTAAATATGTTTTTCACTCACTGGTTTCTTTTATATTGTCTGCGATTACTTCAAGTTTTCAACATCAAAACCACACGCATTTTCAAGCCATTTGCCATACACAATTCAACGCACATACCGTATTAATTAAACACGCTCGTATTTGCTTGCTTCTTATTTGACCATATCAGAAAAATTTCTCTGTAAATCAAAAGATTCAAATTCCGTCGTTTTTATGAAGTTTTATTAAAAAACAATTCTTGAGTATGAAACAAGCTTTGAGTTGTGGACTTTTTGTTTTATTTTAATATCCCATTTGTCATTGATGTTAAAAGGTTTTTTGTCCCAACTTTGGTCTTATCTACCGTGGTCGACCGTGTGAACCGAAAAATTTACCAATTCGTAAATGAACGAGGATCGATTTTACCCAGAAATATGGCTGTGTGGCTTTTTTAAAAGAAAAGGTTAAACGAAGGAATCAATTTATACTCATATTCGCATGACGATTTATTTTTTGGAAATATGCAAAGTATACAATTATGAATTTCAAAACCGAAAAAATTCAATCCGAACATTTTTACTTGGAAATCTATCAAAAGATTCTTATCGCAATTTTTGGAATATTTTGGCGATGAAACGAAAGGATTTATTTCGAGTCGTTTTGCCTTAGCATTGTTATCCAAAAAACAAAAGGCTCGTAATCAACGTAATCGTAAATCATATTCTCATTCGATTTGGTGAGTGTGTGTGTGTGTACGCGCGCATGTGAGCGTAAAAAGGCTTTCCATCAATCGCGACAATATCAACCATAAATTTAACGCTTTTGAGGACAGGAATTCTGTGGCAACGACAAAAGAGTAAAAGAAAAAACAATTCGAAAGATGCCACAATAATCGCATCACATAAAATAAATCGGTGTTGGTTTTTGTAAGAAGTTTCAGTTTTTTCTTTCGGCCGAATGTTAAAAAAGCTAGTCTTAAAACCCGAGCGAAATATAATAAATGGGAAAGAGAATCGAAGCGATACAAAAGCAACCAAATATTTTTTTTTTTTCGTCGACATCGTCGTCGTGAAAGCAAGCGAAAAAAAGAGCATCACAAACACTGAGAGAGCATCTCACTCCGAATGTCACACACAGTGAGACACGTTGTGCGATGCACAACACTTACAATTTTATCGTAGGATTCTTTTGTCATTTTGTGTGTTTCCAACCGATGCCGTACAAATGTTACTTTTTCAATCTGGTTCGGTGTGTTGCTGTGTTGTTTTTCTTCTGCCACTTTTTCTCTCTCTTATTTTGACATTGTTCCTGCTATAAACATATTGATATTAAACAATGTCAACGAGAGATGTTTGAGCTTGTGTGCATTTATTTAGTTCACTTCATATTCATTTATTTTGTTTTGATTTTTGTTGCCTTATTGTATGTAAATAAAAAAGTGTTTGTCTTTTTTGTGGCTTTTTTTTTCGTGCAAATCCATGCAATTTCGATCCTTTGAACCGTTTTTCGTTTCTCTCTCTCTTGCGCAAATTCGATATTGTTATAGTTTCCGTGTCAATTTTGAAATTCGAGACACGGAAAGTTCAATGTGATATTTTACCAATTGTACAGCTCTCACGTAACATTGAATCAAATATTACCCCCAATAAAAAGCATACACACACATATGACAATCTACAAATCATGATATGTGCTTGACTACACTCACGAAATCGCATGTATAAAAAAAAACATTTTGAAATTCAATATTTCCTGAAAAGCATTCGGAGCAAATAAATTGTATGAAAATAATTGTATGTATTGATCACCGTTAGGATGCAACAAAGTAAACGCTTTTGTAGTGGTCGTCATCATTTTATGATGAGAATTATTTATTTATTTTTTTCGATTTTACTTTTATATTGACATAAATTTTCAATATGTATAAATTTCGAACGTCTTTTTTCGTCTCTCGTGTAATCTAATTTAGGTGACAGTACAAGTTCCTGTTCCGAGGAAGATGTTTTATTGCCTGAAACAAATACATTGACTGATGAGTCGTGTGCAAATATGTCGAGCACGGAGCTTATTGAAAGTGAAACGACATGCACCGCCACTGCCGCTATAGACGAACGTAAACAATTAGATAAAGACAGTGCATCGGATGGTGAAATGGACACAGAAACACATCACAGTTCCGATGAAAATTTAGAAAATAATACAACAAATGGACTGGCATCAAGTAACGATGACGACGATGTTACAAAAATGTCCAAACACAATGAAGACGCTGCAAATAACAATAGCAACGAACAAGATGCAGACGATGATGATGGTACTGAAAAATCAGACACAAAAAATGAGCAATCACTTGATAATGGTTTCGGTGCGGCGGCCGGTGGTGGATACTTTTCGATGGAAGCCATTCAAAAGATGGCACAATTAGTATCAGCTGCAATGACCAATAACAGTGATAACGAAGATGCACAAAAGCAATTGACATTGTTGCAGTCAACATTGTTCACATTGCAGCATCAGCAATTGTTTCAAATGCAATTGATTCAACAGTTACAATCACAGTTATCGTTATCGCAATCGGGCAAGCCCGATGGTGACGATGACGATGATGAAATTGATCAAATGGAACATGGTGATGATGAACGAGAAGAGGGTGAATTATCGGAAGAACAAATGGCCGAAGAGCAACGAAAATATGAAGAAGAACAGAAAGCAATTGAAATTGAAAAGGAAAAATTGCGATTAAAACAACAACAATTACAAAAACAAGAAAAAGATAAAACCAATGAAAACGATCGATGTGGCAAAGAGTATGACGCATCAAAACCACTCGATCCAAATGATAGCAAAGGAAACGATGCACTTTCTGCGATGGAAGCATCATTTAGCTCACCATTTTCATCGAATATCATTACAAATCATGATGAACCATCATCAATGGACGGACTTAATTCACTAGAAATGCTTCAAAAACGTGCCGAAGAAGTGCTTGACTCCGCATCAAAGGGCATTTTATCAGGTGGACTAACCGATGAAATGGCATTTAAGAACGATGGAAAAGGACGAAACGAACCATTTTTCAAACATCGTTGCCGATATTGTGGCAAAGTGTTTGGTTCAGATTCAGCACTTCAAATACACATTCGAAGCCACACTGGCGAACGACCGTTCCGATGCAATGTATGTGGTAGCCGATTCACAACAAAAGGCAATTTAAAAGTTCATTTCCAACGGCATACACAAAAATTTCCACACATTCCCATGAATCCAAATCCAATACCAGAACATTTAGATAAATTTTATCCACCATTGTTGCCACCGATTCCACCGGGTCAACAGGCACCGTTATCGCCGCCAGCATCGTCAAACAATACAAACGTTCCGGCATCACCATTAAACTTACCGAATTTACCATTTCCTCCGATACCTGGCTTACCAAACAATTTACAAGGTCTGCAATCATTACAAAGCTTACACAGTTTGCCATTTTTACGGCCACCATTCGATTTACTAAAACAAATGGGCGCTCATCCATTTTTTGGTGCAGTGCGTGATGCTGTGCAACAGCAACAACAAAAAGAGCGTGAACTTGAACAAGACGTACCGGCTGACTTAAGCAAAGCAACCGATTTGTCAAAATCCCAAATCAAAGAGGAGCCCAAAGACGATGAACGTGATGATGGCGAACATTCTCATACTGGTGATGTAATTGAAAAGCCAAAAAGAGGCCGAGATTCAAAATCTCCGGTCGACCGAAAACAAAATGAATCGATTGAAAAGCGTCGCAGCTTATCACCGCTACCACATCGTCGATCATCATGGAAAGATGACAATAAAAGCGACGGAATGTCACCAACACCGAGCATGGAAAACTATTCACCCAAAGCTGATCAACCGGAAAATCTATCGTCTCGCATCTCATCAAAACATCATTCACCAAGCAGCGTCGGTTCGGCCGCTCGTGATAATCACTTCCATGAGAGTCAAAATGATTTGAAAATGTTTCCAACACTTTTGCCACGACCTGGCAGCAATGACAATTCATGGGAGAGTTTCATCGAAGTGGATCGATCGTCGGAAACATCAAAATTGCAACAATTCGTTGATAATATTGAAAGTAAAATAACCGAACCAAATGAATGTGGTGTGTGTCATAAGGTGTTGTCGTGTCACAGTGCGCTCATCATGCATTATCGCACACATACGGGCATAAGACCGTTTAAATGTTTGATTTGTGGCCGCAAATTTACGACAAAAGGCAATTTAAAAACACACATGAGTGTGCATCGCATGAAACCACCAACACGAACCGTTCATCAATGTCCTGTTTGTCATAAAAAATACTCAAACTCATTGGTACTACAACAGCATATCCGTTTGCATACCGGTGAACCAACCGATCTGACGCTTGAACAAATCAGTGCGGCTGAAATCACACAAATTTCACCATCATCCGGTGCTGCCGCTTTTCCAATGGGTTTGAATCCGTTTGCATTCCCAATACCTGGTTTACATCCAGGCATGAGCGCCGAATCATCAAATGGTGACAATGATGAAATGATGATGGACGAAGATTTTGATGAAGAAAGTAACTATGAAGAAGTATCAAATACCGGTTCGATTTCAGGCGATTCAAATCAAAACATATCATCGCGTTTGAATAGCAGCGAAGAATTACGCGAATTGCGCGAATTACGCGAATCACGTACATTGCGGTCCGATCACAACAAATCGATTGAGAATCTATCGCGTGCACCATCGGCCACCAGCCATGCCGATAGTGTCGATGAGAAACGTAGCTCAAGTCCACGTACACCACAACCTCTATCGCCAGCACCATCCGATATGTCACAATGTGCACTCGATTTAACACCACGCTCCGAACCAAAATCACAAAATGGCCAAAATCCATTGCCAACATCGGCTGCTGCTGCCGCCGCTGCAGCCGTGGCCGGCTTAAATGCGTTTCCAAATTTCCCATTTATGCATCACAATCACATCAATACAACGACATCGATGATGAGCGGTGCACTTAATTCGCTCGCACAATCCGTTGCACCAATTGGACCATTCAATCCAATGGCTTTGTCAGGTAGGTTAAATACATTTAATTCTTTCCGCACTCGTCTGAACGAAATCAGAATCTTTGTCGAATTTACTCATTTATTCAAATAGACAAAACAGCTGCTTACTTGAATTGATAAAATAAATTAAATTATGGCATAATTTTCCGCTATTTTTGGCATTCGGCCCATAGAGAAAAAAAAATACATACACATACAAATCAGTAAATTCACAATTTTCCGGCCAGTTATAGATATATGCACAAATTGATTGTGAAATGCGAAATATACTGGGCAATTATTTTGATTATTCATTTGTCTTTTTCGGCGTGCGGTGTTCACCGTTTAGGAAAATTTACAATGACTTTAAATTACCATAATAACCATAAAGCCAATCGACTCAAAGTACGCTACGGTGCTATTTGCTGCACCCGATTCGAATTGGCAGAACAGAGAAGTAAAAAAAATGCACACGACACACACACATCGCGTAAAAAAAAGCATTTGCAAATCGCGTTGCATTTGCAATTGTAAATTGTGTACTAAACCAATAACTTTTCGTTCATTTTCAATTGACTTCGTCGCTGTGGTAAAGCTATTTTTTTCTTTCTCTCTCTGTCTCTCTCTCTTCTTTATCTTAATGTATTTGCACATTTGCCGCAAAGGAAGACAGAAACGGATCGAAAAAGATGTGAGAACTGCACACGTATATCTCATTCGGTTGCAATGGCAGCTAATAAAATGTTAAAGTAGCTAATTTTCAATTCCATTATTATTTAGAAATGGTTTCGTTTAATGGCACTATTTTGGTGTTTATGCGAAAACACAAAACCGAGAAGTGTATCGCACATGACGAGATATATTGTACATTTGCAACTCTCTTTCTCTATATCTGTACATACGAATTTAGATAGCAATAATATTTGAATAAAAAGGGAAGTTTTTTTTTCTTCTATTCTTTAGAGAGATCTCTTGTTGCTTATATGACCTCTCTCATATATACTTAAAAATAAACACTTTGCCAACTGCATCGATGCCGCCGATCGATCAACGCCAATTCAAAGTGCAATAATTTTAATCTGTTTTATGTTTCAATAACACACAAATTAAACTTATTCAATGAAACGAACACACACTTGCTGCAATTTTTTTATTAAAACATTCGGTTTGAACACACATAGAGACCGAACGATAGAGAGAGCGAGAGAGATAGAGAGAGCGAGGGACTGACTAAGAAAATTATAAACTAGCCGAGACTTTCGGCCCGAGAGTGGCAGTTAAAATCGCCGTATTGCATCTTCATTTTGTTTTGCGCAAGTTGAAATTGGCAGGAAAAAAAGTAGTATGTGAAATAAAAAACCCAGAAAATCATCATCATTTTTCATTAAACCTGACGGCATGTTTCTTTTTGTTCTTTCGTCATTTTTTTTTCTCTCTAAAGAGCACGCAACAAATTCAATGAGAGAAAATTATTATTGGCGTGTACCTGAGAACATAAAATTGATACAATGCACACAAACACACCCGAGAGAAACACGTACAATATTCAATGGCATCGCGAACAACTTAACTTGAATGTAAAATATATTCTGACTTAACATTTGACAATCGATATATGTATGATGTGGTATGCGCGAATTGCAAACTAAACGCACAACTATCCCGTCCGTTTGCAATTTCGTTTCATCTTTATTCCGTGTGTATGTTTTTCTTTGCCATCAAAATCAAAAATATTGTTGAGTAAAGTGTTGGTTGGCAGTGTCGAGCGGTGTGTGTGTGTGTGGAAAAAGCGAAAAGGCAAAAAGGCACAAACAAAAAAAAAATCATCGATACATCGTTACTTTGCCGTAACGATCATGAATTGATGATTTCTTTTTTGTTTCCTTCATTCTATTCGCTTAAATCTCGATCGAAGAATTGCCGGTCGGCCTAAGAACTGGTTTTTAACTCTCGTCCGTGTACATTTTTTTCCTCTGTTCGGCTGTGTGTATCTTGCGCAAAATAGTTCTTCGTTGGCAGAACAGCAAAGCAAAATTATGTTTATGTCTTTTCTGCCTTTTTGACTCACATAAACAATAAATGATCGCACATTCATATTAAATTAATGCGCGACTTTTCATTAAATAGCCGATGTGGATGGGTTTTTGTTCCAATCTAAATTATAATTTTAATGTTCATTATAACCAATGGACTGTTCTGCTTATATACATTTTTTTCGCACATCTGGCTTATCTGTCGTTGTTTTATGCCGTCATTTTTTGGTTCGTAAGTGAGTGGGTGGTTTCGTTACGAAATATAGTGTTCTTTTTTATAATTTTATAAACTTCTGCTTATAATGAACTTAAATTTTTTGCTCTTCATTTTTTTTATTCATTGTATAATGAACCTCACAACCTCGACCAATTGGATATCATTGCAACCGAATGTCGTCAAGCCAATGAAAGAAAACAATCATAATAAATTTGCGAATTTGTTTAACTAAATAGTATGCTCACACTAAAAGAAAGAAAGAAAGAAAAAAAAACGGTTGAGATAAGCAAAAATGAGCATGCATTATAAGATGACTGCCATTGTAAAAAGGAATCGAATTCGTGTGTGCTTTTGTCATCCCCTTTTCAACCATTTTACATAAAAATCAAGTTAGACCGGCCACAAACATTGTTGCAATCATTATGTTCTTAACATACAGACATTTTAGTAATTAACTAGTGATTCTTTAGTGCGTTTTCCACGTTCATCAAATCACTCTCGTTGAATTGCATGCCATATCCTCAATCACACATTGGAAAGTGACTTCACTCACTTTTGTTGTGTCAGAAATTCATATGTGCGCCTTATAAATATACATTCAGACGTCGATTGTTTTATTCTTTTTGCTTGCGAACTCTAGATTATAGAGTACTTCAAATGAGGAGAGAAAAGACATTGAACGCGCACACCATTTGAACTTCGAGAAATAGAAACATGAATAGGAAGGCCAAAAATGTGCGCACAAAAGAATGAAGAATGAGAGACAAAGAAAAAACGCAGCTCGGGCAGGAGAAGAAAAAAAGAGAGCGGTAATAGGCGATTAGTAGCACAATTATCAGCAATTAGATGAAAATGTTAATTAAGTGTGTAAAATGTGACTACTCCGTTCATCGCGTCTTGTCGTTTTCCATGTGTGCAGCGGGCGCGTACGTGATTCAATTTGTTCGTTTTTCAGACACACATACAACCAACAGGCTGACTTTTTTGAGAACTTAATATTCCATTTTTTTTGTTTCTTTTCTTTCGGAATAGGAATTTCAAATGGGAATTCTCTATCTCACTCTCACTCACTCTCCTTTCTCTACGTCGCCTGGGACAATTGTCACATCAAATATGCCTTTTTTCAGAGCATAAAACAATTTTAAGAAATTTCGCCTTAGATTTTCAACGATAATTTGTTTAATTGCCACAAAAAACGTGCGCCTATTTTAATTGGTTCAGTTACATAAACCGTTGAAATGGATCGCGACATTTACACAATACAACATAGAAATAGCTCACGCGCACATTGCCTTTTCGGTTTTATGAATATATTTTTATGGTTGTTATGACTTTTGAGTATGCATATTTAATGATGGTTTTTTATCGTTGGTTTTTTTTTGTTCGCTTTTCAGGTGTTCGCGGTAATACAACATGCAAAATTTGCTTCAAAACATTCGCCTGTCAATCAGCGCTCGAAATCCATTATCGCAGCCACACCAAGGAACGTCCATTTAAATGCTCCATTTGTGATAAAGCATTCACAACAAAGGTTAGTACTCCATACACCACTGCAAATTTGTTTAAAAGATGCAAAATGAAAAAAAAACAGAGAGAGAGATACGCGTGAAATTGTTCTGAAATTGAATAGAACATAAGCTCGAATCGAACGAGTGTTACAATAGGATTTTTTATTAGTAGGCAGATTTGAGAACAAGATGGTGAGAACCTGCAGTCTAATACATCAATCGGCTGGTTTACTATTTAAATTAAAAATGCTTGTCCATAAAAGCATACGCGTTGGTCAGAATTTTTGTTTCGTTTTTGAAGAAGAAAAAAACAAACACACACACACGCGAGTGTGCAATAATTGACGTGTATATTTCATTTCTCAATCAATCAACAAAAATCTCGCAGCGTGCGCGGCATAGACACACACACATCCAAGTTCTTTTTTTTTTGTTCGCTCTCTATTTGCGTGTATATGGTTTTCTGTTTTGAATGAGTGATGTGTTAATTATTCACTGCTCAAAAGAAAATCAGAATTGTTTGTTTGTTTTTTTATTCCACTGTTGGATGGAAAAAAACTTATGAATTAAAAAAAAAAATCTATCTCGAAAATGAAAATTAATTGATTTTTGAACTGAAATTTCGACAATTGGCAATTTAGTTCGATTTTCTGCTTGAGTTATTTAGTTTTGACTTTGAAAGCTGTAGCCGTACAAAAATGCCGACGGCTTCTAATTTACCCATATTATGCTAGAACAAAAACATTAAAATCACAAAATTGTACATTCTAATCGGCTGGTATATCGATTACAATATTATTTTTTCTGTTGTTTTTGATTTGATTCAACAGTGAAATTGAATATTTGATGAAAATTTCACGTATAAAAGAAAGATAAAGAAAAAAACAATCAAAATATTTATTATTAAGTTGTATGGAAATTTTGTGGAGTGAAGCGTCGGTCCGGATGAGATCTGACGATGAGAATTTTATGACAATTAAAACTTGTTCCTTCATTAAATTTAAGTTTATGTTTGTCTCGGTTGGATTTTTTTATGCGAACCGAAAAAAAAGACGAAGTAAATGAATACCAAAATCATGCAAACACAGCGAAAACAGCGTTGAAGCTATGTTGTCGTTATTTGTTTTTCGTAATGGTATTCAACCACATTGTGCGTTTCCATACACATACATATTATACATACAAAAAAGATGTGTTTTTTCGAGCATGTTTTATGTAAAACGATGAGGCAGTGGGTTTACTTACTCTCACACATAGCACATCATTTTCATACGTGGCATTGACAAATTCAACACACTCATTTTGGTTTCGATGAATTTTCATGTAAAATCTATTTTCAATTCTAACAAAAGCAAAAACATAATTTTTTTTTCAAATTGGTCATCAATTCATTTCGCCATCCATGAAAATGAACAAGAAACCAAATTCAGAGGATAAACCGAAGACTTTAGTGAAAATGTTAATTTATAAATTAATTTAAAAACAAGACAAAAAAACAGTGAACAGGAAGAAAAAAAAGAATAAGAAAAAAAAATCCCTTGTTGTTGTTTGTTTTCACAATGTTTTTCTGATAAAAACAATATTTCGTATTTTTGTTATAGAATGAAGAGCTCATCCATACATCCCTCCATTTCCAAATATATGTAAGTTGTATATAAAAAACAAATGTACTCAAACATACCGAGTAAAAACGCAACTGTCTAACCAAAATACAAATGAAATATAGCCAAATATTTTTATTCAGTGGCAATAAAAAAGAATCGAGCCAAATTCCATGCCCATTTAAATAAAAAAAAAAATCTATTTTATTCTAATGCTACTCACTACATTTTTTTTTTTAATTTATAAACATTTTAATCAATTATATTGTAATATGAATGTTTTAATCCAGAATGCATATATTTACCTCTCTACCAAACATATGTTTTTGTTTTGCATTGATTTAAAATTTAAAAAAATGCTTCGCTAAACACACTAAAAACATTCAGCAAATTTGCCACATAGTAAATAAATGACCAATTAGAAATGCCTTGTCCTCACACATAGATACATATATACCAAAAAAGAGCAACGAATCAAAATCCCCCTAAAAAAACATTTGAAAAAGAAAAAAAAATCAAAGATACCAATTGGCGAAAATTCAAAATTTCGAAAATCGATCGAAACAAAAATCGATTTAAATTCAAAATTCGTAAAACGATATAGATTCGAACGCAAAGACATGAAAAAAATGTAAACCAAAAGTCACCTAACCGATTGAATGATTGAATCGTGTCTTTTTGACGGTTTGTTCTTTTTTGTTTCTTTGTTTGCTTGGTTTATTGAAAATGAATTGGCATGCGGCCCATTACACACATATACATTTATATATATACCGAGTTTTTTGAACAAAAAAGAAACGTTCCATTTAGTTTTTGTTTAATCTTTATTGATTTCAATTTTTTCTGTTGTGTATAACCGTATTCATTCATTTTGTGAAACATTCTGCATCAAAAAACCATACGGGAATGCATTCAAAATTATAACGCATTTTGTTTGTAACTACTCTATTTTAATCAAACATAAATATATACTATATATTGGAATATTGATATCACTCATCACACAGTTAGAGAAAAAGAGCTGTTCAATTAATTTATATCTTACTTTAACTGTTAATATCATTAATCTGCTTCAATTTAGTATATTTTATTTTTCTTTCATTTTATTTTCATTTGGTTTTATTTATTTTTATTTGATTCAATTTTGAATTCGAAAAGAGCTTTATTTAACTTGCTTCCATATTTTTTGTCTTGCCAATGTGTTTAGGGTAACATGAAGCAGCATATGATGACGCACAAATTGCGAGATGTGCCACAGCACATGTTTTCAAATAGTAAATTGGAACAATCACGAAATAATATTTCGCCGGACAGTGTAAAAAATACACCATCGTTGCGTGTCCGTTCGGAATCTGAGCTAAATCCACGTGCATCGGCTGCTGCTGCCGATCAACGTGAACGTTCGTTTCAATCACAAGTGGATAGCAACTATCAATTGATGCTTGAACGACAACATCATTTGGAACAAATACAAAGACAGCATCAATTGCAATCACGTCACAGCCCTTTACATCTACAGCGGCAATCATTGAGCGCCATGTCTCCACCACAACATATCAAAAATGAACTCACCTCACGACAAAAATCAACCGCTGATGATGCCGATCAACCCGCAGCTAAACGACAATTGCGTAAGTATCGCACTTGCATACCCTTTTTTCTTCATTTTTGCAAACCAATTTCACCGCTTTTTGAATACGAACGAGATTTTAAACGTGTTTGTTGTGTTTGCTTTATTTTCGCTTTTATACAGTATCCGATTCACAAGATATTCCAACCAGCTTAAAAGAAGCCTATCAAATGCCACCAATGCATGAATCAGAGAAAACGGCAGCATCGCATTTGGAACGCTTGCAACAATTTCACACCTCATCACTACTCAATCAACCGATTAAATTGGATCCATCATCACACATGAAATCGTCAGCCACCTCACCCAGTTCAAATGACGCTGATCAAAAGCACTTTTGTCATTTGTGCCAGAAGAACTTCAGCTCAACGTCTTCGCTACAAATTCATATGCGCACTCACACCGGCGAAAGACCCTTTGTTTGTTCCGTATGCCAAAAAGCATTCACCACTAAGGGAAATTTAAAGGTATGTTCATTTCAAATGCATTTCAAGTACATTTTCTACCGTCATTTAAACTTATTCGAAAATTCATGTTTTTGTCGAGAACATTTTCTTTAAAAAAATCTATAAAAAGACGCCGTTTTTTCGCTCCTTGAAAACTGATTTCAAATTTCTTTAAGATATCGATTCTAACAACCAATTTTTTTCTTCATTTTTCTTCCATTAAAAATAATCAGGTTCACATGGGCATTCATACATGGAGTGGTGCATCACGACGAGGTCGTCGAATGTCATTGGAATTGCCATTCAACGGAACGATGCCGCTGATGTTGCAAAATCCAGAATTTTTACAACGACATTCAGACTTTTTCCATCCATATCCGCCGCATTTGATAAGCCGTATGACACTGGAACATCAAAAACTCGATCGTGAAGCAATGAATCTAGCTAGCAAATATATGAATGCGAATGGATTGTCACGTGGTCATCGTGATGAACGTCAATATTCAAATCCACCATCGCCAGCTGATAGTGATAAACAACAAATTTCCCCGAATAGTTTGCGCGATGAACGCTATACCGATTCACCAAAGCGTAACGGTGACCGCGATCATTCACCATCGCCACGCATGTGGAAATTGCACTACGAAAGCAAAGCAGTTAATCGTGATTCAAAATCAAAAGGTGACGATCAAAATAAACCTGTCGAAGAACTGACCGCATAAAATCAAAAAAACAACCTCACTGCACAAAGTGATTGGTGATGGGGTGAGCCAAGTGAAACACATTTATATTGTATGTAACATATAAATGTTTATCATAATGAACATTTTTTTCACAAAAACTGATGAAATCGTTTGAAGTGTGAAAGAGAGCGCGAAATATTGATAAATTACACCTGTACTTAGTTGCTTTACATATTTTTCAAAGTGGATGACACTGTGCGTGTGACTCAAATGGAACAAATGTGGTTACAAAAAAAAACAATGAGAAAGAGCGTTTTAAAAAAATAAAACTAGTCATAACTGTGATTAAATAACCAACAAAACGTATGTAAATTTTAAACAAGAAAAATTGTGAAGATATATCACGAACTATATAGATAAAACAATAACCGTGCTCGAACATCAAAACTTGCGGCCGCGTTGTGTCGCGCGGATATTGCATTGCTTCGGCAGCCGAACTGATTTGTATTTTCATTTCAATGGAAAACTCATATTTTTAAAAGAAAATGGGGTGAGCCACATAAAGTTTTGGCAATTGATTTTGCAGCGGTAGTTAAACGTTGAAATTAAATTTTAGGCTGAATATGTTTTCAAAGCTTTCATTATTCATTTTATGTAAATGATTTCTTTGGAAATTAGAAAAAATTCTTTCAAAAATGTCCTCGTAATCAAACTGAAGAAAGAACAAAAAAAAAATCTCAATGAAACATTTTAGCAAAAAATCGCTGGAACAAAGTTATCTCGAATAGAAATAATTGTAATAGAATTTAAAAAAAAATGACAACTTTAAAGTACACTATGTAAATCGTATTTAGTTTTAGTTGATATTAGCGTTAATGTTTAAAAAGAGAAGCAAGTTAAAGCACTTCCCCTCAAAATATATCACAAAATCATCAACACGACTACACACACCCACACACACAAATGATATAATCTTAATCGAAATGTAATTTATCTACAACCACAACAAAAAATCATATAAACCCCCATGGATATGAGAAATTTTAACGAATAGTTGGTCAAAATTTACATTATAAAACTTACTTAATTTTACTCATTCTATTGTACACACTTATGATATGGAAATAAAAGAAGAAGGAATTTGAATGAATCGATGATGATGAAACAAGATATCCTCACTTAAAACCTAATACAAAAAACACACATATTTTACTTGTACTTGTAAAGGGAAAACATATTCAAAGCAAATAAGTTAATAAGAATTATAGGTGAAGCCGCTAAAGATTATTTTATAGGAGATATATAGGTGGGATAATAAACACAAATCCATACCTAAAATATGCTAGAATAAACAAACACACAAAAAAAATTGACTTAATATCTCTCGTAATTTAACAAATTTATTCACCATCACAAGAAAAAAAACAACACATACACATTAAAGATTTAAGCAAATTCATTCGTGCGACATATTCAAAGAAGAAAAAAAATGACAAAAAAATCAATAAAAATCAAATGAATCAACATAAATATTATTGAAAAAATTTGGTGTTTCATTCATATTTTAAGTTTATCACTTGAAACTATAACTGTTGAACCATCGATTTTGCACCAAATGTAAGTATATGATTACCAAATAACTAGAGGACGGACACAAAATCTAATGAAATCTAGTTTCATAGTTTACTCATACGACCGCAGGGGTCCGAGGGGTCCGATTTATGATGTATATACTCCTGATTTAGAAAAATTGGTTTTCACCCGGTTTGGCCACCTTCAAAATTTTAAAATCCATTTCGCGGCACTTGAACCTTTCCAACAAAATTATATATAGCGAGTAGACTTTTCATCATACCAAGTAAGGTGGTTTCGATACTCGCGCGAACTACCGTCCGCTGTGATATTATTGAGACATTTCATTCATAATTTTAGTTTATCACTTGAAATAGTTGTATGATTTGGACCGAATTTGAAAGAGAGAATATAAATTCAAATTTGGCCAAAACGTAAAAATATGATTACTAAATATGGAATTTTGTTATACTAATGACATTTTGTAATTTACGTCTTAAATTTGAATGCCAAAATATGAAAAAAAAAAAAACTATCTCTGTTTACGGTAAAAAAAATGATGATCTATCGAAACAAATTTACATTCGAATTGTGCGAAGTTTTATGAGATTTTTACGATGCATATTTCTGACTTTTAATATCACTTTTGACATCGATGGCCAAAAAACTCGACTCAGTTTGCTAATTAAACAAGCTTTGTACGAAATGATTCGATATTCATTTTAATTTGGTTGACGCTTTTTTCCGCGATCGTCACGTGTATCAAAATTTGTTTCGAACACCTAGGCGTCGTCAATATGGAACGGTAAACTTTAACGAATTTGGATTTGAAATTCTTTCACATATTCAGTCATTCAATATTGCGATAAAAGTGCGGCAATAAAATCAACTCCTACATATTTCTATTGATTCACTGCCATCAAAGATCTTTAGGTTGTATATGCTACCGAATAGATAGAAAAGATACCGATTGATAAATAGAAATGAGAATTTCAGAATATTGCTTGTTCTGCTTAAAGAAATTAATAAATTAATCGATGGTTTTTAACATCATTTGATGAAAACCACATTTATAAAGGTCGTGCAGACACCGCATATAAATATATTTCTTTTTCAAACCGAAACAAAAAAGTCAAAAATCATCGTGCACACATTAAATAAAAACAGTAGCCGCTGCCGGCATCACCTTGCATTTATCTTTTACGCTCGGAACAAAACTCAATTATAACACTCAAGATTGCGATTGATGAAACCCAGCCGACCAAATGGAGAGTATTGAGAATATAGATCGAAGTAGCGCGTTTAAATCGGTTAAAACATTTTTCAATTGTTCGTTTAAAAAATTATGATTGAAAAACGAACCCAAATCTCCAAGTGTGAAATTAATTTGATTAGAAAAATGTACAGCCGTATTCTCACGTCGGCGGTGAAAATGGGAAGTTCGATTAGAAAAAGCGAAAGTTGCCACGAATCATGACGCAGGATGTTTAAATTTTAAACGGATTTTTCGTTTATATATTAATGCGTTTTTTTTTTCTTAATTTTGTTTTTCATCAGCGATGCGCAGTTATGAACTAGAACACACATTATCAATGGTAAAAATGCTGTGTCATTGAATTATGATACGCATTTTGTGTGGAATTTTTCGATTTCGATCAATTTTCTTCGCGCATCTTGAATTTAATGAACACGAGGGCCGATGGCTGCATTCTTCTCGGTGTCTCATTGTCTGCTTTGACGCAATCAATGAGATTTGAGCCGTCAATGAAATGTTCGTCTCAACCAAAATCATGAATCGATTAATGAAAATCAAACAAAATATTCTAATTTCATTCATGGTGCAAGATTCATTCATGATTTTTACAGCCGAAGTAAATAATCAAAGTTCGAGTGTAATCAAAACTATAATCGAAACAACGATTTTCACCCGTCTGACTAGAATTCCAATGTTTATTGACGTCATTTCTTTTTTAACAGGAAACAAAAACGCTTTTTCATATCATTTTCATATACACTTTTTAAAAAATGTGAAAAGCGGCGTGTAACCGCACAAAAACACTGCACTTTCTGAATCGTAGTTTGAAACAACTGAATAAAAGTTGCAATTATACAATGAATTATACGAAGCATGAAATTATGAAATCGATATAATGTGACTGTATTTCACACGTTTGCACTCAAACAATGTGTCATAACTCATACGTTAATAGGCTTATTACACGATAAACATTACATTATCGCGTGCCATTATTTTAAATGAAAAATGTAATTTTATTAAAGAACAACAAAACGTACAGAGAAAAAAGACCCTCGAAGAAGGCATTCTCTCCTGAAATCAATGTTATTGTGGTTCCAACCAAAGTCACACTTTTTTTTGCTTTGTTTATTTATCTCTGCGATTATAGAGTTTTGGCAGAGAGACGAGACAGAGAGAAGAAAAAAAAAACATACAAAAAGTGGGATCATGTAAATAGCGTTCTACATGAGCGGAGCGCGTGTGCCATTGCACAAATTTATCATGTGAAAGATTAAGAACATAGTGTCATCTCATTGTTTGAATTTGTCTGTTCTAAGAGTGCAGCATTACTCTTAGCTCTCTTGCTGTGTGTATATGTGTTTACTTTTGCCACACACGCAGAAAGCGCATAAGCCACGTTCATTTTATGCGCACAACGTAAGTGATGGAAACAAAAAATAAATAAAATAAAACACCAACAAACATGATCACGTGTCAGGTATTAAAAACTATTTACAAGTTAAGTCTAAGGTATGGCTAATACGCGACACTCGTTTTTTGCCTATTTCATCTGACTGAAGCGTATGGTGCACATTGCTGTGTGATATACGATACATATATTTGTCGTCAGTTAGTTCTTGTTGTTTCAATTGCAGTCGCAGTCAGTAATACTCCGCAACTGTATCTATTTAATGAATGCGTGTCAAGATAAAATGCATTTGATATTCCATTTTTATTACGTGTCACCGTTTTTACTTTCGTTTCGGAATTAGAAATGATCTCTTGCAAAAAAAGAGAAATATTACAATTGGAGTGTCATCGATGGTGTGTGTGTGTGAGCGTAAAACGCAATGGGCAGTAATAAATTGTCCATTTGATTGTAAAAACAATCGAAGTTTCGTGTCAAAACACGTGCATCCATATGTTTAATTTCGCTTTACACCAGCAAAATCGGCAGATAATTGTATAAGATACAAAAAGTGTGCGTTGTTAACTTGCTTATCTTGTATGATCTATGTGTGTGTGTGGAAAAAAGGCGGCGGCGGCAGTTGTACGCATCAAACAAAATTGTCATTCCAAATAACAAATATGTTTTGTTAGCTCTTGGCCAAAAAGACGCACAATCAGCAACAAACTCGAATTTATAACGAAGAATTTTGATGGGATTTCATAAGAAAATGTTCAGTGATTTCATGAAAACTGTCACAAACAGCAAATGATTTTCAATAAATATATTCCGGTTTTGTAATGCAATCGGTGATGTCGAAGTGTTATATCGATAACACGATCAAAATCCTCTGGAGGTTCTTCACACATCGTCGTAACGACGGAAGCAAACCAAAATTGTTATTCGTGCTTTGTGCGCAACCAAAGTAGAAAAAAAGGAACAAAAAACACAAGCCGTGTGTGTGTTGCATATCATTCGAATTTTACAGGTGCGCACATTTAACATCACTCACACACTCAGCATACTTGTGTACCGTTTTCTTTTCTTTTCACTCGATTTGTAGTTGTGAGTGTTTTTATTTTTGTTTTCTCCGCACTGCACAAATTCCTTCATTTCACGCATAGTTTTTTCTTTTGCTGCACAAACACTGAAAATTGATGGCATAGATAAAAGTTTTAGCTCGCACCTTTTATGACAAGTGGAATATCATGTTTTCATGACAGCAAAACAAAAAATTATTCATTTTATTCAATTCGATGTGATCAGTGCGTGTGTTGCTTTTTTGCTCTCTTGTTCGCGATATTGCCTCGTTCGCTTTGTGTCTCTCTTGCCAAAAGTCATTATTTATCACACTTTACACATGCGATGATTTAACTCTCCAGTCGGATTTGGTTGCATCGGGTTCTTTTTTTTTTGTTTTACACCAGAGTTAAGAGAATGTGACGGATCATTTTTCAGATAGATTACGTGAATGGCCAAACAACGATATCACACACACATACACACAAATTTGTACACACATTACAATGTCATAACACGAATGAACATGAACGTAAATAAAAAATAAATAAATAAATGTAATTTCGTGCTGAATGATGATCAATGCCGATGCGCACGGAACAGATATAAGATGAGATCGTCATCATGAGAATAAGAAAAGCAGTTGTTTACAAGTGTTGACTTGCGCCGAAGGTAGAAATCAATGCGAAAAACACTCATAAATTTAAATTAGTTGTGTATCAATTTATGATGTACATGAAAAAATTTAATAAATTACAATCGTTACCTCGTGCACACACAAAACACAAATCGATAGCATGCTGATTAACGAGCGAATAAAGCGATTCTAAGCGATTCACACAATGACATTAAAATCCAATCCGTTATTTAAAAAATGCAAAAGATATGCTGAACAAGATAACAAACGGTGCAAAGCATGATATTCTGCATTTTAAATAATTATCAAAAATTGACAAAAAAACACTCCATTTATTAGTGAAAACAAAAAAAACGTGTATAATTTAGAAATTCGGGAAAATATATGATAAAAATGTGCTGAACTTGTGGTCAGATTGCTAATTAATATGTTACTCACCTAGATCCAATTAGAAGAAATCAACAAACAACGGCTATTTTTGGATAGAACACTCTATTTTTATAGATATTCATATTTTGTGAAGAAATATTTTCTTTATCAATTTGGATTGTCAGAGACCGTTGCGAAAAGAGATTAAAAAAAATGCATGGATATTAAGAGAGCGTACAAAAAATTGATAAAAAAGTATTCTTCTGGATATCTTTATAAGTAGATAGACAAATGGTATTTATTGCTAGACTCTTTATTTAAATCTCATGGCTCTTTATTTTCAAAACCTTTTATGCCACCGTTATTTTCCAAAACAAAAAACCATGTCGAGACACATTTTTCTCTTTCCATTTCTATACATAAATCGATAAATTTATAAAATATTCAATTTTTTTATGATCTCTCAGCAAGATATTGAAATTTTATAAAGATTTTTTCGATTTGCAGCAATCCATGGATAAGTAAGATTAACATCGATTTCACCGTTGCATACACACATTGAAAATTCGTTTCGTGACATATGCAAATATTGATCAATAAAATGAAACGTTTGGTCAACATTTTAAAAATGAACAAGTGATTAGCACATTTAAACCTTGTTCTAATTAATCAATGTATCTAAATTTGCTCATTAATTTGATCATAAAATATGTTTATTTTTTTATTGATTTTCTGAAAATAAATATCGTTCACATACGAAAAACCTTTAAAATGGCACATTTGTCATAAACTTTTGGCAATTAAGATGGCAAAAAAGAATCCGGCTTTTAAATGAATTCCACAAACGAAACTTGATACATTCCCACATAGATCCAATTAATAGACATTCTTATGCACAGTTGGATTTCGATCAATAGAATTTTGTTCATCTTCCTCTCTCTCTCTCTCTCTCTCTCTCTCTCTCCGACATATTCACAAAATATGATTAAATGTGGTTTTAAATTTCCAATATCATCTTAATTTCCTCTAAATTTAATTATACAAATTTCTATGAAATCGTTATCATAATTCGAAAAATAAGCAATAATTTAAAAGAGCATCACCTCGTGCGATGAAGATTCACCTGAATTGATTGGGATAACACGAAAAACGAGTCGAAACAAATCAGAAATCAACATCAGCATACAATGTATTCGAAAGGAGAAAACGGAATATAATTTTCCCATCAAATTTATGCTAAGATACCTGACTTTGCTCATTTTAATATTTCCACGTGCAGTTGGAAAGCAGCAGCAACATCGGTCGCACCATCCGCAACAACCATACAAATGCCTCACTTCGATTCATCGAAGGTAGCATCACAGCACACAATTCAACGGCATATCTTCGAAATGCAAATGTGGCCATCGTTTTTAATTTTAATAAATTTAAAATATTCACCGACTTCATTTCGAGTGGCAGTGAAAAGAATAAGACACACAAAGAGAAAAAAAATACGGTGATTTCTGGTGAATTCGTTAAAACAAACAGCGCATTTAACCAACAAAAATAAAAGAATATTTCATTTTATTATTATTATTTATGGCTGATGACAGTTTTGATACGGTCGTTGGGTCTTCTCTCGTATTTTTGTCTTTGTCTATCGAACGGAGTAGCATTCATCCTAAAATGCAGTTGTCTTTTATTGTCATCAGTGCTGTAATGTCGATTTCATAAAACAAAAGACCACATTTATTCAATAAATGAACAACAACACGAGGTGCATGAATAAAAAAAAAATTGGAACAAAAGATCACCATAGCTGTTCGTCATCATCGTCAGCGTTGTTGTTTTTGGTTTTCTTCTTTGGAGTTCGAACTACGTTTCATTTACATTATGAGGCTGTTGAGCTTCTTACTCATTTATCCACATAACCTGAACACATTGCTCTCTCACTGATCGATCTGTACACGCTTAATCTATCGTCAAGTTCGTGAGAGAACGATGGTTTGCGCGCGCGCGTACACAAACACACATACGGAGAGAAGAACGGAGACAAAAAAATTATAATAATATGATAAATATTCGTATAAATTGATGGCGCCTTATGGCAATAAATAACATTTTTATTGTCCTTTTTTCCTGCACAGCACACAGCAATCACCAATTTTCTTACCTGTTTTCACCTTACAGATTTTTTTTTGCTGGCGTAGTGACTATTGATACGTATGCATCACCAACACACAGTCACAGTTGGTAGAGATTCATCGACCGTATGGAGAAATATGATTTAAAGATGCTTATCAATTTTTTTTATATATTTATTTTTCGCTTGAAAACCAAGAAAGAATCGAATGACACGAATAGCAGCAGCATTTCAGATTGAATATGATCAAGGAAGGTTTTTATTACCTTTATTTGCTTGAGAACGAATGAACGAAATGAATCGTTTGTTTGTTTTTATGAAATATATATTTTATCAGTGGTGTGTGCAATAAAATTAGTTTCAACAATTCTACGCAAATTAAAGTTTTGTCTCTTTCTCGGTAGATTTCGAATGAAAAAAGAGTTAAGAGAGCGAAAAAAAAAATCCATCAAGAAATAAAAAAGCATAAAAAATAAAGAATAATTTGAATATTCCAGAAGGAGTTGTTACACTGTCTGCGGTGAGTGTTTTTGACCTTAGCAGCCTTGAAATACCATGTCGTAAACTCATTTTAATTGATTGAATGTAATCAATCCATTCTCGATTGTCCGTTTGTCACCGAGAACCGCTTAGAATCTATAAAACAAAAACAATTTTATCTCACTTCTGTTTCGCATTGGACTCTAAACGTTTAGATTTATAGAAGCCGAAATCAATAAAAAAGAAACTCTTTTTCTACGATGATATTCATGGCATCGTTCGTTAATTTGTTTGAGTTAATTTAATTTGTGTATTTCGGATGAGAAACAAATGAAGACACATACAGGGGAGAAAAAGGGAACCATTTTATGACGGAAACAATATCGTTGAATTCGCAACATACACGTCACTAATCTATATACCGATCAAGTAGTAAAAACTGGCGTGTTGCGGTTACATTTTTGTTTTGTTCATAATATGCACGTTTCTTTCTTACTTCGCCATCTTCTTCTTTGAATGAAGACCAAAAACGTTAATGAGTCTATTCTGAATCAATGTAAATTGATTTTAATCTACCGAGAAAAATGACATCTACATCTACAGTTCTACACACTCCGAAAACAAAACCTTGATATCAATTATTTCAAACAGAAATATGGAATCTGCGTCAATAGTTTATGGCATTTAAGTATAATTTCAAATGATTTTTTCGTGTTTTGTTGATTTATCGATTTGAATTGTAAATGAGATTTTTGAATCATTTCGCTTACAGACAGACAGACACACATTCAGCATTAGAAGTGCGAATAAAGAAGAAAATTGAAGAAAAATTATGAATGCTGTCGAAAAATTAACTACTGAGTTCTACATTTAATCGGTATTAATTTATGCAACAATCAATAAATATATTTTGAATAAATTATTGATTTAAATGATATTCCATATGCCACACCATAGCAGTGTAGTCCATCACATTTATTACGTTTGTGCCATTTGATAATGCGCGCGTGAGAGAAAAAAAATGAATGGTTGCCGCCTCAAATGGGATGAATGCTATAGACTTGAAATATATGGTGTTCGATGTACGTATAATCGATTGAGAAATGTCAAAACACTTTGCTATCCGTTCATGTACGAAACTGTAAAAATTGAATCGGCATCAATATTGATATCATTTCCATAAATGAAATCGCTCCACATTTTCGATGTTTTGCGCATATGTTATAATTTTATATGCTGATTTACTCGGGCTGATATTTACCGCATTCACATTCACTTGCGATGAATATGAGAGACTATAATCAAGGAAATATAAATCATGTCGAATCAAAAGCATTATCTCTCCCTTTGCCGTATGATAAATTTAAATCGTTTTGGCTCCGCCAATTTCTTGTTACGTTTACGTACAGGACATCAAGTGAATATTGTCGAGTGGTATTGTCTTTTTCAATGCGTCATGACTTCACATGGCCATAATCATTTATTTTATTATTTTTCATCACGAAGAAGACATGGGCCGGGCTTATGGATAAATCTTTGGCGAATAGATTTCTGTTTTTTTTTTGTTTTCAATTGCGAAAAGAGACAATTTATAAATGTCAGTGTGTGAATGAGCATTTTTTTATATCTCTCTTTTGTCAAATTGGGGGAAATTGAAAAGGCATCAAACATTTTAAGCATCGCTCATTGACGATAATGACGAAAATCGTATTTTTCCAATGAAATATTTCAAATCATGCCATTTAAAATCGAATGTAAACACATATTTTCAAAGAATCGTCAATTAATTTATTCGGTCGATTTCATTGAGCAAATACTTGTTTTGGGTGCACATGTCCATATTTTTTATGACTTAAGTTAATATAACAAATAAACAGAAGAGACAAAAGTACGGTTCTTATAATAATTCAGTGCAAATTTCAATGTGTAAATCATTGCGGATTGCGTGAAAAAGCCATGCTCTTTATTTCCAACCAAAGAAATGTGTACGCATTTTTCGGTATATCGGTAAACTGGTTTTGCTGCAAGCACAATTGCGATGTTAAGATGCAAGACAAAAACAACACATTTTGCATTTTTGCAAGTAAGTAATTCAAAGGCGTTCAATTAAAAGCATATAAGCATTTTGCACCACTTTGGATTGCAAATATTTTATGCGCACGGCTTTTTTTTATGTATCTCCACACAATTATTTTTATCGTTTAAATTGTTTAGTCAATTCAGGTGCAACAGCCAGCAAAAGGCATACGAGAACATCAGAAAAATGTGTAAATATTTATCATATTTGATTGGATGTTTGTCACATGATTACGATATCCATACATATATATTGATTTGCATTTTTTGTCTGGAATTCCGTTGCATTTGCATTTAGCCTTAAATTCTGTCGTTTATACTCATCATCGTAAAAGGTATGAAAAAAAGGTCGCCATGTGCAATATTTCAATTAATACTCACAAATTAACTGAGATTTTCACATCTTTCGATCAATAAAAAAAAATGTCATTTCAACTCCCTTGTTGAGTGTACGTTTCTATTGATGCCAAATGTTTTATTTTTTTCAATATTTTTTTTTTCTAGCTACAAATTGTTTCATTGTGACAACGCAATTTCTGGTGTATTCACAAGCATGATAAATTGTCTTGAATAAAAGAGAACGAGAAAAAAATGCGGTTATTTGCATTGTTAGTAATTTAATAAAGTGTGTATTTGAGGATGAGCATTGAGGGGATTGACTACTATCTCTCTCATACGTCGCACATACATGCCAACAAATTTCGAAATGTTTAAAGTGAGTAAATGAAAGATGGCATATGTGCAAATAACACTAAATGATATTGATGCCATTTTCCACAGATAAAAACCCATTGTCGACATCAATGTCGTACATACATAGATGTATATGAAAAGGATGCGAGCATGCATATTTATTTATTAGTATGGGCCATGAAAATAGATATGACAAACAACAATGAAATCACGACCACAGTAAATATTTGCGGCTTATGGTGATAAATTGAAATGGAACCACGTTGTATTGTTACCGAGACCAAATTTCATCCGAAAATGCGTATTGAATTTATGACGACGACGACAACGATTGATGCCAAATAACGAAGATGAAGAAATTGCTTGTACACATATTTTTCACTCGCAACATGCTCGCACTTTACTCTTGTTCGCAAACTCTCTCTCTCTCTTTTTTTTATCTATCATTCCATTTGGCTGCTGTTTATTATTATGTATGAGATGCGTTTCAATGTTAACTGTTATTATTTGCTTATTCGATTACATATATTGACACCGGTTTCATATATGTGTATATTGGTCGCTGACACATAAAATTAAATATAAACGTATTTATTCGGTGTATTCGTGCATTTATCCATTTTTACAAATTGGATATAGCCCGGCAAAATACCGAGATCGTTTTGTGATTCAAATTGAATTCTTTTTCTTTTTTTTTCATTCTCTCAAATCAGAAACGACCATCTCGCAGATATGTTCAACTACCAGTAGCTCATAAAAATTGACATTCAGTATACGAAACACGGCACAAAGCCAACAACAACACTTGCAGTGAACGACTCAACGCGAAAAGACGAAACAGAGAGGAAAAAAAAATTGCCACAAAGTCGAAAAGTGGAATCCAACTGTGAGCAAAAGACACCATTTACAGCATCTGAATATAAATAATTGTATGGGATGCAACCATTTATTTTTATACCATTAAATACACCGCATTATGATTATAATATCGACAGCAAATGGAATTATGTTGATTTTCATATATGACAAGGGGAACATATCGGCACATTACAGCTACTTTGATTGTTGCTTACTGCTGCTGTTGCTGCTGCTTTTACTTTGTATGCTGTTGATGTGTGTGCGCGCTGCGATTTGCGGTTGATAGATATTAAAGAACGACCATTCTGCTGTCATTCCACTTGGATGGCACCAAATGTTCGAAAGTTCTTACATGTGAACTGAAAATTAATTAAGTGTGTGCTTCAGTTAGTTTCCCAGTTCAAATAGATTTAATGTACTCAATGAACGACCAAAAGTATGCACTTTTTTTTGTTCTGTGTTGACAATTTTCGAGTTTCTTTGAGTGCACATCGTTCGATTTTTATGCTCGAATGGCAGGTAAAAATGTATGATTGATTGACTTTCGCATAAGTATTGTCCTTATGTGCGCGTGTATGTACGTCGTTCATAAAAAACACGGTTTGCACATAATATGAATTATAATTGACAATGCAATCACATTAAAAGAGAAAACTCGGGCTGCTACTGCTCATCACGCCAAAAAAATAAAAATTGCGATTGACATCTAATTTTGTATTGACAGTTTGATTTTAAATTTAAATTCGATGAAAGTTCGATACACAACAGCATGCATTAAAGTACATATGGACACACAACGAGCGTACACATCAAACACAAAATTCGATTCATTTAGCGTACATTCTGCTGAACGGAATGAGTATCAAAAAAATACACACATACGCCAATTTCGATTTAATCGAAAAAATGCTCTTTGGTTTTTCGGCTTTTGCTGTGTGTATGCGTGTTTTTTTTTTTCGTTTCAACCGGTTGATGTCGTTTCATTTGTCTGTTAAGTGTGTTTTTGTATGTTGAACATGACAAGTAATTGATCAGAATAATTTGGAGCACGTGACGACGTTTAAGCGTAACAAATTACAGCAATCAGTCTATCGATCGACCGCAAAAGCCAACAAATAGCGAATGAAAAAAAAAAACACCAACCATCGATACACGTGAAATATCGTACTACACACGTTGCATTTTAGCCACCCCAACCAATAGACGTGTGTATGCAATGAGAACTACAAAAAAGCCTACGAACGCGAATTGCACCTATTGACCTGTTCATTCAAAGGTAAAGACTAGTTTGCAGCCGTGCTTCGGTGTCATTTTCCGCATTGTCGAACTCGTCTTCGAGCCACACCATTGTGTTGCACAGAAAAAATGAGAGAAACGGTAAATGCATTTCGAATAATTTTTTCGAACGCCAGTGGGCTTTAAATCGAACAACAAAAACAGGGTAATAATGCAATAATTGCCCACAACAAACTAAATAATTGCGTTGATTTGTTTTTTTTTTTAATTCCGTTTAAAAACAACAAAAACCATTTCCATTCAATACAATCACAAAATATTAAAGACATAACACGCTATTTCCGGTTCGTTGATTGCGAAAATGTCAATTTAGTAATGGGAACATATTGCAACTGAATATACGTCATAAAATCAAATTGGCCCGTCTGATTTAATAAGTGTCTTTGATTTCATAAAAAATTCGAAATAGTCAAGCGATGATGATTGATAAACCGAAAAGAAGGAAATGTGAAGAAACGAAACCAGAAGCTTGTTAGAGAACGACAAATAAATGTTTGAATCACATACTGTCGTCGACATTTAAAGAATTAAACACGAAGACAAAGTCATAAACATTTTTTTGGAAATAAAGCCATAAATTAATTTCCGTTTGAGCCAAACCAAAAAAACAAACGATGAAAGAATTTATAATTAATTAAATGACCGAAAAAGAGACTGACAAAATGCCCTTCGAGATTATTTAAAATGGAATTTCCCAATTAAATTGAACCATTAAACCGATAGGTAAAAATCAAATTTCTTATGAACACATATGCATCGATTCGGTCGAAACCTCTAAATTATCACCCCGAAAAATCAAAGCGATTTCGTCTTTGTGAGAAACTAAGGAATGTTAGAAATAGATCAATGATTTGAATTCAACAAGTTTATGTTGTGCGTTTGACGTAATTTTCAAGTATATTTGTTATCTATATTCGTGTGGCATCGATTCGTTTCGATTGAATTGATAACTTCGACCATTCAGCAGCATCATCTTCATCGGTCACGCTCAAAACCAATGTATTCAAATGAAACGCATTCATTTGTCTATGATCACAACCAAAATACCGATGTGCTGAAATCAGGAACGAAAAGCATTGAAATCGAAATCATCTTGCATGGCGCGCATATTCTTCAAAATTCTATTTCTTCCTCCTTTCTTGTTTTCAAACTTAATGTATTTATAACACTACAAATAATAATCGTATAAAAAATCCAGTAGCGTTGTTCAACGCAGCTGGATACCGGCCGTTCAAGCCGCTAAAGATACAACACAAATAACAAGAGAGAGAAAAAAATACACAATCACGAATCCAGTCAGCGCATTCTCACTATTCCAGAACGGACGAATGAATACACGAATCAGTTTCTTGCGTTCATCGAAATGGAATAACATATAATAACGCTAATATGATCAACAAATGGTCGAAAGCCAAACAACAAAGATACATGCAGCGAAGAGAGCTTGAACAAGAGAGTGAATTTTTGAATAAAAAGACGAAGAAATATTTTGATCGAATGTAAGAGCCAACGAACGGCAGGAGCCAAATGGCAATATTATTCATTTTTCATCTGAAATCAAAGCGAGAGATTGTGTAAAAATAGTTGTACTTTTCGCAAGTAATACGCAGCAAGGACGCATGTATTTGATCATATCAATTGTGGCCGAAAATATGCCTTTTACTTCGCCAGAGGATGAAAGAAACCCGCAAAATTCGGAAAACCGTTTACTTTTCAACTGTTTTTTTTTTCTCTTCTCCTACTGCATTGCAGCATTCACAAACCGGTCATTGCCAATTAAAACTCATTTTTACCTCATTACCACTCCGAAACAACAGAGCCTTTCATCAACAAATGAAATGATTAATGAGCCGAAAATGAAATATCCAAATTATGATAAAAATGATTATGATGATGCGTTATAGAGCAAAAAGTTCATGCACACAGTTGCCGTTAATTGCGTGCTGTGAACATTTTTTATGCACCTACTAAGCTCACCGCACCGAAACATCAAGCGGCACTGAAATAAAACAGAACACAAACTCAAGTCTCTCTATGTCTCTTTCTCGATTCTCTAGAGCCGAAGAATACCAAAGCGATGAGATGTGGATAATAAGACAACGGAGCCGTACAATTAACGAACACTAAAATGAAATCACAAGCGAAAATTAAAAGTATTTCATTAAAAAAAATTCGAACAGAATTTTTCACATTTAGAGCAATTTCGAAAGATGAAGAGCAGATGCAATTTCGAAGATTTTTTTCATTCAAAAATCACAACTCGTTCGACGGATTCATTTTTGTGTGATTTTTATGATGAAAAATTTCAAAATAATGATTACGAATCTTTGGCGAAAAAAAAGTGAAATCGCCGAAAATTTTATGAGTTGGTCAAAATCTTTCGAATATACATCGTAAAACATAAAAATATGATGATTTATAACCATAACTGGAGCAATTTCATCAATGAAAAATCATATTTGATGATCATTGATTTCATTCATTTTTCTGAATTCTCTGAAAAATGTATCAAATTTGATTGTTTTGACTTGTTCGGCTTCTAAATATCCATTTGATTGCATGAACAATGAACGCTGTGCTCGAGTGATTCATTGATTTTGGGCGTTCTCAGGCAAAAGTTGAGACAAGTTGATGGCGTCAGCTGATGACCAGTCGCCTCACCAAAATTGGTAATAAATTTTCCACCAAAATGAGCACAAGAGCATGAAATTGAAAATAACATTGTCAAAAATGCTGGTTTTTCTTTCATAACATTGTTTATGAATGGATCTCTCAATACGGATCTTTATGCTGCAAAACACATTACCTACACATTCTTTTTCTTGCCTATGCCGAATAATTGATTGTATTACGTAAGAGTCTGAAATTTTTCTCTCTCTCTTTTCAAAGTGGACACAATGGTAATAATTCAATAGATTTATCAGAAGAGAAGAGAAAAGAATGTGATCGTGTCCTTTCAAATGAGATGGAGTGAATCAGAAAGGAAGAAGCGCACGACATATCACAGACAAAAAGGACATAAAATGTCGTGAAATCGGCTTGTTCATACCGTTGATGGAATATAAAGAGAAGAATATGCGGCCAGCGGCACCTAATGAACATTAATACCCGATACAAAACTATATTCTTCTAATGCATTTTTGTGTTTATTTTTTAAACGTTTTGTTTTAATATTTTTTTCCTTTTTTTTCAGAAAAGAGTGAACACAGAGGAAGGAAAAAGGCGAATTGCTTGGGGGTAGAGTGAAGGCGCCTAGTGTCAGAACATCAACTGATTGTGATTGAAAATTTATGTGTCGCCGAATCTTTTTCTATCACGTTAACAGTCATGCCTTTAATGTGTTTAAATACGGCAGAAGGCATTGCGCATATCAAGTGATTTTTTTATTGAAAAATTGAAAGAAACAAAAATCGTGATTTTAAATTCATTTTAACCTTTGATTTTGTCGTCATCGTCATTGTCTGTCCTTTTGTTAACACTGAATTATTAGCATTTATCTAGTGAAATATATATGAAGAAAAAAAATTGTTTTTTCCCTGAGATTGTGTCATCGACTCGCATTTTGTATAAAATACTAACAACTTTTCGATATATTTTATGATGAGACTCGTCACAGCCATTTAAAATTCATATCGATTATTGGCATCTCATAAATATTGAATTTCGATAATCAAATATTTTGAAAATAACGAATTTATGGATGATGATTCAGACTCTGAATTTCAGAGTCGACAGACCCATTTCGTTGTGAGAACTGAGAAGGAATTTCGGGCGTTCATTGAAAAAATATGTAATTTTTGCTTTTAAAACGGTTTCGAATCGTTTGTCCAATTGAAAAAGAGTCACTCTTCCTTGAGATCAACGGGAGGTGAAAAATAGAAACAACGACATTTTTGCGCATTATTCGACACAAAACGATGGAAATCTATAACAAACGGAATGTCATTTTTCATTTTTCATAACTAACAGTCTTCGTTTATTGTCTTACAACAGTTCTTTTTTCATAAACACACACCCACACACACTCATTTTACACTGGAAAAGAGTTGTTCATTTACAACAGTAATGCACCATGGTTAATGTGTAAGTTCATTGTGTTTCGTGTTTATGATGTGCAGTGTGCATTGTGGTTCTAAGAACATTTCTTATGTTTTTATATTGGCGTTTTTGTCCAAACAAAAAAATTAAGAAAAAGACGCAACCCCATACTGATTTTGTTCATAAAATTAAACAATAATTTTATAGTTAGTTGAAGTACCCTTTTTGCCGACTCTTTCTTCACACATGCGCATTGAATATTTTTCCACATTGTTTTAAAATATGATCGTCTCTCTTCCTACATATGCATATCTTATACATTCCTTTTGCGTTTGGATTTTTGCATTTTAAACAACGGTTCCGCTGCATGAATCGGTAACACACACCCAGTGCGACGAACTATTTTACCTGACTTCGTCTGCGTCTGAGTAACAGAGCCAAGACTACAATGTTAAGAGTTGGTTACTTGACCTTCACTTTTATTACTCTGTACAAACAGAAGGTGGCGGTTGCATTACTTCTTTTCATTCCTTCTCTCCTCCTTTTTCACATCTTTTTCTTCTTCTTCTTCTTCTTCTTCTTTTGTGTATTCCGATTTCTGCTGGTATGAATTCAAAACGGCAAATATTCTATGCATGAACAATTTGAAAGAAGCATATTTTCGTTGTATGAATTCGGATCACCCCTACAATTTTTTGATCATTAATCAATATTTGCTAATTCTTTCATGTTGCTCATTTTGAAATTAGATTTTCTTTATTTTCACATTACTCCGAAAAAAATGCTCTTTTTTCTCATTTTCATGTTGTTCGATGACCGAATTTCGTTTCTGGCTTTTTTTCTTCATTCAGGATTCGCCTTTCACTCTTTATTTTTTGCTCGTCATTTTTTTCTCAAAAAGCAATGTCCATCTGCCTGAAATCACATGATGCGCTGGAATTGGGTCGAAAACAATGTTTTGACTTTGCAACACATTTATGTCATTTTTCATCGTTTTTAAACTAATTTCATATGTTGTGTGTGTATTTTTCTTTATGAAAATGGAATGATTCATCAAATTTTACTCGAAAAAATCGATTTCAGTTCAGCCAATTTCGGCACTTTGATATTTTATCCGCTTTTTTGTTCTAAAACATGAATTTATTCAATGCTTTCGTTTCGAGAAAAATTCTCTATGAATTTATCTTTTGTCTATGGTGCAATTCATGTATGTGTCGCATATTTTGTTATGCCATTTTTACACTTGAAAAAAAAATGAATGTTTACTCTACGTAAAATAAATGAAAGAAATTTGCATTCTGAGAAGCAGTTTTTTTTTCTTGCAAAAAAAGAAACTGTATGTGTGCAAAAACAAATAAAAATGTAAACGGCAAAGAGCCAACCCGTTGCATGTGACAACGACAAATGGATACAGAACAATTAGTGTGCCTTATTTAAAGTGTGAGCAAAACCCTTTCCGAGAATGAGTTCTATTGTTGTTGTTGCTGTTGCTTCAATGCACTTTCCATCGTTGCAGTGTGTTAAATGTAATCGTGTAAAGCGGAAAAGAAAGATGAATGCCAAAAACATGAATGTGCAACTATTGTTTGTGCATATTTGTCCGAAATAGTAAATATTTTTCGTAAATGGACACAAATATTTTTTATAATTAGTTGGGATTAGTTTTTATTGATGCCTCGTAAATCATGCATTTCGAATGCAATGTTTTTCTCTATGTGTGGTGTCTCTTCTGTAGAATGGAAAAGAGTAAAAATTTACAACTTCCGAAAACGGTTTTGACATATGCATAAATCCGAACATATTTTCCGAGTTAAAAATGGTTATAAAAATTCAGCAGGAAATACGATCATATTCCTATTGAATTAGGGTAAACTGAAATGAATGAGCAGATTTTCGCTTGGAAATTGCATAAATCACACTTCACTTAACAATACAAAATTCAAATTGAATTTTAAGCGATTTTAATTATTTTGACCGACGATGACAACAATCAGACAGCCCATCAGATCATTTAGATGCATATAATTGCATGCGGTGAATATCACTTGAACCTTTGATCCTTCGATACTCGAGAGTGTGAACAAAAAAAAAACAGTGTCAGAGAGCGTGGCTGAAAAACTTTTAGTAACTGTACATTGTAGTGCCTGTTCACAGAGATTGAATCATGGAATCGGAGTGATAATTCAATTGACCATTTATTAAAGCCCGGCTGACCTCAGTCGCAGTTCACTCTCATTTTGACCGTACATAAATGAGAAACATTTTCGTTGGGCCAAATATTGCATTTACCACATCAATTTACATTTTCGACGAATAAATAAAATAGATTGAGAGCAAGAGCGAAAAACAATTTCAATGGATATGAAATTTTCAAGAGGCCAAAGCAATAAATGCAAAATTGAAAAACGGAGGGCATCATTTTACTGCTGGTACAATTAATCAAGACTCAAATTACCGTCAAATGTTATACCGCTGCAAATGTTGCAAATATTGATTCGATGATGAACGCCAATACGATTGTCCCTCTTTTGCATTGCACTATGAAAACTGATGTGACAGACAATTTACGGGCAATTGTAGCACGGTTATAGTTTTGCGTTTTATTTATTACACTTTCGAAATTGAATCGAAACCATGACTCGTTCGGTCCAGTTATGCACAGACAAAGTGCAATTTCGATTTTATTACTTTTCATCATATATCTGTCTCTATTTGTAGAATAGTGTATGCGCGCGGGTTTAAATTCTTTGCCCATTGTGACCACTCATGAAATGACCAATTTAGGCAGATGTAAGCCGGCATTAATGTGTGAGTGTGTGCGCGTTTGAAAATCGTTTCATTTGTTATTCGATGACAATCCTTTATTATATTGAAACGAAATGGACGTTCTCCGGTTTCTCAATTGAATGTTTCATAACGGAAACAATTTCATTTCAGAATTCGGCAACATTGCAACCGAAATGCAATAAAATATGAATTGAATTAAATTTCATTTCAAATCGATCGATCACAATTTCCACACTCTTAATGAGGGGATTAAATTTTATATGTGTGCCATAGTTTTCTATGTGTGTGTGTACTCTACAATCTCTCAATTGATGACCATTGTCCACTCGACAAAACCATGAGAATTGCTTTTGTTTGAATTATCACATTCGATTCAATGCGAACGCGATTACTGTGTGACACACATTGCCATTTTCATTGTTAAACTACATGCATCGGTCAAATTGTTCCAATTCTATAGAGAGACATGTGTAAGGGCGTATCAAATTGTCACACACTTAAATTGGTCGCTCTGTTTGTTATTTCAAAAAATTGCTCACTACTGCGAATTTGCTATTCTGAAGGGTCATCATCATACACGCGCTATAAAACTAATCGAAAACGTCTTGATAATTTACGATATCTAAAAAAATACGCTTTGGCCGTAATGGAAGATGACGAATTCAAGTATGTAGCTTCCTGTAAGTTGAGAATATTTTTAATTTTAAACATGTTTTAATACAAGCTGTGAATCATAGCTCTTTAGGCGTATATCGTTGATAAATAGTAATAATATTTATACAGCGACAAAGCGTGTAGATAAAAACCGTTGATTCATTTTTACACAATAACAACATGATAAGATATCAGCTTTTTTACGTATGAATCGATCTACAAATAGCCGAAGCAAAATGCACTTCAACAAATTGCAAAGTTGACAGAATAAAAACGAGCGCACAACTGTTTAGTTCTGTCGGTTTCATTTTTAATTAAATTTTAAATGTGTTTTGACTGTTGCGACGACACAATGAATAATAACATTAGCACCTCAACCACAGCTTGGGATTCAAGCAATCCTCAGGTAAGTTATTTTATTTAAATCACATTTTCAATATATTTGAAAATATAAATATTGAACATAGTTTAAATGACATAAAGAATTGAGTGAAATTGATTAATTGTGTTCATTTTAAATTACAGCCGGGAATTGGTAGTAATGTGGTTTCATCACAACCAGGATTCATTGGTGCTGGCATGGTCTCATCACAAGTAGTGACGGACAGTGGATATCCTGGAAATCCGAGTTTTGGTGGAGGAATCAGCTCGTCACAAGTAGTGACAGACAGTGGATATCCTTCAAATCCAAGTTTTGGTGGCGGAATCAGCTCAACACCCAGTTATGGCGGTGGATTTGGAGGTATGGTCGAAACAACTCCAAGTTATGGCACCGACGGTGGAATGGGAAGTCACCAATATACTACAGACAGTTCAAACAATTTGGGTCAGTACAGCAATGAAATGAGCTCTTCATCATACAACACAAATTCATATTAAATGAAATAAAAATCAAATTAAAGAGATGATTATCAAACACAAATTACGTTCTTTTAAAATTAAATAAATATATCAGATAAATCGCCTTATATTGAAAAATAATATATCAACACATAACCTATCAAAAGAACAGTTTATATAAAGACAAACTCAATTTACACCGATATTTTTCTTTTTTTTTCATTTTATTTGTGAAATCTTCATTAAAAATTCACCCCTGGTATTGAAATAATAAAAAAATACATGAAACAAACAAACTCAAGTAATATTGTTATTATCTTTTCGCTGAATGTTAAAATACTAGAAGAACACTTGAAAGGTAATATTATTTTCGTATTGTGCTCTCTTTACTCACAGTTTATTCATATCGTTTGCCATCACATCAAAGTCTTTGAAAAACCTTCAACCGCAAAAATGCCTATAGTCTTCATTGCACGTTTTGTATGAATGTTAGCCATAGTTTATCAATTCAAACTGATAAAACACGAAAGTAATAAATATTGTCAATCGATAAGAGGTATAGAATATTCGATTAATAATTACAAATCAAGTACTAATCAGGTGCTCATGCGATAAGATATCGACATTTTACTCCTTCCGTACCTACGCTTAACATGAAGATAGATCGCGTTTAACACGCAAAATTCATCAGAATTACTACAGATTCGAATTGGTAAGGTTCAAGTTTTTAAAGTAGAAAAAATGTGTTTAACCTGTTTGTGTTGCAAAAAGAATACAAAAACTATACCAATTACGAACGATGCGATTCCGGTTACACCCAAGAATCCCGGCACATTTATACAAAAAGAGGTAAATTATAGAATGAAATGTCTGCCAAATCAACGAAGAAATTTATAAAATTTAAATTTTTCTTCCCAGACAAGCAAAGATCGTGCAGTAGTATCATCGCAACCAGTTGGTCGTCCAAGACCAAATAATCTACCAGAGAAGGGCACAAAACGACCAATTTCATCGATTCAATTGCCCAATATAAAACTTCCCAATTCTGGCCATGCCAATACACCATATAATACACCAAGCAATCCTCAAAACCCAGATATTGTAGTCATCGAACCGGAAAATCAATTGAATACCTCACAAATTGCGACTGATAGTAGGAATGGAACTTCAGACTCCGAAATCGTTGGAGAGCTAATACCATCGACCATTGTCGAAAATGGTCCCAAATCGGAATCAGAGCCAAAACCAAATGCAGAAAGTCAAATTTCGACTTCGCAAATCGTCATTAAAAGTGGAACTAATACTGAGTTTCCAAACCATGAACATGCTAGTGAAACACTTCAAACTACAGTGATTTCATCAAAAACTGTTGAAAAAACGCGAGAAAATGGTGAAATTATAAATGGCAAAAGTGAAATTGAGAAAAATTTGTCTCAAAGAACCGCGGTAAGTTCATCAAACATTGAATCAACCAAATGTGAAGTACATTCAGTTACATCATCAACAACGAAGGTGACTTTATCACAATCGACAAGTGCTGGACTGATTAATGGGGTTATCGCTTCGGAAACAACAAATGATTTAGCTAACAAAAATGTGATTTCAAGTGTAAATGAACAACCTGCTTTAGTGGTTGTTTCGGAACCGGCCGGCCAAATCGATTCAAAAATCGAGGTTACTCCATCAGAACCGATATATGCTGTGCCCCAAAAGAAAAAGGAAGAACATCAAATGTTAACCACTGAAGTCGTTGTTGGTTGTTCCCCGGTGGATAGCTCGAAGAAAACTGATTCAACTCAACAAATGGCTGCAACGATTGAGGTCACTTCATCTGAACCAATTTATGCGGTGCCCTATAAAAATAAAGAGGCAGAGTTAAATGGGCATATCAAAGTGGAAAGTGTTGAATTGCGAGATTCCAAGGAAATAAATCGAGAGGTGTCCTCTGAAAATCGAAGCAGTACCTTTGAAGCATTCAAAAATTTCGTGGGTGGATTAATGTCATCAGTTTCATCACATTCATTGTCGGCTGAACCAAAATTAAATGGAGATAGTCACATTTTATCTTCTGTAATCGTCAACGATAGTGATAAGATGTCTAAAGATTCTGCAGTTGATGTAAAAGTAGAATCAAAAATTGAAGATGTACCGGAATTGAATAAAAACTCGGAAGAAAATCAAGTGGTTACTACTCAAATTCTTACGAATGGTTCAACAGACGTTGGCTTATTAAGTCCTGCGTTAGTTAGAGAAGTTACAACTTCCAAAATTGATGTGCTCCCATCAGAATTCTTTCTTTTCAACGATGCAATTTCATCATCTGTTACAACAAAAAGTAGCTCTTTTGTCGAGTTACCAAATGATGGATACCACAAAGAAGTGTCATCATCAACAGTTGAGGTGATTTCATCGCAACCAAAATCGGAAATGGATATACTTGGAAACGATGAAAATCATGTTATTTCTACGGTAACTGTTACAACTGGTCCAACTATTATTGAACACTCTACATCGGAGTATAATTCAAAAACTGACCTATCTTCAGAATTGACGGCATCCAAAAGTTCTTTCGAAGAAAGACATACGGCGAGCACATCGTATGAGTCAACAACCGAGCAGCATTTTACTAGCACTCACGCATATAGCAGCAGCAGTTACGATCATCACGTTGATACCTACGATTCATATGATCGCAGCTCACCAGTTGACCATAGCAGTAGCTACGATACACACGATTCAAACGACGGTAGTACATTTGATTGTGACTAATTTCATTTAACTTTCAAATATTATACTGTATAATAATCCATCATTGAATCGATGAAAAAATAAAATATAAACATGTGCAGAAATCGCAAATAAAAGGATATTCGATTCATTAAAATTGTTAAACTGTTGAATGGTTTTGAATTTTTGTTTCCAAAATTGTTTGTTCAGCCGCTCAAATCCGACTTTTGGCGACAGTTTTCTATTTGCTTTGAAAAAAAAAATCGGCAATTTAGAGCAATACTTTTTTGTCAAAGTTGCACTCAATATCTCTGAAATCAAAATCGGATATAATCCATGGCATTCAAACTGAAAGAAAAGATCGATTGTACTGTGTGTTTATTTTCTATTATTCCCAAACATATAGTTCTACTGCACAAATACAACCTCAATCTTTTTAATCACACACACAACCGGTGCATTTGTGTCGGTATCTTTTCAGTCTCCATATCATTGGCCGGCTTCTAGAATATAACAAAGCACTCAAATATTGGGCTATGTCAACAAAAATATGATTCAAATATTGTTAATAGTCGTCGTTTTATTTTTTCTCTTCTCTTTTTTTTGCAATCCATTGTACTTCGTAATCGTTGTCATCGATTGTTGTCGGCAATGTTTCTCTCTCTCCCCTCTCTCTCTCTCTCTCTCTCTCTCTCTGTTTATTCCTTTCCTTCAATTCTTGTTTGTTGTATTTCATAATTATTTAAGAACTGATGACACGTATTTCGGTTACATTTTGAGATTATAGCAGGGTACAGCACTTTTTTTTAGTTCACTTTGATTCAATGAATTATTTGAATTGGTTTCAAGCCAAAAGCTGATATCGGTATTTTAGATGAAATTATTTGATAAAATTAATCAGTTCTTTAATTCAGTCCCATATTTGATTAAATTTAATTTTTTCGGTTTATTGCGCACCAAAAATATTGAGTCATTTTGCGCGGCACATTAATAGATAATAAAAGAGAGAGAGAGAGAGAGA